>NC_133877.1:3547279-3688563 GCF_044706935.1 Curcuma longa
TACATTTGAGGATTTAAAAAAAAAAAGGAAAATGTGTAGGTATCAAATACCTTCAGAGCTCAGAGTTCTATGTTCATCTTCTATAGACCCTTCGTTAGTAAGCATGCCTAGCTGAATCATCTCTCTTCCATGTCCTTTCATTGGTCTTTTTAGTGTAACAAATGTTTGCCCTGCTTTACATGCAAGAATGTTAAAAATCAGAGCTAGCAATGCAACTAAGCAAATCGTGTAGGACAGAAATAGTTCAGTGGATCTAATTCTTCATCGGCACTTGTTATAGCTTCATCCCACATAATGTTTACAGTATGCCTAATCTACCATAGAACAATTCTCGCTACATAAACCTATAATTAGTGCCTTCAATTAGAATAACATTAGATTATCAATCACGGGAAAAAGGTAATTCTGATTAGTTAAAGTAATGGTTTCAGGATATTATACGTCATGGATAAGGATATATACCTATAAACAAATCCCTAAACGAAGAATAATAATATTATAAATCAATAATCACATATCGTGCAAAAGACGAGATGGATTAAGCAAAGCTTGCCTGAAAGTTCTCCTCTGTGGCCTGCAGCTCTCATTTCATTAGCTAACAAAACAAGTTTAGTGACCTCTGAGCTATCCAGAAAATCCTCATAAAGTTTAAGCCCTTCAACAACATTGACCTACAAGTTGTACAGTGGAAACTAAAAACCAAGTCGTATAATAAAACTAAACGCCCACATTCAAATCTTACAATTATATGATGTACTTCTCATATAGAACATACCATCATGCCATCACATGTTTCTTTGGCCACGAATTCTTTTGACGCTGATATTACCTTTTGGATTCTAGCTTGATTTGAGGTCATAATTGTGTTATCTGTAGCAGCATCATTTCAAGTCTCCAATTATTTAAATCGATGCAAAAGAAACAGTAAAAAAAAGTAAAGGTGTGGCTGTTGACATTTCTAAGGCATAATAATAAAAACTACTGATTGATTATTGGAACTTAAACACAAGAAAACAGATATTAACAGTCAAGAACATATAAACTTTTCCTATTAACAAACAAATAAACAAGAGCGTGCATATTGGAAGTGCCAGTTAGGGCAGATCGTAAGGGCTTGAAGAAGTTGTTGCCAAGGTCATGAGCTGGAGACTCACCTTCATCAAAAAGATTGGGGATGGAAGCTTAAAGACTTCCATTATATATATTTCTAGGAAAAAAAAAAGAGCCTTCCCATTAAGTAAAACAGTCACTAAAACTTGAAAGTATGCATAGAAATCTAATTAGGACTGGTTTATGAAGGTTTGATTACAGAACTATGGTTGAACTTGAATGTAATTTACAACTAACAAAACAAAAACTAGTAGTTAAAACCTTCTTTGTAAATTTTCAGATATTCCATATTAATGTCCCAGAGAAAGGCGAATTTCTTACAAGGATGCTTTGTCATAAAATAAAAGTTGGATAAAATAAAAGCAATGATGGATGCTTATGGCATAGTGTAAGTGCTCCTTGCATCAAAGCAAAGTTATCACTAAGTATTATAAGACCCAAAAAAAATTCTATATCTAACCCAATTAATGCTTTTAGACGGTAGTTTTGAAACAAAGATTGGAAATTTTCTATTTGACAATTCAGTTCCAATATGAACTGAGGAATAACTGAATCCTGAATGATACTAGAGTACAATTGTTTAAACCAGTCGATATTTCATTGTAGCTTATTGGAATTGCTTTCTATTGTTTTTTTAGAGCAAGTGTTACATAGATTTGCATTACTCAGACGTTTAAGCCTTGGTCCACTCATATATGCATTTTAATTATATTGCCATGTATTACTCAATCTACATGACAACCTTATATGCCATCGCTGGGCTTGTAGTAGATCAGGTTAAAACCTAAAGGTACCACTACAACTTCTATAAAAAGGAGAAGGCTCAAAATACAATAAAATTCTTCTCATTATGCTTCCTAGGACCATATATGTATCAGGAGGCTTAAATCAAAAAAGATATTGGGGATGAGGGCATCTATGTAGGACTTGATGCACAGAATTCAGTATTCCGAATACGAGTCATAGTGCAAAACCATACTTACCAAAATTCAGGAATGTGTTCCAACCAAAATATGATCAGGAATTTGGAAGATTGAGAACCAACAACATTCTATGACTCACAATAAACATGACTTCATCTAAGAACAAATAAGTCAGGCCCAAGAATCTATGAAAAAGATTCAGTTTAAAAATACATGAAGAACAATTAAAAAGGAAGAAAAAAATTTTACACTGAAACAAGTTGAATTTCCTCCATTAACGATTCATATTCAAGTAAAACAGCAATATCAGTATTGCATTTGTCATGGTGCTAGTGTGGCATTCGTGTATCCAATTCCTATTGCGCCATCATATTTCAGTTCACAATGATAAATAATGACTAGGCTTCCTTCAAAATGTAGTTAATTTTATGTGAAATCAAACTTCCTAAAAATTCAATTTAGATAGTGTAAAACTAGCTGAACTTGCTACATATAAGTGAAAAACTTTGAATGATAAGGGTGCCAATGAGTGTTAATTACAAATCATATATGTGCTGCAAGACTTTCATTTTGTATTGTTTATTGCTCAGGTTTCAACTACGCTCATGCTACAGTTAATTTCCAGCATTCCCACCCCATATTGAGCACAATATCTTTCATGTCATTTCCAAGACCAATTCAGTTATTGTGAATAGTACTCTTTATCTAAACCAGTTTTGCCATTGTTAGAGAGAAAAATGCATACCTCCAAAGTCTGAGTCTTGACTATGGCTCACAGTAGCAGCTTCTAACTTAATAACATCAGCTGGCCTATTTCCATCCTTCATGCAATAATTTTCCACCGGCCTATGTGAGTTTTCTGAATGCATTTAGTTGCATATCAGATCATAGTTAACCTTGAGCATCCTCAAGTATACGAGTCTTATTCAAAGTTTGAACAAACGAAAAATCTAAAAGAGGGTGCTTCTTGCATAAAAGGATCATGCTAGTCATTATGAAAACTATGGCTTATAGTTTGATTGTGTGTAATCTAGAGATGGTAACGTTGCTATGCACTAATTAGGACAAAAGACAGTGAATTTCTATTTATCTTCTACCAGTGTTAATATACATTACTATAACCACAGACTCGTTAACTGAAAGCCAAAGCTCACCATCCTTCTCAGCAAGAGGCAAAGAATCAATAGCCTGTGACATCTGCACATTGTTCTGGTTCACGTTCTTATTTGGACCTACTTTATGCTCCATCTGCTCGACCTTTCCATCCTCAGACGCAACCGTGCCAGAAACAGGAGATACACGACTCTCTCGAGCCCCATCAGATAGATGCCCAGACCTATGTCCAAATCCAAATTTCCTCCCATCCTTCTCCTTCTGGCCGTACAATTGCCTCTGCCTCTGCCTCTGCTTCAGCTGCCTCAAGTCCACCACCTGCTGCAGCGCGTAGCCCACATCGGCGACCGGGAAAAATTGCTGCATGTGGAGGAAATATGTCCAGTGAAACCGCCGTTGGTGGATGGAGCCAACGACGTGATCGTACTCCCCTGGCTCGCCAGTGACCCTGAGGTGATCCATTAACAGATCGATGATCGCGTTAGCTGCCACGAACTCTCCCCGCAGCCACGAGATGAACCCGTCCCTCTCGTCCACAAACCAGTGCTGTAGCGCCTCGCTCCCGCGGACGCAGCCCACCGTTAACGGCATTGGCTCCACCGGCACTACCACCGCGTTCCCCGACACTGCCGCCATCTCCAAATCCTCTAATTCAGACACATAACAAAAGATCCAAACCCTTTCACCTGGAAAATTGCGAGAAAAACCTCGGCCAACGAAGCAACCCCAAGTAATAATAATTTAGAAGAAAAACAAAATCGAACACAAACTCCGATCCTGGAAACGAAGCGATCAGAGGAGAGAATCCGAAACAATGCAGCTAAAAATCGGGAAATTAATCTCGATTAGAGGATAACAAATATCGGACGCACAAAACCACTAATTCAAAGTAGATTTCTGGACCGGATAAGATTGGAGAACACAGAATATAAGGAAAAACTCGAGAATTCGATCGGGAGATACAACGAACTCGAGAATGAGCAAGTTCGAGTAGTTAAGAGATCGAGATCTGGGAAGTGGACGGAAGGGGGTGAGTAGGGTTTCAGAAGCAATGGAGGTCGCTTATGGTGCGCACTTTTGCTCTCTCTCGCGTCGCTCGCTCGCTCTTTGTAGAACCGCAGCTACGTGGAAGATGGGTTTCCCTGCGGCTGACGTCACCTTCCTAATTGGTGACGTGGCATCAGTCTGAGAAGCTTCACGGTTGATGGAGCCTTTTGAGACCGAGTCGTCTCACGACTTGCGCCAAAAATAAAAATCAAGAAAATAGATTTCACATGAAATAAACAGGATTCTGATGAATCTTTCTTTGCATTAAATTATCTAATGAGCAACACCACGAAACGCTTCTTTCAGATATTGTCCCCCGGGGCACAAATAGAGGTCAAAGGAAAACTTTCTGCATGCACTTCAGATTTACAATTCCTCTATTGCTTTGGAGTGATTAACTGATACTGAAGATTAAATTTGGGCTTTATTTTCTCCCTTTTGGCAAGCTTGCAACAGTACGGTTAGTTAAAAAGGAAAGTATATTTCAATCGTAATTTCCAGTAACAACACAGCCGGTTAGAGTTGCACCACTGACCACTGATCTAAGGCAACCAATCAAAAAAAGTTTACACGCAAACATGAGATTACACTATATCCACATCCTGGACGAAGAAATGAAAAACAATAAAGAAAGTGAAAGAACAAAGGATTCAATCACTAGGCAGCTGTACAAACAAATATGACATTGCCATACAAAATAACAGATCATTGATCCGATCTCCTAAATCCGTCAAGTTTCAAATCTCCTTGTCATAGATTTCGCATTGGACCACTTCGAGCGGCAGTCCTGAATTTGGAAGTTGAGTCAAGAAAATTATGTTATTGAGGCAGAACATTCAACATAGTATATTTTATCTAACACAAAAGGTAATGTTCTTTTGGCTTGGATTTGCTAGTCCATTAAAAATGATGTATACTTCTCACTCTTCCTAGTTTGGTTAATGCTGCGGTTTAGATTGAAGGTAAGTCAAACTATCCCAAATCAATAATAAACAAATTCACATAGATAGATTTAGTAAGGACACCCTGCAAAATTTATAGTTTTGCCTAATGACCGACACAGTAAACAAGTTCCGAGACCTCAATATGAAGAGAGGCCAGACTTCAACTATGGAGTTTTCACAAGCAACCATGAGGGGGCTAGGCTTCTGTGAGTGCAAGTTCTTGGGTTTTGTTATTTCAGAACAAGGCTTCCACAATCAGACTTCAACGACAAGTTGTGACCAGGGATTTTCTGTCTGTAGGCTCTATTCTTCATCTCCTGCTCTTTCCTCCCTTATACTTTACAGTGTGAATAATGTTTAAGGTGTTGAGAATTTCCTAATCAAGAAGCTAAGTCATTGCTTGCATTGTGATAAAGAAAAAACTGGATTCACATAATGTATCAGGGAGCAGTTCCTGAGGTCCCCACATGGCTCTATATAAACCATGGCTCTGGTACCAATTGTTAGTACAGATGGAATCAGAATATTTCTACAATGGTATGATACACTTTGGAGCAGGAGATAGCATGATTCCATCTGTACTAACAACAAGATCAAGGAGACAACTCTAAGCCTCACTAACACACATGATCAATAAAAGGTAATTTTATCGTCTAACTCTAAGGAGACAACTATAATTCAAGCACCATCCATAGGGCACATCACAGACATCTAAGCTAGTGAATGTTGCTTTCCAGAATAAAGTGAATTCAGAAAGTCTATATCATATTTCTGATAGCAAAGGATTTTCTCACCTTCCTGGTAGCAAATGAGAATTAGTTGCTGGAGCTTTAGAACCACCAGGCCGCTTAGATTTGTTGTCCTGTTCTTTCTCTACTCTCATAGCAGCCACTTCCTTCTCCATTACAGCTACTTCCCTTCTCATCTTTTTGGCCTCCACTTCCATTGCTTTAGTCAATGTATCAACTTTTTTGGCCAGCATCTATTTTAGAAGATCCATATCAAAAACTACATGAGTTTTGGAAATGACAAGGGTTTCTTGTAACAAAAGATTCTTCAAGCACATGTACCTCAATTGCATCATCCTTATCTTGTAAGCTTTGATCCTTTTCATGGCATGCTTTTCTAAGTGTAATTACCTCCTTCTGCAGGATATCATATAATAATCCAGAGACACAATCATCTGTTTCAGCCACACGGAACTCATTGATTTTCTCATCTGGATTCTCCTTCCAAGTGTTGTGTGATACATTCTCACCAGTTGCATCTGAAGATTTGTTCAATAATAAACCTGTTCCATTCACAAGGACTTTACTTCGATCTAATGATCTAGAACCACCATCAAATGACTTGGATGCTCCTTTGGCATGTTTCAGTATTGTGCTACTAGAAATAGAAGATCTCATCTGAAAAGATGGTCTTCTTGATAGGAAACCATTAACACTCTTTGGAATGTTGTCAGCTCCACCAAGAGATTGCCGACGTGAAGGACCATTGCTTGAATTCTTCCCCTCTACATTGCTACATGTTAGAACTGCTTGTTGACATTCTCAAACCCTCTTCTAAAACTTTGAGACGCAAATGAAATTTCTCCTGAATGTTTGAACAGAATGTTAACTCATTCAACTTTAACTTTTTTTTAAATAAGAATTTGCTGTACAAGGAAAGCACATGGAGCATAACTTCTAAACAGGTGGAGATAAATAACTTACTTTCAATTGGGCTTCAGATCTTGCAGCACGCTCTACAATAGCAAGCTTATCTCTAAGTTGCTGCATCTCACCCTGCAAACAAATGCAAGCTGATGACAATATTCATCATGTGAGAAAAAATCAATTAAAATGCTGTGGATAGGATGGCATAATTTGGATATTTTCTCCAGTTCATTCTTGAAATCATCATCTTCAAGTGTTAATGTCAAATATTTGGGTCAGCAACATAACCTTATACTTCCATTTGAAGGCACTTTATGCATGTTATTTTACTAGTGATATCATGTATTCAAATCTTCTAATCACTTTTAACTATGCTGACTAGAATTTTCTCTACTGTCTTATGAACCTTAAGTATAATCTATTCAACTAAATTAACTTGAAGTAAACCATAAAAAACATCGCTAACCTGCATGAACCTACGTTCCTCAAGCCACTGTTTAACAGGCATTACTTTGTCATTAGCATCTTTCCATTCATTGGCCACTACCACAGCAACCCTATTAGCTGACACTTTTGCTCGAGAAAGTTCCCGGTCAAGAGTTTTCATCTCTTCCTGAGCCAATAAATGACAAAGTAATAATGACACACACAGTTAAATTTAAAGTAGCTTCAAATAAAATAATTCTTTGTGATCAAGAAATCACAGTAAAGCTCAATATATTACACTCATCTCCTGAACTTTTCGCTGGTAATCCCTCACAGCATTTGCAGCTGCACCACCAGCAAGAACAGCCTCTTCTAGTTCTCGCACAGTCTGGCATAGCTTTTCAACTTCTGCAACTTTTTGCCTATGCATCTTATCTAAGATCTTGTTCTCCTCCTAAGGAAGCAAAGGACAGTTAAAAAAATAGCACAAACCACCTATAACTCTGTAGCCAGTTCATTGCGTACAACAAAATTCCATTCAATATCTTCATATTATACCTGGCAGATTTCTATCTGCTTCATCAACTCTAGGTTCTTATTTTGTAGGTCATCTACCATAGAAGCCTTCACTAAAGCAATCTGCACAGTTCGTTCTGCTTCCAGTAGTGCTGCTTCCTTTGATTTAGTAAGCCGGTCCAAAGCCCTGTTGTCATCCTGTAGCTTTGCAATCTGCACAAAACAGTCGACTGGCCCTGCCAGCAGTCGACTGATGCCGAAGAATTATAAAAGAAGCCTGCTCGAGATCAACTCAAGAATTCTGCTATTCTTTTATTCTTTCTCGCTTCTTTTGAGAACGTGTTGTTCTCTGATCTTGTGCTTTCTTCCTCTCCTCCTGAACATTCTTTCATATCATTTTGAGGAGATTGAAAGAGTTGTAAAGGTTTCTCCGCCTTCGAGGTTTTCGAGAAGGAGAAGATTCATAGTGCATCGGGTGTGTGCGTGCGTATGGATCCTTGGATTAGTCACCTCTGCGAAGGTGGATACCAAGTAAACAAACCGGGTTAGCGTTGATCTATTGTTTTCTCTTTTATATTTTGCTTCCGCTAACACTCTTGCAGAGAAACAATCAAGAGGCAATCGAAAAACGCTATTCTAGCGAACCAACCGATCCTAACATAATATTGACTGCAATTCTATTCAACAACGTTGATCTAGGTTGAGGACAGTAAAAAAGATCATGATATGACAAATCTAAACATCAGATTGTGCACTTCCAAAAAAATTATCTTGTGAGTTAGAAAATGAAGACTTACCAATTATAAAAACAATTCTAAGAAGGATGACAGAATATTTGAACAAGTGTACCAAATAGAAAGTTATTCAAAACCAGTTCAAGCGTTTACTTTATTTTAATTAATATACCAGCAATAAGAAAATTAAAAACACCTACATGCTACAACAATTAAGTTATTCTCTAACCAAGGCAAGTACAGTAGTGAATCAATGTGCACAATTTTTTGTCAAAGAAAATATTCAAATAATAATTTTTCTGGATGAACATTTCAAAATGATACCTCTTGACGTGCTAGCTTCAATTCGGCCTCAAGGGGCGCAAGAATGGCTTCAATTGGAGGCATGTCATCATCTTTTTGAGCTGCATGAACTCTTCGAAGTGTTGCTTCAGCTGCAAATTGAGCGGCCAAGGCTGCTTTCTTCTCATCATTTAGCTTCTTAATTTCAAGATTCTACAAATTCATATGCCCGAGAAACACCATCGTAAAAAATAAAATAAAATAAAATAAAAATGCATGAGAAGTTAGGGAAACCCAGGAAATCTATTGATTACCCTGCTGTCTATGAGTGATTCACTGAGCTTCAGCTTCTCATCCATCTTTGTCAATTCTTCTGTTAGCTGATAGAAGTGAGAATAAACAAGATATAGCATGTTTATCTAATGACTTACCAATAACTAAATAACTAAAAGAACGTTAAGTTAATTATTCACCTCTTCCACTGCCTTCTCCCTAGCACGTTCCGACAGACGCAGAGCCTTGATCTCGGCCTGCGCCTCCGACAATTCTCGATCTTTCTCTGCACGACCCCAAAGCATTCATCAACCAAAATGTAAAAAAACTACAAAATCCAACCACATAATTTCAAATAAATGAGAGGGAAAATGTGATGGGGAAAGAATCATCATCCTCACCTCTAACCTCATTCTCGAGTCTATTGAGCTCTACCTTCACCGGATCAGATCCATGGAGCAGATTAATGAGCTCCTCCGCCTCCAAGTTGGGTTTACTCGAGGCCCTCCGCCTCTGTGCCGACGCTGACTTCCCTTCACTCTTGGACGAAGCAGACGCCGCTAGAACCACCGGCACCAGCTGTGCCGTCAGCGAAGCATTCGTCCTCGCTGTCTCGCCAGCGAACCCCTCGACGCCGTACTCACTCGGATCTGCCATTTTAGACCTGGCACGCGCTCATATCAAGGTCAAGGAAACAATCCGATCCAAACGAGAGCCGATAACACAAACAAACAAGCAAGTCCGCGTCCAATCGCAGCTCCGAAACAAAAGAACCAGGGCTTCCTCCACCACGAACGCGATTCAGATCTTCCCTTCCTGGCGGTCCAATCGATCGCTCACTTTGTAGACGAACCCTTATCTTCGCCGTCGTCTTCCTCGCCGTCGTCTTCCCAGATCGCCCGCGGCGCAAGCAGTGTGATGTGGGGGAACCATTAACTAAACAGGGAGCTGGTTTTATAGCTGTCATTATTATAAGCACGTAGCCGAAATTAAACAAGCGACGCTTTACGCCACTCCGTAACCGTTTGACTCGATCGCGACGGGTTCGCTACCCTATCCAACGGCGACAACCGCGTTCGCGAGAGGATCAACGGCTACGCGATGGATTTAATTTTTGAGACTTTTACGGTGCTCATTTAGGAGAATAGACCACTATTTCTATTATTATTTTATTTCTGAAGAGTTTGTATGCTTACACCAGGAGGAAGAAGCAGAAGAGTGGCAACCGCGTCTCTAGCACCTTTCTTCAAAACTCAATATACAATTCGCTCGCTATTGTAACAACAATTTTTATACAAGGAAGCGAAATAAAAGAAAACTATATTTGCAGATACAAAATTTGACGCAACAAAATAACGCTATACAAAAGAATGAACAAACCGCGAAGTAAGAAGTCATCTCACGGGAAGAGCTGTCTTCTTACTGGAATTCCCAACGACAAAATCATCCTCCACGAAATTGCCATTTGCTTCATCCTCATCGAGTAGCTTCTCCACCAAGTCATCCCAGTTCATTCCGCTGCTCGAATCGGAAGCGCTGGAGGTGGATATGTTTTCAAAGTTCTCACACACTGACGATTCCAAGTTCTTCGTGGGGTTCTTTAGACTCTGCTACTGAATGAGGCAGCAGCTGCTCAGAGTTCATAGTCTTTTCCAGTGCATCCTTGTGTTCTTTCTCGTGGGTCTCCCTTCGTTCCATCATTTGCCTTGTTGGAGGGGTTATCATGGAATCTTGTCCGATCATTATCTGAGAAGAAAGTATTCAAAGAATTAATTCATCACTTTTGAATCGTATCTTCATATTTAATCTCAAGAAATATGTGTGAAAAGCATTTATAATTCATTCTTCAAGCATTTCCTTGCCAAATAAGCAAGCAAATAGGTTGTGAAATTTGTCCTGAATTTTTATATTCATGCATCAAAGTTCTATTTAGATGCCTAAATATTGGTACATAATGCTCCTCATTAACGTCAAAAGTGATGTACCTAAATGTAGCTCACATATAGCATATATTACTATTCTAAAGTTATCGAAAACCTGTAGCTACCAAAGTTAAGATTTGTTAGCTTTGCTTAAATATAAAAGCTCTGGTTGTGTTTAAACTAAACCAAGAGTGCACTTTCACAATTTCTAAGATTTATTGAGTCATCAACTATGCCATATTTCAGGTTAATAGCAAAAGAAATCATGAATTCCCAAGGCCAAATAGAATAGACACCTTCATCAAAATACTCATGTGTGACAGTTCACCATCTAAAGTGTCACATAGTCTTTCGCTTAGTCAGGGATCAATTTCACCTCAAGGACCAGGATTTCCTTTTTAATTTTTCACTGGAGATTTAATGAAATTTGTCGATCAGAATGGTGTAAAAAGCAAGAAATCACCATTCATAATCTAACCTTAGTAATACTGAATCTAGAACATAAGTATATCAATTAGCATGTGCTAAAATCTAAAGCATAAACAAAAGAACATATGAAAATGGGCACAAGTGAAGATACATAAGCAATGGTATTTACTTACTTCTAAAGCCTTTTGAGCTTCTTGTTCTGTCCAAATGATTCCATGATCAAACATAGCATTGCATGAGAGTATTATGTGCTCAAATCTTCCTTCAATAGGGATGGCAGTTCTAACCTCAGGAGGGAATCTTCCACATCTGATAATTATCGCAAATGGATTTATGCTTGTCAATAAAGAGCATCTACAATTTGAAATTGGAACTTCTATGTAGCAATCTATATTCCTTCAGACTTGCACCCAGAAAAGTAGTATTTATACATTAGACTGAATTGTTAGTGATAACAGCATCAGTTAATTTCAAGATAGTCTGCCATTCGAAAAAAGGTATAAAGAAAGGCGTGTACAAATTAATTTCTGAAACCACAATTTTGCTTCAGTAAGAAAGAACCTCATAAACATGTTTTGATTCCTTCAAGGAACCTGGATGTTAATCAGGCCATAGTAACCAGATGAAATGTGATCAAATGTTTATAAGACTACCATAATTGAATGCAAGGCCTAGTGGTGACAAGAAGTATAATGCATAACATGTTAACGTTCACATTACATGGTTAGCGCTATGACACCTACACAAAAACGACGATATCATGTATGTTCTTTCCAGCACTGAGAATGAGAATGGTATCAAGTATAATTTATTGCCAATGAGTCAAGTGTTCAATAAAGGGGATACACAAACAATTCCTCATTGTATCAAAAAAATTAACATGCACTTCAGAAATCTACTTGGGAAGAAGCTACTCTAACAGAAACATGACAGTGATCTTAAGGACTTGATACCTGCAAAATTTTCGCTCCACTATATGATACATTCGGCCAGGAGCATAAAGTCTTCTAGGGTCCTTGAGCTTTTTGGCTTCCGATATGAAGGTATCTCTCATGCAAACCAACAATAATAAGCACGGCAAGCTGCACAAGATGCAGTAATGTTATAATTGTATTATAAGGAAAACCACATATGAAAATTTCCCCTGATCTAGCAGATGGAAACAGCAGGAAACAAATACATTAGAAGATAAATGATTACCAGAAAATAGACCCAAAAATATGCTGCAAAGGGGTTGGTGTTCTGGGTAGAAAATCATCCTGAAATCACATGCATTTGCATTTCAATAATAAGATCCGCGTGAACACTTGTACTAATATGCTTAAAAGCTTAGAAGGAACATCAATTCCATATCCATAAGTTAAGCTCTGCTCCCATACATACACATACAAATATAATGTGCAAGCATTAACAAAAAACTGACTCAGCTCCAAGTCTCTTCAACTGGAGATTGGAGGTAGACACAGTACCATATACAAATATCGTAAGCTATGAAGCTCTCAAGAAATTCAAGTTACCTAGTGCAGTCATTGCCATGACTATCAACTAAACAATGTAATGCTATTGGTCTTATGCATCATATTGGCAATTTCATTACTAACATAAGGAGAACCAACAAATTACAATTATCCATTAGTCAATGATTTCAATGCCCCGAAGGATAAGGAGAAAAAAATGTTGGCAAAAGGAAGTTTGAAGGTCAATAAACCTCTAAAAAGGAATAGTTTGCTGCTAAAAAAACAAAAATGTTGACAGTTCCGTTTAAGTTTTAACTGATAAGATTCTTCACCATAAGAACAAACTAAAACTGTGCTACAGATTGTAGACTTGCCTGCAGTACGACGGAGTGGATCACGTCCGCGTACTTCACCGCAAGGTTCAGTGACATGCACCTCGCCGGCGCGATGGCGTAGCAACGGACCTGGCTCCTCTGTAACCCGCCAAACCGATCAAGATGGTTCACGACCACAGCAGCCATCAAGGCAGCAACGCCGGCCCCGAGGGAGTGTCCGGCAAGCATAAGGCCATAGTCCGGACCGCAATCCCTAAGGAGGCGAGTCAGGGTTTCGGCTTCGCGGTTGAGTAACCAGACGGCCGCCTTGAGCAGGCCAAGGTGGACGTACCCTCCGTCGAACGGTTGGGACCCAGGCGGGTCATCGAGGAGGAGGCGGTAGTCGGCGTCGTGTCCGAGGTTGAGGCCGCGGACGGCGAGGACAACCTGGCGGGCGGCGCGGTCGACGTAGACGAGGTACGGCGGACAACGGCCGCGGTTATCAGCATAGGAGGTGCGCTTGACGACGGCGTCGGGGTCCATGCGGTAGCCTCCGGGGCGGTCAGGGGCCCAGAGGGGGCGGGCGAGGTCGTCCTCGTAGGCAGCGAGGACAGCACGGCATGCGCGGGGAACGGGGGCGAACTCAGCCGGAGAGGCGCGGGGCCAGGCGTCGCTGTCGTCGGCGCCGACGCGCGCGCAGCGGCGGCAGGCCCAGCGGGTGCAACCGAGGCAGAAGACGCATTCGATGGCGGAGGAGACGACCATGGCCGCAGGCGGCGGAGGGAGGTAGCTAGGGCTTTTAGTGGTCGGCGGACGGAGGAGAAGTGGAGAAAGGAATGTAGGGGGACGCGGAGGGAAAACGCGAAGGAAAAAGGAGAGACAGCAAGCGGGTCAAAGAAGAGAAAGTGTTTGACCACCGGTTCTAGAACCTGTGAATGGAACATTCCATTGAATAGACCGGTAAAAGTACCTGGAATTGAAGAAACCGGTGAGAGAACTCGAAAACATCTATCCAATTCCAAATGTTTTCATTCTCTAATTAAAAAGTAGTAATAAAAACACGCAAAAAATGATGATGAAAAAAATTCTGATTCTAGGAACAAAAGAGATTGTCAAAGAGACCAGTGAACCACAAAACTCCGACGATACAGAGCAGCGTTAGAGCGCCAATTGTGTTTGTACAAAATGATTCACTACAAGGGAGGCGATTTCAACAATGAATCTATCCACCTCTGTTCATCTCACCTCCCAATAACACAAAAAAGGGGTGTGAATCGAACAAAACTTGTTCATGGATCATTAAATTGAGTCACATCCCTTGCACTTCAACACAGCACCACCAGTTACGATCCATAAAAATGACAAAGAATGTTGAGCTACAAGAAAACCAGACCCAGTGCGAGAACCGTAACGATCTGACGAATTCCTCTCGCGTGGTGGGAACTATGGGAGCCACTGGAGGCGGCTGCGGCTGTGGAGTTGGAGGAAGGCGCTAATGATGTACCATTCAGAAGTGGACTGCTGTTCCTTCCTCCACTGCGAGAAAGATAGTTTTATCATAAAAGCATCAGATCATTGTCTAACATAATATATTTCTGAAAACTAAATAAGAACTAAAGCTATATGAAGTGCACCTTCACTAATAGTATTAACGCTTCAAAAAAGAGTATAGTGCTTCAGGTTAATACCATTAGGAGTGCACTGGGTAGCTTGTAATGTGTGCACCACAGCACAACAAAATAAAGAAAGGGAGAGAAGGCAGATCAAATATTGCAACTGATATTTCATGATGAAACCAACACCACACAAATACAAACCAAACCCTATCAGACTCCATGAACAAAAGTGCATGAAGGAGATTGTTAAAATTATGAACGCAGTAGAAGAGTATTTCATGAAGACACAAATGTTCAGTTCTTCAGCAGGGTTAAATAAAAACTCATGGATTCGATACTATCAACTTAAGAGATAAAGATAATTGCACTTTGAATAAGCAAGCATGATTTAAAATGTCAACCCGTTTCAGAATTTCGATTTATGACAGGAATTATACGGTTTCGATACTGCATCGTGCCGTACCAAAAAGATGCTAAATGTGAAACAACCGAGACTGTGTAAAGGAAGAGTACATACCTTCCGGCAAACAGACAAGAATCATGACCTGCACAAGAAAATACCAAGAGATTATCAGGTGTTGCAATTTGCAAGAACTTAAAACTTCCAGTAACAAACTGAAGCAATATAGTAAAGCTAGCTTTTATAACTATATTACCCACCACACCAATCTGATCCGAGTTTACTCAGGAAAAATTATTAATGCCACACCAATTATGTAAGAAATTATGCCGTTAACATTCTAGAGAAAAAAACATGATCGCACATCACAGATAATCACAAGTCACTCGTTAGAGTTGTCATGCAGGAACAGAGTATCAGAACATGCACAGCACATATAATCTCAATTTTGTGAATTGTGAGCACTAGAATTATAACAATGAGATCAAAGAGTGGCAAAAGTTTCAACAGCTTACTTGGATCTGTAGTAGTGATAGCAGCAACTCCACTGAAGTAGCATGCCCCAGCAGCCATCCCTGTCCCATGGTAGTACTCATTGAATGCATAGGAAGCGTGTGTTTCCACTGTATCAGGATCATAACAGATCTGCCCCTGCATCAACGCAGAGCAATTCACCTTCCCTGGCCCGCACGCCCAATCAATCCCCGCCTGCAGCATCTTCGCATCCGCCCCTTCCCTCGCCACGCAAAACGTCTGGTTCGCCGTGTCGTTGGCCAGCAGCGTGCCTGATCCTGTCAGGTGCAGTGAGTAGGCAGGCACGCCATTGGCGTCGAACAGACCCCAGAACTTCTCCGACGTCACCCCCGGCCGGAGGTCCTCATCGTAGAGCTCGTAGATGTAGGTGGGCACCGTCACGCCTGGGTGCTTCGGCGTGCCAGTGCTGTTGAGCACGTGACGGATGAGATTGCTGTTGTAGGTGTTAGCGTTGTCAGTGGTGGCGTCCGGCTCGGTCGTCGGGTCGCCCTTGTGCGGCCAGCCGGATTCCATCACCACCACGGGCACGTTGGTGACGTTGAGATAGGCCATGGCGAAATAGGCAGCGTCAACGACCGCATCGAAGACGTTGGTATAGTGGAGCAGAGTGTTGGCGTCGACTGCTTCTTTATTGGGCGGCAGCGGGCGGAATAGAGCGTAGTCCAACGGGATGATGCCGTTGGACTGAAGGTAGTCATAATAAGGGTAGACATTGAGCATGAGGTAGGAGCCGGTGGACTGAAGGAACTTGAGCAAGGGCACGACCACGGGTTCCAGGGTGCGATTGAAGAAGGCCTGCGACGGCGGGAAGGAATCAAGGATAACGGAGGAGGAGTGCGGGGTGGAGACCTTGATGGCGCCGTCGAGGTTGGCAGCAACGAGAGCAGAATGGATGTAGCGGAGAGCCGGGACGAGGAGCGGGGCGGCATTGGGCAAGGCGGTGAGGACCTCGGATCCCACGGCGATGGCGGTGATGTTGACGGCGGGAACGTGGGCGACGACATTGCGGGCGACCCAGTTGGCTGCGGTGGCGTTGGACTGGCCTACTGCGAGGATCTGCTCATTGGGGACGGAGACGGTAACGCGAATGCCGGTATTGGCGAGCGCCGCCAACATGGCCGGATCGGCGTCGTAGAGACGGACGTGGTCGATGTGCTGCGACTTCAGCAGCGCCGCCACCTGCGTCGGCGACGGCATGTCGGAGAGCGCCACGCCGACATTGACGCCGATATAGGCACCTACCGGGAAAACAACGGGAAAACCATGGATTCTAACATGGGCAGACGCAAGAAAGTACTACTGAGACAGCTGGGAAGCAACATCAACAATCAAAAGATCTAGACTGCCCGTTATCCTCTTGCAATTTTGATCGAACGGCAGTCATGCAATTTATTTTATCCTATTTGCTTCGACATAATAAATCCTTAAAAATATACAAAAATGCAATATAGTTTGTAAAAAAAATAGAATCGAGTAAATAGTGATTGCATGGCCAAACAACATTAATTTTTTATAAAAAATCATGATGTGACAATACAACATCTGATTGCCCGTCCACCAAATCATTTAAATTATTAATCGAATCCGCTTTGAAAAAAATATGAAAAAAATTTAAGCAGTCGAAGTAGAGGCCAAGAGTGGGCCCAATGGATGCCCTGTCCAATCATAATCATAGCTCCCGTTTCAAGTTCTTTCTCTTCGACCTCAAAGTATTAAATCGAAAGCAACGAAAAACTCACTCATTAATTATTATTATCAAAAAAAATAAATTAGATATTCTCATTCTCCAGAACAAAAGAAATACTAAAAACATTTTTTTCACACCAACAAAAGCAAGGAACCACGAATGAGAGGCGGCGACGATGCCGCAAGACAAATGGAGACGACGAAAATGAGTAGAAGCGTAAAACCGGCGCGATTACTGAATGGAAGCTCTTCTTTTGAACCACAGTCTCCAGATCAACTAGCAAAAAAAGGGAAATTCCAGAGATGCGAATGGATCTCACCTTCGTCGGCTCGGGCGGTGGACAACAGAGCTAGTAGAAAGAGAAGAAGGCGCAGCTCCATGACTTCTCCCCCCGAGTCCTTTTACCAGATCGAAACCAGAAACCGAAGCAGAAGCGCGGAAATGGATCCAAATCGGCGATCGGAGTTGCCTTTGTCTTCTCTTCGAGGGAAGAAACCGGAGCGAGCCGGGGGAGAGGAGAGAACAGTAGAAAGGCATGGCTTTAAGCTTTTTTATAAAGTTTAGTAGCAGTTTGTCTTTGTCCGCTCTTCCGCTCCATCTATCGCCGTTGGTCGGCAATCAGACGACGGAGGACCAAGATGAGAGCTTTGGGAAGCGCTGTGGGCTTCGGGCGGCGAGAAAATAGAGCCGTTTTGGGGACGATGTGGGCTCCCGCTTCGAGTTCGTGTTGCAGACAGGGGGAAAGCATCGCAGTGGGGATGAGCTGGCATCAACGATCGATTCTCGAGCCGGTACAGGTGCGAGCCGTCGTTTTCCTGGTTCGAGTTGGTTCGATTTTGCACGAATCGCGAGGCGGAGATTTCAGCACGTGGAGGGTGAGGATGCGGGGAAGATCAGAGTGGTGTTCATTCTCGTGTTTCGTGATGGAAGTACAGCATTATTGTCCGGTTTACGAAATATCCTCCGCAAAATCTGCTCTAAACTAGTTTTACTGCTTTATTAAACTTTATCCGTTGGCGTTGATTAATTCAAATCTCATTTCATTTCATTTCATTTCATAAAAAATATCTTGAAATTATTATCTGTCATCCTTGCCTCCGATCCGATCCATTGTACTGCACTGCTATATAAGCACAGCACCTCTGTGTTTGTTTTTCGTCGTTTCTTCCGGCACAAGAAAATGGGATCGAACACATGCTCCTTGTTCTTCTTCCTCCTCCTCCTTTTGCTCTCTTTCGAGCTCAATCAAGCCTCAAATGCCGATCGCGGTCTCAGTCGCGAGGCGTTCCCGGAGGGATTCGTGTTCGGGACAGCGGCATCTGCTTATCAAGTCGAAGGGATGGCGCTTCAAGGAGGAAGAGGACCCAGCATTTGGGATGCATTCGTTAGAATCCCAGGTAATTAAGCGATCTTAAAACTGTATTTGCTTGTGACGCTTCAGATCCCTCTCTGATTATTGTGAGTGAATGTCGAGGTGTTCGTTTTGTTGGTGAATGCAGATATGATCGCTGGCAATGCTACTGCCGATGTTACAGTTGATGAGTACCATCACTACAAGGTTTATCCTTTCTCTTATCTTCCACAAGTATTCATCCTTTTTTTTCCCTGTTAATTATAATTGTTTTATTGCTTACAAAATACTGAAACAACAGTAGAAAAGGGGAAACATTTTATTAAACTATACTATGTGCGATCTAGCAGTTGTATCTTTGATCTTCAGAATGGATGGCAATTTATTTACATTCTGTAGCAGACAAAGATCTTAAAAAGGATGGCAAGGATTGATTGCTCTCTTGTAATTGCTTTGTGCTCATTTGCTCAAGTACCTGCTGTTGCTTTTTTGACTAATTAAATGTGGAGATTCTATTCATAATGTGTTCTCAAAAAAATAATAAAGGTTGATGTGCATAGGTTATGGGGCATGTCTCTTTCGCGTGTTTTTTTCTTTTCTTGCTTTTTTATGTTGACTGATATGTCATAATTGAACTAAAGTATGCCCTTTTGTCTATTTCCTGCTTGTTATACTTGGGTCCCTTGTGTCTATTTGTAATATAGAATTTAATGAAACATTAATGGATTTATGATCAAATGATCGTGCAGGAAGATGTTGACATCATGAAGGACTTCAATTTTGATGCTTATCGGTTCTCAATTTCATGGAGTAGAATATTTCCAAGTAATGAAAATCTATATATTTTATTTATTGTCGTATATTCACTTAAATTTATAGTTTTAAATTATGTACAATTTTGATATTAATTTTTGCCTTGTAGATGGAACGGGTGAAATCAATTGGGAAGGCGTAGATTATTACGATAGGTTAATCGATTACTTGATACAACAAGGTACATTAGTTTCTAAATTTAGCACAGAGCAATATTGTCTTTTTATCTTCTAATTTTGATAAATTGTTCAATATTAATATTTTTCATATATATCTTTAAAAAATTTGGTATGATCAGGCATTACTCCGTATGCAAATCTTTATCACTATGATCTTCCTTTGGCACTTCATGAAGAGTACTTGGGTTGGTTAAGTCCAAAGATAGTGTAAGTTTTACAAGTTGTAAACTGTAAAAATTATATTCATTAATATTTGGACCAAATGATTTTGCAATATTTATTGATTATTTGGTATTCTTTTAGGGATGCATTTGCAGACTATGCTGATTTTTGTTTTGAGAGATTTGGCGATAGAGTTAAGAATTGGTTCACCTTTAATGAGCCTAGATGTGTGGCGGCCCTTGGTTATGATAATGGTATTCATGCCCCAGGGAGATGTAGCACCTGTGAGGCTGGCGGAAACTCAACCATTGAGCCTTATATTGTAGCGCATAATTTGATCTTATCTCATGCAGCTGCAGTGAAAAGATACCGTGAAAAGTATCAAGTAAATTGTTCTTCATTGATTTGGTTTAATTCAGTACATAGAATAAAATGGACAGCTATTAAAAATGTCCAATTTAAACTTACTATGATTTCTCATCGAGATATGTTTCTTGTTGTATATACTCTATTCAGGAAGAACAAAAAGGCAAAGTCGGAATCCTTTTGGATTTTGTTTGGTATGAACCTTATAGTTACTCGGCACAAGACAAAGCCGCAGCTCAAAGAGCTAGAGATTTTCACATTGGATGGTAAGGCCTTATTTGATTAAGAAAACAGTGCACTATTTTTCCATTCAAATTTTTTATGTTTCTATTTGCCATTTTTTTTCATGGGGAATAGTTGAGCAATGATGCTTCTTTGTAGGTTCCTTCACCCTTTAACATATGGACACTATCCAGAATCAGTTCAAGACATTGTCAAAGAAAGACTCCCTAAATTTACTGATGAACAAGTGAATTTGGTGAAAGGTTCATATGATTATGTTGGGGTCAATCAATACACATCCTTTTATATGAAGGATCCTGGAGCAGTTGATCCAAAACCTGTTAGCTATCAAGATGATTGGCATGTGGAGTACAAATGTTAGCTTTTCTCTGACTTTTTGAATAATGGTTCAATTGATATACTTTATGTTATACTAATATTATTTGTTTCCTTATTATCTTGCAGTCGATCGAGACGGTGTGCCGATTGGTCCCCAGGTAAATCTATTATTTTGCTAAACTTTGTCATTGTTGAATTTGGTTGCATGTCTTTTACGTTAGAATTGTACAATCAAACCAACTTGAATCTAAAAGTTTTAATCAAATGATATTTTAGGCCAACTCGTATTGGCTCTACATAGTTCCGTGGGGAATCTACAAAGCCGTGACATATGTGAAGGAAAATTATGGCAATCCTGTCATCATTTTAGCAGAGAATGGTAACGATTCTCGTCTGATATATATATATTTTTTATTGTTAGACATATCTTATCGTAGACGATCATACAGGAATGGATCAGCCTGGAAATGCCACTCTTCCAGAAGCCTTGCAAGATACAACGAGAATTAACTATTACAAGAGTTACATTACCAACTTGAAAAGGGCTATGGATGATGGCGCAACAGTTATAGGATATTTTGCTTGGTCACTTCTCGACAACTTCGAATGGAAGCTGGGGTATACATCAAGATTTGGTATAGTATATGTAGATTTCAAGAACAAGAAGCGATTCCCAAAGAATTCAGCTTATTGGTTCAAGAAAATTCTAGCGAGGAAGTAAGATCAAGCATTCATGTGCCATTCAGTTCAAGTTGTGTCTAGATTGGTTATTAGTTTTAATAAGGGTGCAAATTGTGCACGGAAAGGTGCCTAGTTTTTGTATATATATGCAAAAATGGTCATGTTAGATATTTACATTCAAGTTTGTCTTTGTGCTGAATTTAATGAACTTCATCTGTTAAATTGAATAGGATATTAATTAATTTATTTATTGTCCATATAAAATTATCTAATGTCATCCAATTATAATAATTTCATAAACTCAATTATAAAAATTTGAAAATGGCAACTACAAGAAATAGTTTCATAACCACTTTAAGAAACAAAGAAAAACTATTCTTCAAAATCCCATATAAATATTGTGAATAAAGTTTTTTTTTAAGAGAAAATTGCATTAATCGTCAAAAAAAAAATCCTTAAATTTCATAATCCAAATAGTTTGTTTCCTTTTTTCTAAAATTTGTTCTAAAAAAAAAGTTCAACCGATTTTTTCCCCTCTCATTCGGGTTTCGAATTCTATCGAAATTGGTGCTGTTCCGGTTGAGAACAACTCCGGGACGTGTCACCGACCCAATTTTCTCACTGGAGACGAATTAAGGGTGCAGGATCTCTGGGTCCTGCAAGCAAAACAATCGTGAGCAGGAATGCCAGAGGTACTCAGGCGCGACCACTCCGAAACTTAAGTCAGCGAATAGGAAGAGTAAGCAGAAGAAGAGAATGGATGATTATCGCGTGCGCGTGCGCGTACCTAGGAGAAAGGGGGAGTGGTCTTTATATATGGGAAAGGGGAAAGTCACATCCCATCTTAATTAAGGCAGTTGTCCCATCGTTAGTTATTATCTTGTCAAGGAGATATGGAATGATCAGATTGCAAATCTCATCGTTGACATACGTTCGTAGGGTCATTTCGCATGTGGATGTCAGGACGACAACCATAATTGCGGAGTATAGGACTGTCAGAAGAAATGATGAGAGTGACGAAGTCGAGCACCGTGATGATCATTCGGTATGAACCTTAGCCGAGTCCGAATGAGGGTGAGGTAGCCGAGCCGACTGGGAGGCTGCAAGTTCACAGGAGAAATCAGCCCGTGAGGTGACTCGAATGAGGATTCGGCTCGGATCTATACATTGGACATTGAGGAGTCGATTTCATGAGAGATTGGCTCCGTGGGATGCGACTCGAATGAGGGTTCAGCTCGGAGCTATGCATTGGGCACCAAGGAGTCGGTTTTGCATTCCATATTCGAACCGCGTCCGGATGAAGAGCGACTCGGCTCATAAGAAAAGGACTCACGAGTCGAGAACTGACTCAGATTGACCCTTGAATATAATAGGCCTACTCGAGAGTCGGGCACGGTGCCGAGTCATCTACTTTAGGTTAAACCCGTACCTGACTCTTCAAGGCCGGTCCACCACGACCATAACAGGTGCCTTTCTTCCACAATTGTCTAGCTATTTCTATCGATGCCGGAGGAGCAAATAAACCCGCGCCTTACCCAGGCGGCGGCCGAGAGAGCTGATTCTGCCTCGGTCATCGCTGCATCCGCCCCTGTCTCTAAGCGGTCCCCGACCAAGAGAAACCACGTCGCCCTCGGCGAGCTCCGGTCATTCGCCAATACCAACGCCCAGATCTCCGCCTCCGACAATTCCGTCTCTCCTTCAAATCCTATACCAAATACCGAGAGGAAGAAGGCAAAGCACCGCCCGGCATCTTCGGCCGATGAGAGCTCTCAGCGCGATGATCCCCAGATGGCTACTCCTTATGCATCGGATATATACCAGTACCTCAGATCCATAGAGGTTCGTGGTTCTTCAGCATAGTGCCAGATTAGAAGATGTTTCTTTCTAGTTGGATTGGTCTAATTAGGGTTTCACTTGCGGAGGCGAAAAGGAGGCCGCTTTCGAACTACATGGAGAGTGTCCAGCGCGGCATCACGGCAGATATGCAAGGGGTTCTGGTGGGATTGGCTGGTCGAAGTGGCCGTGGGATATGAGTTGATCTCAGATACGCTCTACCACACCTCCTCATTCATCTATAGGTTTCTCTCAATGCGATCACTAGGCAACAACTGCAGCTCCTTGGAGTGTCTTGTATGCTCATCGCCTCGTATGTTATGTTGTATTGCTTGTAAAATTGAAACCACTCTCCCCCCATGACTATTCATCAAAGTATTGATTAGTTTGCGTTATTTGGATAATTTACATTTCTAATGGGTTCTTCATTTGTTTTTGAACAGTTCGAATGCGTATCTACATGTAGTTACACCTGTACAAATTCCTACAACACTTAACAAGGACTTCGAATAATCCAGTACAGGAACAGAAATATTTCGAGGGAAGAACAAGCATAAAAAATCCCCAGAAACTCAACAACAAATGACATTGGTTTAATCAAGGAAGAAACCATTCAAAAAGTAGTATTTTAAATGTGAAGAATAAAGGTAAAAAATCAAAGAGAACCCTTAAATCCACATAGTGGTAACTATCTTTAAAAACAAGAATCACACAGATTGCAAGTGATCGATCAAAAAAAACCCATTCGAATAGTAGTTCAAGATTGAAGAATAAACACTTACAATAAACATCTTATGCATGAAGATTCATAATAAAAGAGGGCAGCTACTTGGGGCAGTATAGGATCGAAATATACTGCATAATAGCCCCAATGATCAATCATAGGAAAAATCCCTTGGAAGTATTTCGAATGTGAAGAATAAGCACTCACTATAAATATGTTTTTGCATGAAGATTCATGACAGATGACGGCAGCTACAGAGCTACTTGGGGCCAATGTCCTTGAGGGCACAAATCTGCTCTTCACCCATTGCAGACATCACCGAGACAACTAGGTCTTTTCCCTCCCCGAAACCATCTTTGATCTGCAATGTTAATTGGGTTAAATTGGCACAGGATGAACTTTTTTCTTCAATAAATAATTTTGAAAATACAGGGAAAAAACATAGGTAAAGCAATAAGCCTACCTGAATTTGAATATACTGACAAAAAAATCAACATAGAAGCGATACAAAATATCTTACACATTGTTGATATAGAAGAATTGGGTAAATCTCAAGTTAACCAACAAATGAAGACTTCAGCATGTAGGCATAAGTATGATGCAGAACATATACAAAAGTAAATCTTATATCCACTTTGCCAAACCTGAGTAAGCAAATTTTCATCTGTTGGGAGCCTCAGATCATCTTTGGTATTTCCATTTTCAGTCAAAAGGCTCACCTAACAAATGCATGTGTTAATTAGAATGAGTTGTCAAATTTAAAGAGCACATTAAATATCAAATTACAAGAAAACAGCATATTGACAATAAAAAAAATATAAACCATACAAAGCCATCCTCAGAGATGTCAATCAACTGGTAGTCTGTGCGATTAACATGAGGTACCTGTATACAGATTGAACAAATTTAAATATCGAAGATACATGTACAAAAAAAATCTACTTTTCTGCATGATAAGTTTGTAAACACACATCACAATTATGTGAGGATGGCACAATATCCTCAAGCTTCTTGGCATTGAAGATGTCTATTGCAACAAAGTGACACTTTGCATGACCATGCTTTCCAGTCTTGCTCGTTGAAACCTCAACAACCTAAAATACAAAATCAAAGCTGTAGTGCTTAAAAACATTGAAACAAAAAAGCTGTGCATATGAGGAATTAATATCGCATATCATGCACAAGAAAATGTGCATTCCAAATTGCTTTAAAAATTTCCAAATAAAATTAACCAAAAAGGATATCATGATAGGTATTAGCACACTACTTATGGAGTTAGAAACCAAAGTCCCATGTATGCAATAAGAGGAAAAGTAACCTCCAAAATTTTTAAATGTTTATTTTCATCCATTAGCTTAAAAATAACACATCAAAGTCAATAACTCCTAGTTTCCAGTTTATATTGTCCCTTGAACATTTTCCAGTCAATAACTCCCAAATTTCCAGTTTATATTGCCCCTGTGGCGGTGTGTCCATTGTAAAAGTATAGCTTACTCCACTGAGAAATAGGAAGAGCCTTGAGAAACTCTCATATAGATGAACCATCCAATGGAATTATTAGTGACAAGCAAAGACCATCACTACAGTGCAGAGTAACAAAAAACAATAACAATAAATAAGAGAGTGCAGTTTATTTAATCACAGACCCATAGTTTAGATCACCCTCATTCCCTCAAAATGAGATGGATCAAACCACAAAATACGTGACAACTCAGTCAACGCGCCAAACAATTATCACAGCAAATCTCGATCAAACCAAAGAATCCAACATAGTTGGAAGGACATACACGGGAAATGGTTTCAACAAGTAAGGTGAATTAACATAAGCTAGGCAACTAACACACACAAGAAGAAGAAGAAAGCGCATCAATAATCGAAGAAACATAAATGGGTGGAGCGGGCAAACCAAAAACCTTGCAGGGCCTGCCCTTGATGACGATGTATCCGTTCTTCCGGATCGTCCCAGCCTGCTGTGGATAAGTCTTGGAAGCCCCGGCGTCAGCCTTCGACTCGAAGTGATGCTCCTCGTCCGACATGATCGCTGATGCAATGGACAGAAAATGTTTAATGGATCAAACAACACACTGAAGAAGAGGCGCATCAGGGCGACCGATCGATCTAGGGTAAAGGGAGGATCAGGGCGACCGATCGAACGCTCAGTACCTGGCAGGCGGAGGGCGGTGGCGCAGCAGCGATGAAGCGAAACGCAATCGGAGCAGATCAGAATCCGCTTGAAGCATCGCGCTAGGGTTACCTTTCTATAGATGCGAATATGCCGTTGGGGAGACTAGAACCGTCGGATCTGGAAATAACGGATGGATTCAGAGTGACATTTCGTTTCATTTTATTATCAAAATAATCACATCTCCATTAATAAATAAAATAATTTAAAACATACTTTAAAAATAAGTATTTTAATTTTAGTTTAAAAAGTGTTTTATAATAGAAAAAGTTTACTTGTAGAAGCATTTTTCATTCAATTTTTTTTTTTTAATCTTGTTAGAGAAAGAAAGAAAGAAGCTGCCACTCCCACTCATCGTCTTCCTCTTCTTCTCCTCCACCAGAGCCCCTCTCGTTATAACTGCATTCCCTCCCTCGCTTCCCTCGAGCGTTCGCGCTCTCCGTCTCCTACCTTTTCCAGGCTTCGCCTGTGGCAATGGATTTCCCTTATATCGACCAGATCGCCGCATCGCTACGGAGCTGCTCTCTGGGCGAACACCGTCCGACTCCGTCGCCGCCGACCAGCATCCCCGATGCGAGCGCCGGGAGGATCACGGTGGAGTTGAACTCGGAGATACCCCTTCCCTTCTGCTGGGAGCAGCGGCTCGACATTCAGGTGCGATCTGTTTCTCTTTCCTTCCTTCCTCCTCCCTCCGATTCTTCTCGTCGCCGTTGCTTGATCTAAATGCTCTGAATGCTTTGGCGTCGATTTCAAAGTGCGATGTTGAAACCCATTTTGGTGTCAAAATGCTTCCTTTATCTTCCCAGTGAAGAATACCGAGTTCTGATCGACGATGAGCTTCTGCGATTGCTTCTCCTTGTTTTTCTCTTTAATTTCCAATTCAAATGTGTAAATGCTCTTTTTTTTTATTTTGTTAACTGATTCGCTGTTTCCATCATGAAGACGGGGGAAATCCACTACATCAACTGGGAGACCGGCGAGAGGACCACCGCGGACCCTCGCTCCGCAGCCACTGCTTCGACATATTCATCGAGCTATTACTACACCGACGGAGACGAGGCCTCCGGTACCGGAAGCGGCAAAGAGGGATGCGAAGAGGAGGAAGACGACGACAATGGCATCGCCGACACAGCCGACCCCGACGAAGACGAAGCCTATGGTACCGGCAGCGGCATAGACACGAGCGACGAGGAAGAAGATGACTACAGTACAGCCGGCTCCTCCGACCCTTCCTCTACCGGAGACGACAGGCGAACCCTCGTCGCCGCCGGTTGCAGCGGCTGCTTCATGTACTTGATGGTCCCCAAGGGCACTCCCGCCTGCTCCAAGTGTGGCGCCGCCCTCATCCACCTCGGCAACTGCCTCTGAGAATGATGCGTGTCAACAGCGGTAGCTTCCATTTTCCCCTTTCTCATATTCTTTCGGTAGAGTGGTGGCGATAGTTTCGTCGGCGTCGACGGAGGAACTTGCGATCAGTGAGGATGAGAGATCTTGATTCGATATTTTGGGCGTCGGCTTTTGTTCCTGCACTCGCTGCCAATCCGCCGGCCGCCTGCGCGCAGGGACATACAGCCGAGTGATAGCGGGATTATGAGTTAGTTTTGCTTTCATTTTTCTTAAATTGTATTCTTGAATTGCATGTATGGTAGTTGATTATGTTTTTAATAGTGCTTAATGAAGATAAATACATTAACAAAAAAAAAGAATTACAAAAATCAAGGATAAATTGCAAAGAGCAAGTATATATAGATATATATTTATAAAAAACAATTTAAGACAAAGGAATCTGGCTCAGTAGGAAAAGCCACTGGGTGCAGATCCACAACCCAACAGAAGACAGTTCATCACACAGTCTGGGCGCGTCTCAATGATTGAGATTTTTACCAAGACACGCAGTCTTTTTTACCAAATCATTTTTCTCCTAAAATACCCTTCATTTTAGTTTTGAATAGGTTTTAAATTTAAATATATTGCAGGCTGAATGTTAAAAATTAAGATATAAGAGCATGTTAAAAAGAATATTTTGACTATAAGAGGGAATCTAAAAAAAAAAAGTAGATGTAATTAAGAAACAAATTAACACCGATTATCTGCCTATCTACATTCTGAGCAGGTTTTTGCAAGTAGGAAAAAAAAAAATCTAGCTGGATCCAACATGGTCCTTGTCAGCACCAAGCAGTCAGTAATAACAAAAGTTGATACAGGGTTTTCCACAAGAGAAAAACAAAATTATTTCATCCAGAATTCAACAGTTAGTTTAAAGTTTGGTGCTATGAAATAAATAGTCCTCTAGGAAGAGCAAGTTCCCTGTTAGTTCTTGCGACAGAAACTGATGGTGCATTGAAGAGAAGTAAAAACTCAGCCAGTGAAATCTCCACAGAAGATTGGGTGTCAACGCTTCTTCTTACTTGCCTTTGCAGCCCTTGATGGAGTTGCGACTAGATAGATGAACGATCCAACAAGCGACAGAACAGACACCAAGGAGCCGTATTTAGCTGCTAGCCTCTGCATATTACGCAAATAGGTCAAACAGAAAAAAAAAAAAAAAAAAAAGAACTGCAATGAAGAATAAGATATCGTGAGACTCACCTTAGCCTGAAGTGGTAGTTGGATCAGATTGAGTGAGATCAATTGTGTCAGTACATGGAAGTTGAAATTGCACATTAGATGTTATAAGGTAGAAAGAACTAAATAATAATGACAAAATTGGCTCGCGAAGCAACTCACCCATTGAAATTTCTTTTCAGGGGGCTTGTCAACGAGAACATCTATAGGCAGAATTGGGGTCGAATACGCTTCCTACATTAGGCGAACAAGCTACACCATTCAGCCATTGAAGTAGATAAAAAAAACTTTTAAGGACGTAACTAGAATTTAGGAATTGATAATACAATAACTGTGCTTTCCTTGTCGTTCAATAAGAAGTCCTAGTAGATTCATGCCTATACGGGTAGGTCCACTTTTTGTGGAATACAAGTCGAACCAATAATGAAAATATTTCTAGTGAATATCAGTAGATAGTTCACATATCATGAATGTTTGGAATCCAAATTATGCAAGGGCACATTTCACTTGCTAATGCAAATTGAAAGGTGATATCGGAAGAAACAAACCCAGTATATAACCTACTGTACTTTAAGAAATCATATGGGTAATTATTCTCATTCATTGTTCCTGCAGCAAAATGGCTGAGGTTCATAAACAAGTACCAAAATTTTTAAGCATCCTAACAAGTTTTAGCGGCCAAGATGTTCGAGCCATTAACTCTGACAGAATAACTTTTTCGTTCAAATAGTTTAGTATAAATTACTAAATACATGCCATCATGTGAATCATTTTCGTATAAACATTCTATGCCCGATGCTTTGAACAAGGAGCCAAAGAAATTACAGCAAGGATTCATAATGTATCACTCCAAAACTTTAGTTGAGTTCCATTCTAAACAGCATGAAGGAGAAAATACCTGTAGGACAGCCTTTGTAGGAACCCGGAATCTGATAACAGCAGGAGAACCATAGAATACGCCCTTTGATTTGGACTCCAGAACAAAAGAGTGAGAAGCAGAGGTGCCACTAAAAGTAACAAAAAGAAAATCATTTTATCAGATAGGATATTGGATTTATGATCAACAAGGTTTCATAGATTTACTCACGCATCAATCCTCTCCCACGTATTTGATGGACTGCTAGAGACGAGATCAAATTTATCTTGAGACCAACTATCATCTCTCAGGCTCACATCGTAAGCAGTTCTGTGATGTTTTCGATTGACAAACATTATACTAGAGAAATTTTAGACAGGATATAAAGACAATAGTAGAACAATATAGCAAATGTACACATTAGAAAATAGTGAATGAATGAACAAATTTCCATTGGTTATAGACTTCTAGTGCAGGTCTATTTGGATAATTACTAAATTAATCATCATGGGCATATATTGCCTAACTTTTCCACAATAAAAACACAACGTAAGCTCTTAGGAAGTGAAGATCCACACTCATGGCGTTACAAATTTGAAATTGGGCCATGAGGCTTAAATTTGGATGAATCCCTAGCCTCTATAATCATTATTATCAGCAGATTTGGAGGCAATAGGCACAGGGAAGTGACATTTTTCATTCTAAGCTAAGGTAGCATTCAAAAAAAAAAGTAGATGAAATTACAGTATAACGCAATCAAAGATTATCGAACAAATTTTGAAGGAAAAATAAGAGATCACATTGATAAGTAGAAGCATCGGATGGAAAATTGTTAAGGAAGATCTGAAACATGATGAATAATATCCCATTAGATCAGAAGATTAATGTTAACATCACAATTTTACAAAACATAGAAAAAAAAACATGTAGATCTTCGAGATTAGCTCACGAGGATCCTTCGTTGTAAAGGTCTATCGAGACGGAGACACGTTCGATGCCAGATTTGAGCCGCGCAAGGCTCACCTTCTTGTGAGCGACCACGAAGGGGATATCAGAGTCAGCCAGCGATGCTGAAAATGCAGCGAAGAGGATCGCGGCGACGAGCAAGAGCAAAGAAGATCCCGATCTACTGGCTTTCGCCATGCCTAGGGTTTCCGGTTCCTAGGAAGTCAGTCCAAAATGGAGAACAAGCGCGAGAGGCGGAGTATCGATTCACCGCGATTTCCCTATGATTTATGCAGTTAAGACCCCAAGTTAATTAACTTTGTAAGTTTTTTAAACTTAATTGTTTTTAATTGCTAAATTTTTAACTTTTTTTTTTGCAGAATGATTATTTACACTTGCAATTTCTAAATCTATCTTATAAATTACAAAAAAATTTCATAAATATGATCTCAACGTTGTTTTTATTGAATTTTCTTCATTAAAAAATTACTAAATAAATATATACTTTTTTACTAAATATGATCTCTAATTATTCATATTATTAAAAAAGTTTTTTTTAAACAACTTTGGTCAAAACTCTTACAACTAATCAAACGTTAAAGAAAAACTATATCACTCTAAAATATTTTTATCAAAATTACTATAATATATCATTTTAATTAAATTTAGTTAGAGAGATATTTTTAAAATCAAATTCTAAATAAAATGTTTTTGTAATAAATCATGAAAGAGGATATCCTTTTATTTTAATGATATGCTACGCATAAAATTTAGATGTTATATGAATGATTAGATTAGTCACGTGCTAAAGTTTTTATATAGATTTGAAGATAAAATAAAAATTCTATCATATTTTTTTATCAACACAAAGAAACATGATTTTAATATTTTTCATTGGATTTCTCGTTTTATTTTATTAGGCCTTTTTTAGAATGAGCGGCGGGCCGAACGCCATCCCCGTCCCCGTCCCCGTCCCCGGACCTTCAGCCCCTGATTCCTCGCCGGTCTCCTTCCTCACACCGCTCCTGTACCCGGACCTCCAGTCCCGGCGCCTTCCTCTTTCCTCCTCCGCACAACGCCGCCGTCTCCCCTCCAAGACTCGGCCTCAGCCGGCATTGCAGGAGGCAACAAGCGAGCAATACTTACACCCTCTGTAAGGCTCTGCTTCTACTCTGCCGTTGACTACTCTGATCCCGGCGGTTCTGGGAGGCCGGTGCCGCGCGGCGGAGTTGAGCGGTTACAGTGGAGCGACCTCGCACGGGATCTTATTCAAGGAGGCTACATGCAGACCCAGTGCTTGGGCCGACGCCCGCAGTAGACGACACCTCACTGCTAGTAAAGTTTTAGCGTCGACCCACACCGAACCTTTCGAACAGTGAAAAACCCTTCCGGCTCCTTCTCCCCACTTCCAGTACCTTCTTCACTCAGCTTTCCACGTGTCCTTCTAGCGCCTTCCACCTGTCCCATCAATCGATCCACCTCGCACCACGTCGTCACCTGCTTCCCCTGCCGATATATTGCATCCCCATGGCGCCATGGCGGTACTCGAGCAAAGAACACAGTCCCAATCCACTCGCAGCTCGTCCTCTCATGGCTTCAAAAGCTTTGGCAAGATTGTTGCGCCCGCTCGCCGGCGTTCGCCCCTTCACCACTTTGACGCAGTCGAAGTTGCCCCCCGTCGCCTCGCCGTCCGTCAAGCACCTCGTCTTCTCCGAGTCCAAGCGAAGGTAACAGATGTATCAATTTATCGGTGAAAGCATAACGGCTTATATAATTTAACGGAAATAACTGTTGGTATCGGGCGACCAGAAAGGCGGAGTTTGTGCCGGTGTACGTGGCGCTGGGGCTGATCGCGACGTCGACGTCGCTGGGGCTCCACATGGCGATGCAGCAGCTCCGCCACGCGCCCAACGTGCTGGTGAGCAAGAAGAAGCGGGAGACGCTGCCGGAGGTGGTCGACCCGGACTGGGCCGTCGCCAAGGCCGAGCGCTTCATCTCCGGCTCCATCTTCCGCCGGGTGGCGCAACTGCAAGACTTCGACGCCGTCCGAGCCGGTATATCCGATCCCACCAGAGAAGAAACCAACGCGTGAGCTAATCGTCTCCTCTTTTACGCAAAGAAAATGAAGTGTCTTGTCGAATTGAATAGTTGATTTGATTTGATCTGGATCGACTGCAGGAAAGAGCATGTGGTGACGCTGAAGACGGTTGGAGTCGATCCAGTCGCGATTTCCACGCAAACTTGAACTACTAAATAACGCTGTCGAATATGTAAATAGATAAGAAGTTATTCGCTGTGAGCTCTACTTCGTTGTGTTATGTAAATAGCTGCAAGCTGAAGCTACTCGCTGTGCGTCCTACTTTGTTTGTTACTTGTGCAAGTCAGGAAAACTAAATTCGAGCTAATTCCTGCGTTTTTTTTTTCCAAAATGATTTTACACTTATTTGCTTTAAATATTTACACTATAAATGCGAAAATGATTTGTTATGAAAAATAAATTTTTTCCAAAAAAGTGATTGGCGGAACGTGTTTTTCCACTCGTAAAAAAATCTTTCCTATTATAGGCTTCGGCCCATTATGAGACTTAGCCTCAGTGCCGACGGCCCCTGCTCGTGCCCTAGTTCTTGAAGTACTAGCAACTGCTCACGACGGTGGCGGGAGGTGGAGAATCAATGGCACCTTGCCATGGGCGGCGTCGTTGTTATTGTTTGTGCCCTCAGGTTTAACGTGGAGCTCCAGAAGGGTATTGCTACGAGTGGTCGGGTTAGTTATCTACATTGCTATGCTTCTATCTCCATCCTTGGCTCGGATCCATTACATTTTTTTGATTCCATAAAAAAGGATGCGTCGAATGAAGATTTTTCTGTCTTTATTTTTATCCATGGATCATCACTTTGCTTGTTTCTTACTCGAATAAAAATAAAGGACGAATGCTTGAAGAGATGAATTTAAACAATCATCTTTCTTAATTGGTACGCCTAAAATAGAATGGAAAATTAATTAAACTTGTTGATCATTGGCGTAGAAAGATGTAAACAGTTTGATTTTGTTTTGTTTTCATTCAATCTTTGGAATCTATAACCTAAAACAGGGTCTTAGCTTATGCTCCGTTTATCAATTAACACCCATTAGTGAATGCAACTTTTTGTTTGTTCTGAAGTTTTTAGAAAGCGCAACATAGAAAAGAATTAACAAGTATGAAAGACACATATGAAATTTTAAGATTAGATGTCAAAGAAGAAAAAAAATCACCGTATTAAAAAAATTTATGGAGTATATTAGCAATAATAGTATGAATACCTTACATTATGTTACTTTTTCTTTGACGAATAAGCCATCGACTCGATCCTTGAGTCATTATACCTACTCATTCCCTTAGTAGGGTCTTCGAGGACCATGAGGGCACAAATGTATATCTTTTTTCTTCCTCCTCATGGTAGGTACATAAGTACATTATCCCACTCCCCATAGGTTTCGTGTGCGACGACGCGGGGGAAGTGACGAATTAGAAACCAGTGATTGATTCTTTGTTTATATGGCAAAATGACTTCCAACAATATCTTTGACATTAAACTATCTTGATCTCATGCATACTTTAGATGTTTATGATACCGTGGATGGGAGAATCACAAGATAAGTCAAAAGTTCGGTCAAAGTTAAGCGTGGAGGTCAAAACAACAACTTGATTCCTCCGCTAGCTCGGTGCATCCAATTCCAAAGGATTTAGATTCGTCGACTCTATAAGTTCGGTCCATCTAACTCTAAAGGACTCGGACTCTTCGATTTTATAAGTTCGGTCCACCGACTCTAGAGGACTCCGACTTCTCGACTCCATCAATTCGGTCCACTCGACTTTAGAGGACTCTGACTCTTTGACTTCGTCAATTTAGTCCACTTAACTTCAGAGGACTCAGATTCTTGGATTTCATTAGCTCGGTCCATCCTACTCTAAAGAACTATGACTTGTCGACTTTATCAACTCAGTCACCCAACTCTTAAAGACTCGTACTCTTCGATCCTTTTAGCTCGATCATTTCGACTTCAAAGGATCCAGACTCTTAGAACTCTTTCAACCTACTTTCTATGAGTAATCTACCATTTTCAAACACAATATCATGTTTGGACGGAGGAACAATCATGTAGTTGTCAAACTTGGTTTCCTAAATGCTTTCCTACATACACGTGGCATTCAACAAGTGAAGAAGCAAGTAACGGTTGTGTCAGATCTGATCTTCCATGACGTGGAGATGTTCTTTTGGTAACTATATAAACTCTGGAAAAGCCACGCACAAGAAGGTATGCAAAAGAACAAATTCATCTATTTCGTCTTCTATAATTCTATTACTTTTATCTTCTCTCAATCCCTGTGTTAATTTGAGCGTCAGAGTGGCCACGCTGAACTCCCTCGGTATCCATTTTAACTTCTACTTGAGTGTTGCAAACATTTTAGTATCTTCCTCGTCCTTAGTCCGTTGACAAAGTCTACAATTCGTCTCCTCAACAGTCGTCTTTTGTTGATTTATCAGACCACAGTCTCAGACAGAAACATTTTATTACATCAACTTAAAGTCTTAAATATTGGAGGAGTCTCTAACTAGAGCACTTTCGTGTCCTCAAAACTTTTCTTTGTAGATCTATAGCGATATAACTTTCTCGAAGGAGACCTCTTTTTTGTTATCCTTTGAATAAAGTTTTCATCAACAGTTAGGTGTAGACTTATTCTCAACATCCACTCACCATAAATATCAAGAGATCGCACTACTAGCTTGGACAATTAATAGCTTAGTTGAACTCAGATTAACATTGAGCTAGACTTGCCAAAACATGTCAAATCTATAAAGTCTCCAAAGCCCATGCTAAGTTGCTAACTTTTATTTATTTATTTTCAGAAGTAAATTTCATTCATGAGCTAATGTGAATGCAGGTGCTACAATCTTTCATAGAGCTGAAGAAGAAATAAGACTAGTGATCCCAAATGGGACAAAGATGGTCTGCCTTCATGAAAACTCAGTTTTCTTTATCATGACCTGGATTGATTCTGCCTGTTCTGGCTGTTGCAGAAAGAAACATATATACAAGCTTCTGTTTGGGATGTTTCACTGTACATCAATAATGATGTTCTGGATACGTGCCTATTTCTCACCAAAGTTTTTCAGGCTATTCTTTCTGTTCTAAATTAATTTGCGCAGTGCATGCCGTTCTAAATCTGTATTTCGTTTTGCTCAGCTTGCCGTTAAAACGCGATTATCAAATTTGAGAGCTGAGACGATGCTGATCTCAAGTGGGCATCATCATCAACCAATCGGTGAGTCTCGAACTATTGCTCCTTTCTATACTAAACAGGTTAAACTTTATCTTATTTTCAACCTTGTTAGGCCAATGGTTCATATCCTGCTCTACTACGATCCGAGTAAATAAATATTTAGTTGAAACGGTGGTCTATTTAAGAAATGCAATGGAACTCGAGGACAGGTCTGGAAATTTGTCGTATGTTTTCTTGCGATATAGAAAACTTAAAAAGTTTTCCTCTACTACTACCTCTGTAGTCCTCGTATTGTCTTTATCTCTCTTATTGAAAGAGAGACTTTGTGACTGTTTTAGGAGGTGAGACTTTGTAACGAGCTTGCGTAATTACATTGAATTAGACAGGACATTTAGACACGTATAGCATCACTTCGAAAATGTTTTTTTTTAGGTTCATTGACTTTAAATTTACTTCTTTTTTATTTTTATATATGATAATATTATTGATAATTTTTTGTATGCCAATAGTCTCACCTCGGAGAGTTCTATTTGGCTGGGTGTAATCGAATTCAGTTTAAGTTTGGTTTTTTTGTAAATTCAAGTTTTAAATAATTTTGAATAGTTTGAATTCATGAATGGTTCGAATTTATTGACTATTTATCTAGAAAGTATTTTTATTTTATTTTAACGAGATTCAACTCTTGTTTATTGTAGTAATATTTACAGTAGCCAATTCAATTGGAGGCTTGTTAATATGTGAAATAAGTCAAAGAGCATTAACATCCATTCACTTTAAAAGATGAAATTTTATTTCTTATGGTTGCTTTCACGATCATCTAAGGAAGTAAATCAGGAAGTTGATTACTGGAAGAGAATATTACTTCAATTTTGTTGAGATTTAATTCTTATCTATTTTTATAAGTCTAATTTGTAGTAATCAATTCAATCATATTCCATGAGCATTAATATCCATTCGCAATCTTGCACAGATACTCTAATTTATATATAAATTCGTACGACTTTTCATTGTTGCAATCAATTCGTACAATTTAAAGGCCTTCTTCACATTTTTTTAGAAGTAAATTAAATATCGCTCTCGGAACATAGCTGAGTTGGTTACGACGGAATAGACTTGCAGAAGATGGCAAGAATTCGAATTTCAGCGAAGTCGAGCAATATCCTTCTCCGTCGTGATCAATTGTAGTTTCTCAATTTACTTTCTCACAAATAGTCGTAGGGTCGATCGTGTGGAATTACTGAGAGGTGGATTCTACTTTTTACAGAAAATAGAAGTAAATTAAATATCCCATTATTATATTTAAAATTCACGCCGCTAAATTGCTTTACGGATCATTTTTGCACTGGAGGAACTTAATGATTAAAAAAAGAAAAAAAACACACATAATTTAAAAATATCATTTTGGTGTGATTTGGTCAAAATCGAACACAAGAAGCGTAAAATTGTCAAATTCATCACGTCGTCATCATCAATAATACTACCATTGATTGCTTCATGGATTTTGTTTTAAATGAAAATGGTCAAATTTAGACTGAAAGTCTCAATTCTCTCATCTCTTTAAATGTGTATACTATAAACTATATAAGAAATTAATATTATTGTGGTCAGCTTGCAACTAAACAATATAATGGTGTTTGTATTTAATTCAAAGCCCTGGATAAGATTGAATTGGTTATTAAGGATCGCTAGGTGACAGCTTAGATTCCATTGTGATTAATTTCAGAAATTTTCTGTGTGGAACTCGAACTTTGTGGTGGTCTTGTGCGAGAAATCCTGCGCCAGCTGACGCAGCTCCTTCGTCAGCGTCGGAGCTCCGCAGTAGAACACACCAATGCGCTCGTCGTGGTGGTTGAGGGCGATGCGCTTGTAGACGTTGCGCCAGTTGGGGCGGGCGAAGTGGGACTTGACGCGGGTGCCGGAGACGACGTCGACGCCGCTCTTGGCGTGGTGCAGCGACTGCAGCATGGCGATGAGGGCGGAGCGGGCGTCGCCCTCCTCGTACACGCTGGTGCAGTAGTTGTGCAGCTCGATCACGCGCTTCTTGTCTGTCTCCGCCACCTCGTTCATCACCCCCCGGAACCACTCGAACGACCCCTGCTCCCGCGTCACCCAGTAGAAGTACGCTCGCCGCGTCTTGAACGACGACGACACCGATGACGACTGTGGCTGGTCGCCGGCTTCTTCGTCCGGCACGACCGAGTCCAGCTCCTTCATGTTGTTGACGATGTCCTTGACGATGCTGATGAAGGGGGTGGCGCCGATGCCCAGCCCCACCAGCAGCACCACTTTGTACTTCTTGTAATCCTGCGCCGGCGCGCCGTATGGCCCGTCGATCAGCACTCTCGGCAAGCTGCGCGACAAGATGCCACAAAAACATCAAAGTTCGTCCCTTTTTCAGATCTTCTTCGACATACTCAACTCACCTTGGAGCGAGTCCGTTGCTGCTGCTGTCATCGTAGTCCGCCCTCAGCAGCCCGCTCTTCCCTCCGGTCGGTGGCTGACAAACCTGCGCAATTATTATTGCAAACAGAGCTCGTCAATTTATAGCTCTGTAAATCGAAGAAAGCATTGATTAATTACATTCACAGACCTGCGAGAAGACAGCCTTGAGTTGCCTTGTCCAGTCGCCGAGCGTTCGAATGTGCACGCTGATGTAGTCGTCCTGTGGAGCAGAGGTGATGGAGAATGGATGCCACTGGAAGGGGGAGACGGCGGCGCAGTTGAGGAAGATGTACTGCCCGCTTCTATACCTGAAGCCTTGCGGCTTGGAAACATGGAGGGTCAACACATTGCCAGGGTACACCGCCACCTTCAGTATCTTCACCGCCCTGATGCTTGATCTGAAGACCCTGATTAAGCGTTCGCTCGCGTACAGGATCAATGGAATCGCCAGGTACATCCATGTCTGCGACCAACGATGGTTTTTGGAACGGAGTTAGTAAATGAGGGAAGAAGAGATGCTTGCTTAGATTCAGTGTGCGCACCGTTCGCTTGTACCATTTCTTGGTGAGGTAGAGGAAGTTGCCATGGACGAGGAGGAGCGCGTAGACGACGACGAATAGGTGGTGAGAGTACCAGAAGGCGTTGTAGCCGGTGAGGCGGTTGAAGGGCTTGGGGAGGCGGGCGCGGCCTCGTCGGAAGTAAGGCGTGGCCAAGGTGAAGGCCACGGCCATGAGCACCACTATGACGATGCCCGTCCAGCCTTCGTTCCCCTTTACGAACCACCAGTAGTCGTCCGGCCGCTCGTCGCCGAAGAAGTTCTTCATCGAGCTATAATACTCCTCGTCGCTCGCGTGGAGCAGCCTCGGGAAGTCGCACGTCAGGTGCGAGACCGCGTGCAGCCCGACGCCCACGGCGATGCCGACGGCGATCACCTTGTGGAAGTTGAGGTTGTCGTCGAAGGGTAGGACGCGGCCGAGGCGGGTCTTGGTGCGGAGCCAGGTTATGGTGTTGCGGCAGACGGGGAGGAGGATGAGCGCCATGTTGAACTTGAGCGTCTCAGCGCCGCCCTTCGCCACGCAGACGCAGGCGCCCATGATGTGATACACCTCCCGCCGCCGGTATTGCACGTACTTCCAGGTGAAGAGGACGGCGCAGATGCAGAGCCAGAGCGCCATCACCCATACCCGCTGCCAGTTGTCCTCCATGAAGTACCGGAACCGCTGGTACCACCGCCGCACCGGGTTCTCTTCCTTCGCCAGCCGAAGCTTCTGGCTCAGCAGCTGGCTCAGGTTCCGACTGTTCGTCGTCCCGATCTGCATCGATTCGCTCGGCACTTGCAGCAGCAGCATCTCCAAATTATATATCTGCATTCAACACTTGGTCAGCCAAATCAATCATAATTAAATCGAATTCATGTATTGAAATGCATGGCTTACCTCGATGTAGCCGAGGTTGTCGGGGTCCAACTCCTCCATGATCAGGGCGGCGTATTCCGCCGCCTGTTCTTGGATCGTCGACAACTTGTTGGCCGAAGCGCTCAGCGAGATCAGCTGTTGAATCATCCGAATTCGTGAGTTTAGTTGATCATCCGCAGAGAGAGAGAAGAGAGAGAGAGATCTTGAGTTAATTAATCACCTCTTTGACCTCTTCCTCTGTTATCCTTCCGTCCAAGTCCTTGTCCAACCTGCTTGAGCAAGTCACGTTAGTGAGTTGCAAGATTCGGTGTTTTTATTAAATTGTGAAGTATGCGTAGAAATCGTACATGTCGAAGAAGGTTTGGAGCCGGGAGTCGAAGCTCTGGTCGGAGACTTGATCCCAGAACTCTTGTAGCTCATCCTTGGTGATCTCGTCGCCGGCGATCCTTCGCCTCCTCGCCAGCGCGTCGAACAGTTCGCTAGCGAACTCGTTCGACTCCTTCATGCCGATGCACTGCCCGAAGAGGGAGCGGTGGAGCCGGCCGTCCACGGCGAGCCCGTCGAAGCGCTTCTCGACGGCGGGCCACCCGGCGGCGTCCGTCGCCTTGGTGATGAACTTGAGCCGCTTCAGCGCGCGGGCCGCAGCTGACTTTGACCGGTCGATGGGCCCCGCCTGCGGCGAGCACTTGGTCAGCGACGCGAGCCGCAGGAGCTCCTGCGACACCTGCCGGAGCCGCGACGACGCGGAGCGGATCGACGAGAAGGAGGACGAGCGCCGCTCCAGCCTCCGCGCCAGCAGCGAAACCTCCGGCTCCTCCGCTGCCTCAGCTCCTCCGGCCGGCTTGACGCTGCGCACCGCCACTGCATCGTCGCGCAGGTCCAGGGTGATCTCCACGTACTCCTCGTCGTCGCCGGCGGCAGCAGAAGGTGGGAGGTTGAAGCGGGCGCTCTTGCGATTGCTGCCGCCGCCACGCTTTCCCAGATGGCCACTGAAGCCGACGCCATCCATCTCGTCGGCGTCTGTTTTCCGGTGATCATCGACGCTTCCCATCACTCAAAATTCTAACTCACAACTTCAATCAATACAGAGAAAAGACAGCAGGAGCGAATTCAATCAACGGAAAGGTAGATTGCTGCGTTGCACAAGGCGAATCGATTCGTGTGGTTTATATAGACAGAGTGAAGAATCGATGCCACAGTTACGCGGGAGAGAAAGAGAGAGAGAAGACGGCGGAGGTAGGTGAGGAGGACGAAGAGGGAGAAGCTTGTAATTTTGGTTTGACAAAGACGAGTCAACGGAAACGAGGAGAGTTTAACCGGCCATGGCATTTCAGTTCTTATTTTTCTCATTCCATCCATTCCATGAAATGGAATGCAAAGTTCATGCTGTGTAACCGGTTTTCGGCTAATTAAAACAATGAGCTGGTTTTCCATATAATAATAATAATAATAATAATATCCAAGAAAATAAAGATGAAAAACGACATGTTTAGTTGAATAATGAAAACTGAATTGAAAAAAAAACTAAATAATAAAAGTGAATGAGAATATATATTTATGGAAAATAATAATATTCTTGCTAATGTCATTCATTCGTCATTTTAACACCATGCATTTCTTATAAAAAGTGCTTTTATGGCTTGAAAACTTCAACCTTCGATCACGAATATCAGTACGGACAAGGAATTTCTTCATCCTCACCTTCAAAACAACACCATGGGCAATTTCATCTTGCGTTAATTCAAATATCTAAAGAACCGGCCAAGTCACTAACTTTTATCCTTCCTCTTCTTCTTCTTCAAAGTCAACCAGGAGTTAAGGATCACATGAATTGAAAGCCAAGTTGACCAAGCTTGTTGACTTGCACGCAACCTTCACTATTTCTTGTTTCCCACATTGCTCAAACATTGGAGATGTGTATGCTTTTTTGTTTTTTCTTTCTTTTCTTGTAGAAGCATTTTCAAAGTGTTTGTGTGTTCTTTTATGCCGGTGCATCTTCAGGTTGAGTCAATGGATTGGAAATCTAAAACAACGTGAAACAAAATCTAGTTAATTACTTGTCTTCGCCAAATTTGCATCTAAATTCTTTAAGACACACACACACAATTGTATGGGGATGATAATAACATAATAATAATAATATAATATCAGATTATTCTTTTCTTATACGACATGTCAAGTAAATCAACTGTTAAAATAATTGTGTGTTCATTTAAATCACAATTGATGGATACAATTTGAACTGCCGCTCATATAAGCAAATAGATAAATTACTATACTTTGAGAAGGTAGTCGTTCATATTTTGATGTTCTGAGATATAGATTTAAATATAGATTACAGTGACTGCTCAAGAAATTATTCTTAAATCAAGTCTTATCCATCGATCGTCGTAGATGGAATTAGCTAGTGATTATAAATAAGTGATTTATATATGATGCGGGTGATGTAGATCAGGTGATCCTTGTAGGACGAAAGTCAAGAGTTAAATGATGGTCAAGATTTAAGATGAGGTGTCAAGGCTAGTCAACGCAAACCCAACTCTGCTAGATCGAGTTAACTAGCCCTCCGACTCAGGTCGTATCGAGAGAGCCACGTGGGCTTAGTCCTGGCCTACCCTATTGGGCCTTCAGACCCTCAAGGCCGCTTCAGTCCCACCTCGGACATGTCTTATCTAGTCTCGGTCAATCATCTCATCTCAGTGAGTCGTCTCGTCTCGGCCAGTCATCTCGTCTCGGGCATTCCTTATTTTGTTTCAGCCAGTCATCTCGTCTCGACCAACCATCTCGTCTCAGACATTCTTTATCTAGTCTCGGTCAGTCGTCTAGTATTGGTCAGTCGTTTTGTCTCGGCCAGTCATCTCGTCTCGGACATTCCTTGTCTAGTCTTGGCTAGTCATCTCGTCACGGTCAGCCATCTCGTCTCGGACATTCCTTATCTAGTCTTGATCAGTCGTCTCGTCTCGGCCAGTGATCTCGTCTTGGACATTCCTTATCTAGTCTCGGTCAGTCGTCTCGTCTCGATCAGTCATTTCATCTCGGACATTCCTTATCTAGTTTCGACCAGTCGTCTCATCTCAACCAATCATCTCATCTCGGCTAGCCATCTCATCTCGGACATTCCTTATCTAATCTCGATCAATCGTCTCGTCTCGGCCAATCGTCTCGTCTTGGACATGCCCAAACTCGTCTTGGCCAGTCGTCTTGTCTTGGCCCGTCTCGGACATGCCCAACCTCAGCTATCTCAGGCATCCCTTCTCAGCCACTCCACCCCGCGCCACCTCATCCAGGGTTCCCGTCTCAGGCATTCAGCATGCTAGCACGTCACATAGCTCCTCAAAGGAGAATGTTCTTACAAGCAAGCGTCCATATGAGAATGTACCAGCAGGAGAATGTGCCCATGGCAGTTGCAAGTTCGGTCCCCCTTGATACCCTTTCTTCTGCACATCAGGACAAAGGACGTACCAAGTTGCCAGACGCGGTTTCCTCCGATACCTCCTCTTTTACGCATAAAGCCAAGAGGAATGTGAAGCTGTCAGACCTGATTCCCTCCAGTGCCTATTTTTGTTGCACATACAGCCAAAAGGAAAGGATTATCCGAGGGAATGCCCTTTCTCAACAGGCAATTGCAGGCAGTTAGGAAGACATCACCCCACCCGACATAGAGGAACGCAACGCAGGTTATAAAAGGACTCTCCCACACTATACTCGAGGTTGGATCTCAGAAATTCTGCTCGTACTATCTTCTCTTTCGTTTATACTATTCTCATCAGAACCCTAACTTGAACGTCGGAGTGATCTGTCGGGATTCTCCAGCACCAGTTTAACCTCTTCTTTGAAGTGTGCTTTAGGTCCAGATTAGGATCCACCCCTTTGCTCAATCCAAAGATCATCTACGTCGAACGGTTCGTTAACTGATGGCTTGACCATTCGCAGTATTTAGCCGAAATAATATACAAACTGAGAAGCATATTTAGTACAGCTGAAGAGGTCGTTGCTCAGGCCTTGAGGTAGGTACCCTACAACTAATGCAGTGGAAAGGGTGAGTGAGAGGACAGTCACTGGGCTTGATGGTTACTCATCATCTACCAGAGGACCAGCTTAAGATGAGCACCTTTTTCTTGGACCACAGCTGATGGGAGTGAAAGCTCTTTCTGATCCGATCGAATCAGCCTGCGATTCTCGGTTTAGCTGGTTGACAGTTGCTCAAGCAACTATTTCTAATGAAAAAGAAAATTTGTAAGAATGGCAGATCAGTAGGTCATAAGTTGTTTGCTCATGAACAAAAGCTGGAGGAAGTTGAAGCAAACAACAAAAACACTGCCTTAATCTTAAGTTGCACAGTAGTTGTTATGGTACAAATCACACTGAGTTCTACCAAACTCCCTTCTGCTTTCGAGTGTTACAATCTTGCACTCATATCTACTGGTCATAAGAAATCTATGAACGAATTATATGCTCAGATCGAATGGTCATTACTCATTCAGTAAATGTTTATGATGCAATTGTGGAACAATCTTGGGCTTATATACATACGCCTCTCTTTTATCTGGAATCGCAGGAGTTAAAGTGCAATCTTCATGTGGTTTGCTTGCATTTGGTCTGCATCAGAAAGTTAAGAGAAGAGTCAGTTTTACTCTCCATTTGTAAAGATTGAGACACTTGATCCTCAGGTTTCCCGTATGGTTACCGCGCAAATTTGCGGAGGAGAAAGAAGTCTCAGCAGTCTCCTAGAGCTGTCGGAAGCCAATCTGAGCAACACTTTGCAGATCATCTTCCCAAAAATCCCCAACCTGAGAAAGGATTAACCTTCTTTCTATTAAAAATTTGGTTAAGTGATTGATAATTTGTAAAGTTAAATTAGTTTGAAAATGCTGGCTTGCTGAATCCGCCCTATGAAGATAAATATCAAACGACTATGCACAAATAAGATTCAATCTGACAAATGGTTCTGCAGCACTACAAAAGGATCCAACTCATGAATTTTTCATTTAACAGATTCGTAGGAAAGTTACTAGTCCCTCGGAAAGATAAAGACTTTGAAAGCATGGCTGCATTCTTTACCTGAGAGGGAGCATCTGATAAACCATAGAGAGGTGCCAATTGTGATGCAAGGCCTGAAGTCACAATGCTCTGAAGAGGAGATGCCTGAGGCTGATGTGAGTATGGATATGCTGCACTTGCCATTTCTGCCGGATAAACCGGCTGCGGCATCGTTCCTTCTCCTTGATACATCTGAATTAACAGACACAGGATAACAATTAGGGTAGCCATCACATGAGCTCCTGAGTTCAGCAGGGACATAAAGAGATGAAAGCTTACTCCTTTAGGGAAGAGATTTTCCATGTTGTGGAGTTGGGGACTCAGTGTAGACAACTTCATAGAAAGGAACTAGAACAAAATTCGAAAAGATTCTAATAAAATTCCCGATCACAAGTCGATCAGAAGTACATTAAACAATGAAAAATGCTGATACCTCGACCTGCCGCTGCAATGACTGCACATAGTTTATGATTTCGTCAAGCATCACTGCCTTACCAGTAACCTGCAAACCAAGATCAATTCGCGGAAAGGAGTTAATGGAAACGGTAAGATAAGATCTGATATCGCTGAAACTCGCAGAGGCGACAAGCTCAGTTGTACCTTGTTGCAACCAGGAACAAGATCTTGCAGGAACTTCATCCTCTTGCTAATCTTCTCTCTTCTGACCTGCCGAAATAGCACAGCCCTTAGAATTGAAATCTGAAACAAATAACAAAACTTGCAGATGAATGGTGATCCATCCTCCTACTCACTCTCTCAGCCAGGCTGTGAGCGTCAGTGGCTTGCCCTCTTCTTGCTCTTACATGGATGTAGTCCTTAGGCGGCTCAGGTGGCTTATTGTCGTCGTTATCTTTGCGCGATTTTCTGCCAATATCTCCATCCTGCTCAGTCTTCATCATTGCATTAGTTTCAGATGGTTTGCACCTCTTGGCAACAGAATTCTCGCTTGTCATCTGCCCTCGGGAAAATTTGAAGTTGTCAAACTATATAAAGATGGAATTGCAACAAAGTTTAGCAAAAGAATCGACAAGATGAGAGAATTTAGTCTCACATTTGGAGGATGTGTGGCAGAATAGGGTAAAGATGCCTCCTTTCCTTTCCCTTTTCCGGCGGAGGCTTTCCTTTTCCTGGCATTGCTATCGCTGGTGCCTCTCAAGGAGGATGCCTCCTCGATCGATGACTCCTCCCGGCCATTGCCGGGCTCCGACTGCTCCGGCGTCAAGGATCCCCCGACTCGAGACCTCATCTCCATCTCCATCAGGGCAGCGCCTAATACCCAGGGGTCGTTCCCGTTTTCCGGCGCTCCTATGCGTGATCCAGTTAGAGACTTGCTGCTGGAGGCTCTCGAGAGCTTTCCAGGCGTCTCGGGAAGCCCTAATTTCCCTGCGAAGCCGGAGGAGTTCATTCCTCCGCCGCGAGAAATCCTTGCGGCGTCCTCCGCAAGCCACGGGTCGGTTGGCAGCGGCACAAAGTGGCCTCCGGGCGATGGATTTACCGACCCCGGGAAACCTCCTCTGCCCTGCATCAGGTAGTCCAGGACGGACAGATTGCGCTTTGGAGGGGAGTTCAAGGGGGTGCTGTAACAAGAGCTGCTGGCGCTATGGAGTCGAGAGCCCACGGAAATCTCACCAGAGTTGCAGATAGTTCCCAGACGTCCGATGATCCCCCCGACGACGCCCACGTCGGAGGAGGCCTCCGGATGGCAGGACGTGGAGGAGACGAGAGAGCTGAGCTCCGACTCCAAATCGACGTCATGGCGCAGCGATTGCTTCCGATTGAGATTGAGTACGCACGGAGGTAAGTGATCGTCCGAGGCGAAACTCATCGCCGGCGGTGGTTTGGCGATGACAGAAAGCCAGTTGGAGCCCCAAAATGCCTCATTTTCCATGGCGAAGAGGTCGAAAGGAAGGATTTTTGAAGCGAAAGGGAGGAGAGAGAGAGAGAGAGAGAGAGAGAGGTGAGCGGAAAGGGAGAAGAAAAGGAAGAGGAGGAAGAGGAATAAAAAGAGGTCGGCAACAAATGCATAAAACTCTCACTCACCGCGGAAAAGATTAATTAATTTTTAATTCAATCCAATTTAAAATGGATTGCAGAATCCATCTACAGATTTTTTTAATAAAAAATAAAAAATATATTATAATTTTTAAATTTAAATAACAATTTATTAAAAATTTTAAATTTAAATTTCAATTTAAATGGATCAAGATCACTAATTCATTCATTTTTTTATTTTAATTTTAAATTTTTTAAAAAAAATAAAATTTTCAATTCACAAATCAATTCAAATTCATCACGGACTGATCCATACAGATCATAAGCTTAGATGAGTCAATTCATCTTAATCCACTTTAAAATGGATTGATAAAATTTTAACTCAATCTACTTAATTATTTAATGGATCAGATCAATTTAAGTTCAATCTAAATTGATGACTTTATACACTAAAACTTAATTGCAAACAAATTCCATTAAAATTTTGTTTTTCTTTTAATTTTATCTTTGCATAGAAATTCAAAAATAAAAAATAAAGCATTTTTAATATTTACAAACATATTTTAAATTTCTTTCGATAAAAAAAATTGCCTACGTTATTAATAAATAAATACGTTTATTATTCCACTGCAATCTTTGGATTGGAAGTCAAGAAGTGTAATTATTGTTCGTTTGCATGGATCAAGGAGTATTTTACGGGACTTAATGTAAACAAGATAAAAGAAATAATATTATTGTTCTCTAAATTTAAAGTATAAACATAATCTAATTCATTTATTAATAGACTCAATAACAGTTAAGAATGGGGATCAAATTCAAGTCAAATAATATCTTGATTTCTTTTTTATATGTTTAAATTGAATTCGTTATCTAACTTTCAATTTAAATTTATTTAATTATTTATTTAATATATTGATATAAATTTTATTGATTAGTATTATTTACAACCTAAACACATATATCTTAAGCTTGTTCATTCAAATTTAATAAAGTTATTCAAATTTATTCATTTATATGTATTAAATGAATATAAATAAATTTTTATCAAATTGAATATCAAACTTATTCTATTCGATTTATTTATGACTTTATTAAAAATTATAGACAACAATTTATGTTTTTTTTTAAATTTTAGGTAATTAAAAAAAAGTAGAAAAAGAAAATAAATGGATAAAAATAAATAATAAAGATGACTTTTTCTTTAAAAAAGACAATTGCAAAAAGAATGAAGGTCATTGTTCACTGGGTGAGACGCCACTTGCAAAAGATTAATTCATTATTAGCAATAGTGGATAGAACCTTATCAAAAGAGTAAATATATATATATATATACAAAAAAAAAACAACCTTTATTCCGTGGGGTCAGCTTCTTATAGCATTGAGCTCCATCTCTAAATTAAAAATTATATAAAAATAAATAAAATATTTCTATTTTAATCCCCAAAAAAATATAAAAGTGGGTAAAAGTTAAAAAGATACCTTTATTTTTATTATCTCCTGTATTAAAAAAATCTTATTTATAGCCCCTAGTAGCTTTGAACAAAATTGCAACAAATAATTTTGATCAAAACTATTTTATGTAGATAAAAAAAATAGTCTAACTCTTAACATTGATTAAAATTAACTTTTTGTTATAAACTATTACCTTTTAATGTGATTTTTTACATAGAATACGAAGAAAAATAAAAAATACTAACAATTAATAAATTTTTTAAAAAAACATCCAAAATTTATCCATATTCTAAGCATGCAGTTTCCCAAACTCTTGTGCTGTTCATGCTAGCCACCACATAGATGCAAAGTTCATCAATATATATTATTTTGCATAATCAATTATGAAGTGGGACTTTAATTAATTCATGATACTATGTTTTGTGTTCTTCTCATACTTTTGTTAGGGTCTGCTTTAATAATAGCAAGCATATAAAATACAATTACTTTCTTTTTGGAATATAAGTACAATAGCGAACACACTTATAATTTTTCTCTCATCTCTTTTGCTAGAAGGGCAATAATTCAGAAAATTTTAATTAATCAAATATTCATGGACTCTTTTGATTGAGAACTACTTGAAAAGAACTCTTTGTTTCTAGGTGAGGCAAGAAACATGGTATGTTTTCACACCCTCTCCCTAATTATATATACATTTATTTATTTTCAAAAAAATTATGAGTTAATTTGTTTATCTTTCTTCTATCCAAATTGCCTCTATTTATATTCATTCATTTCCAGGCTTTTTCAATCGATAAATTAAAGTTGTTGTCGCGTGATTTTAAATTTACGGGGTTGAATCACGAAAATAACATCTAGTAATGCAAGATAAGACTACACATAATAGACTCAATGTAGTACGGTCTGGATCATATTGATGAGAGTTTTATATACCAAACTACTCTTTTTTAGAAAAAGCTAAAAAATGGATTCCAGCTATAAAATGAGGACGCATGGCTTTCAACATACCAATCACCACCACATACTTTTGCTGATTTTCTTTGGAAATGGCATCTATTTCATGCTCGAGCACACATCTGATGTGAACTACACATGTGCCCCTACCTCCTTATAACAAACAAATGGTCTAATAAAATCTTTCCTTTGTGTTGATTATTTTGTTCTCTCTTCTTTTTTTTTTCTTTCAAATTTGGATACATCTTTCAATTAAGCGTTAAGTGTGTGCTTGTTTTTAATTCGATATTAATTCCTTCCTATTATCACTAATAAGTCGCTCGAACAAACCGATTTAGAAGTGATATTTTGAATGCAAGCAAAATTAAGTCTAAGTCGAGAAGATCAGGATAGATTTTGGCGAGAAGATCTAGAGAAGGAAAAGGATCGGAAGCATCAAATAAATGAGAACGATCTAATGTCCATTGGAGAGCGATGGCGCATTAGTGGTTTGCTTCAGTCTTATCTCTAGTTGTGGCACTGTTGCTCCCAATGGCACACATCGAGCAGTTGCTTTCTCAGCATTTTGTTAGTTCTGATTGAATTTTCATCCAGTCTGTCGATCAGGCAACATGGCGTTCTCATGTCTGGTACCTCTCCTGATCGATCAAATTTTACAGTCAAATTTGTGAACTTCTTCATCTCGTCATTTTTGCAATATCTTGCGAGTTCAATGAATCTTGAGCATGTTACGTTGGATAATGATTACAGTAGAGAATTCCATCAAATCCCATTTTGGCGATATATATATATTCCTCCCAGCATCCTTCCAATCCTCCAGCTTTATTGAACTCAAACTGGCTGCCAGTAGTTTTGAGGTGACTGGGGCATTCGAATTAAATAGGGTTTAATTTGTTCCCAAATCTGAATCAGAAAATGCCAGTGAAAAGAGGGTTTAATGGGATAATATTTAAATAAGTTTGGATGACAAATAATGGTCATTAAAAAAATCAAATAAATTACTAGTTTCAGGACTCTTGGCTTTAAAATCAGAATATAATGATGATTTGGAAGATTGAAATGGGTCACCATCCAAACCATCTGAGGCTTGTTATTGGGAATCATGACTATTGTCATCTTTATCTATCTTCCACAGTGTTAAATTATTGAAGAATGCTGTACAGTCAAAGAGAAGAGCATGTGAGTTTTTCCTCATCTTGTGATTTTTTAAAATAATAATAAGAATAATGAGAAAAATAATAATAATGAGAAAAGCATAGAACGATGCAGTCACAAATGAAGAGAAGAACCAGTAGCAACAATAAGTTAACATAATCCATAAATTAGCTTACAAATTAATTAAAATTTGTAAGCCCTTCTACCACTGTGGCTACCACGCCCTCTGGCATCGTAGCGTAGCCCACCCCTCGAAGAGACAGTGATACCAGCCATCTATACGAATTAATAAAATTATACGAATCCTTTGCTCACAAGTAAAAAATTCTTAAATTAATAAAATCACTAATTGAGATGAAGAGGCAGTGGTGACTAACATAGAATGATAGACCATCCACACAGCAAGCATGGTCAGATATCTTTAGTAGTTGGGTTCTCTAGCTTCTGAGTTATGGAGGAAAGCTTAACCGGTGCACATTTTGCTTCGACCGCCAAAGACTTGGCGATGCGTCGACATGGATCGCCAAATACAGAATTAGAAACACTGATGGTACAACTATTTCTCCCCTGACATGCCTACACAGTGAAGAGGTGATTGGTCTCTATTCTTAACAATGTCAGTTCAAGGACAAGTAAAAGGAACACCCTCACCTCAGTCACCACGGAAAGAGAGCTCTCTGAATGGCATTTTCCAAGTGAGAAACTCTGGCAGCTACCAGTAGGCGTCCCATAGCTTGCAAAAGTGATATCAGAGATAATGTGGTTATCATCGCATCTTAGGAGCATTTCTGGTGCCACATTATTGATGGTGTTCTTATTGTTTATCAAGTTCGGATTAAACCAGGCTGACAATGGTGGATAGTCATTCTCTGACACGTGCCCACAGATTGTTTCAGTAGCGTGCACCTTGAGAGAGATTAACAAGGGATTTCCACCTGTTTCCTCAAATATCACCAGAAGGTTGTTTGAAGCTTGTAACCATTCTCTTGGAATATGGTACCTGTCACACAATAGTGTCACTAAGATGGGCTACATTGTAGCATGACATTCCTCATTGTTGGAACGGTGAACTTATGCGGTGAATATAATTGTGGTAAGGAATTTGGAAGTATCGCTGGTTCTATAAAGGAATCCAATAGATATATAATTTAAAAAGAAAACAAAAAATGAATCAATTAGAGTTGGAACTACAATTAGAAAAAGAGAGATTAAAGAAAACTAGTTAATGTAATAAAGAATGATTCAATAGATTTGGATATCTTGTGTATAAAGCTCAATCAAGGAGTAAGATCCATGTAACAGGTCCCAAATAATGGGGACAAGCATGGATTGATAAAAGATAAAATAACTAGTTCTATACAGATACTACAAATTCCATGGATGAAGCTAACAAGAACGCTGGTTTAATCCTTATGATAGATCACAAAGGTGAACTTAATGCAATTGTTGCTGAAATTAAGCAGGTCCCTTCTATGGATACTTATGGGCAATAAAATTAAGATTGGAGAAACCATGTATGATAAGAACTTTATTCATGTTTTCTCAGATAACCTCACTGCAATTAGTTTTGTCAAGGAATCCCACACACCTTCGTAGTAGCTTCAAACCTCATGATGGAAATCAAGAACTTGGCAAGCATTTTTCAAGTGAACGGGAGGCAAATACAGGTGGAGTTTAACGTTTCTGCTCATGTTTTAGCTGAGGCTATCATGAATGAAGTCCTTTGTCACTTTGGTACAGATAAACATAATAAACTAAAAATATTAGTATAAGTTTTGCTTGCAAAAAAGAAATTATGTTTGTGTTTTTCTTGAAAAAGAGACCAGAGATGAGTTCAAAATCGATAACATAGTTCTTGATGTGTTCATTTAGTGTGTTTAGCTTCTGGACATAAAACTTGCTGTGAACCATTCAGTTATGCAGTTAGGAAATTGTATCTACATGAAAATGCAAAAACATACCAGCTTTGAGTGGGCAGGCCACAGTTGGTAGTGCATTTGCTTTCATGGTAAGTTCCACGGTAGTCACAATATTTTGAACATCCATTTTCTGGAGCTATTAGTGTCCAATACCGTCCGATCCCATGACCATTGACCCAAACTTGACCTTTTCCCATACTCCCTAAATCAAGAGCAACAGGATCATCACCTCCAGGGGCATCAAATGTTGTCTGCATTGTGAAATCAGTGATCAACAATGGCGACCAAAGGATATAGTATGTTCAACAATGAAAATATATGTGGTAGGGAACCATGCCCCTCCTTTTTCCTTCAGAAGGAAAAAATGAAGACGCAAAATATAAATGCTATGATGAGATAAGATACCACTGATATTAAGTGCAAGCTCAAGTATCTATAGTATACTGCAACAAAAAGTGAAGATAATTATGAAACGCTAACATAAAAGGTGAGGGTGCATTTACTTGGAGGGTGGGTAGGAATTCAAAATAGAGGGGAAAGGGGAGGGAGAAAGATAGACATCTCATGTACTTTGAGCAAAATGAACGAATAGCAAGGAATAAAGGAGGAATCCCTTGGTCTCTCTTTTCCACTTAAATTGATCTGTCCAAAATTGGATGAGAGGAAAGAAAATGACAGAAGACTGTCAAAGCTCTTTCTTCCAAGAACACCAATGAGCATTGACACAGGCCAGCCATCGCTGGCACCAGATGCCGCAGTCACATTCCCAACTTGGGATGCAGAGGTTGGGCTTTGGAGAAGAGTGTATGAATGGAATTTTTCAATTCCTTCTCGTCCAAGTAAACAATTTCCCCCTTCTCTTCTCTTCCCCTTTTCCCCTCTCCATCCTCTTCTTCCTCTCCTTTCTCTTCAATCTCCCTACCTCCAAGTCAACATAGCCTCAAACACATAACAAGCCATGCTGGCAATGTGGTGGTGGCTTATTGCACACAAGGTAATTAATACTGTACATGTTCCACACGTTAAGATTGGAACCATGCCGATCCTTCATGTATCAAATAAAAAGATAACAAACCAAAATAGTATAATTACCCAACAACATAAAATCGCATTTGAAATTCAAAGTTTGAATCCTATTCATAATCTGCATCAAGTGTGTTAGGCTTGTGCTTAGTATCACATTTAGTTCTTATAGAAAATATTGAAACTTAAAGGTCAGTGAGATAACAATCCGTCTTCACTCATTAAACATCTTATAAATTGACAATTTCCAGAATTGTCATTTGAGATTAGAGAAGAACCAATCATCCATGTAAAACCAACTGATTAGCTCTAGGTAACTATGAGTTTCATAACTTTCATTAACACAAGACAGACTAAAATTGGAATATAGGACTCACTTTGACTGTTACTTGAAATAATTTGTTGTTGATTGGTACACAAGAAAAATGAAAAGTGCTTCAATTCTCTTTTCACTCCTGAAAATTGACTAACCTTGTACCATGTGAAGGAGGATGGAACTGAATCAAGCTGCAAGTCTTTCCAATCTGCATCCTCTTGATTCTCAGGGGAATATAGCTTTGTATGTTCTCCCATCAGTCCTACCTATTTTTCAAGGGGGAAAAAACTTACAGTTACTCTTAGCATCAAGGAATCAGGAAATCTGTAAGAAACTGGACAGCACGGCCAATGCTCTATAACTGTGCACACAAACAAAGAGAACATGAAAATTATCATTGAAATTCATGCCTTTGATTTAAGTCCATATAATCAGAAAGAAAAACACTAGAATGGTATGAAGCCCAAACTGAAGTCAGCAAGGTAAGATACCCAATCTCATAGACTATTGATTTGGTACCGATAAAGTGAGATCCAGAAGCCAAAAAAACGATACTGTTAGTACCATGGCTACATAGGCATGCCAATATGATGGGGAAACAGATATAAAATTAAATTGTTATCAAGCTAAAGAATGAGAACATGCCTCCTTTGAAAAACTACTGCCTATACTTTTGCTAGTTCTTCCACAATCGTTACAACAAAAACTTCTCTCCATGAAAGAATAGTAGCTAGAGGATAACAGTTCTAAACTTAACCAAGATAAAATATTCAAAATAACCAGTCAGAGGAGATTAATTCATGTGGCAAAAATATACACCAATAATCAATGCTAAAGCCAAAAACCAAAATATAGAGATTCTTTAACATAAATCAATGGTTATATTCAGATGGCATACAAACCAAAGAGTGAATACACAACCATCTCATTTTAGCTATCTATAGTGAAAAGTTGAAAAAAAAAAAAACTAGAATAAACAAATAAAGCATACCTGATATGTCCACAAAAAATTAGAAAGGTTGACATCCCCATTTCTGAAACCACTAAGCTTCATTTCTCCTCTAAATCCTGCTCCATCTTTCTCCAGGAAAGCACCATAATTCTACATTGAAAAAAAATAGTGTTGGTTGGTGTAGCTTATACAGAAGGTGGCATTTAAGTAACTCAATTGATTAGCCATCATGTCAACCAGCAGCAAAAAAAAAAAAAAAGAACAACCCGATGCACGATACTCTCACTAATGCGGGGTCCCAAGAAAGGATCTATTGTACGTAGCTTTATCTTACTTTGCAAGAGACTATTTCCAAGACTTGAATCCGTGACCTCCAGGTCACACGGTAGCAACTTTACCGTTGCGTCAAGGCTCCTCTTCTATCATGTCGACCAACAGATTAATATAAATCTGATGGTAAAAAGTAAAGAACCCGTATATCCAAGGGCAAGTTAAATTAATGTTGAGAAGTTGATGAATAGAATTACAACTGATACATAGTGATGTGGCTTATGTATAGTAAAAAAAATTGACTGTCAAAACAATTCTTTTTTATGTTATTCTTCAGTTGAGTGAATAATAAAATTACCCATCAGAAGATAACAGTTCAGCTGTCTACCACAAAAATTAAACCACAATCCCATAATATATTGTATTCAAGTTAGAATTAAACCAGTCAGAGTTAAAGAGACAAAAATTGCTTGTAAGCAAATGATGAAAGTGTCACCCTACCACAATCCCATAAAACACAAAGATCATACATAGGGCAGGTGGGCCATTTGATCTAACATCAAGCGTTAATCCAAAACTTCTTATATCCGTGTATCTACTCTGGTATCCATAGTTCCATGAAAATGAGGAAGCCATCCATTGGGTATGGAGGATGATTCGATCTAGCATTGGGTGGTATTATGAATATTTTGTACTGTTGGATTTTATTTATCGTATGCTAGCAACAGATAACAAACTGTACAAACCATTATGCCGCGCAACCATATGTATGTTGAGGGACTCGTTGGATAGCCCAACTCGGTAACTCAACTTAATTGACCTCAACATAATTGACTGAGACTTTCTTAAGGATGAGAAGACACCAGCAAAGCTGACATATCCAGATTGGAACAGCTAAGTAGGTTTCAATTACTATACGAAGGGTTGACTTCTGGAAAACACGAATACAAACAAAAGCATGAAGTTTCTTTAGAACCTTCAACTTCTATATTCTTGATTCATGTTTTGATTGGTAATAATCATTAAATCAACCATGTCAAGGAAAAAAATTTATTCATGTTCTTACAAAATGAGTCCTGAAATTAAGTAGCTTTTTAGCTTGTCAAACAAAATATACATACTAGAACAAAACAGTTGAGGGTGATCTACATACAAAAAATATATATCGAGAAGATATTCTATCTTCTACTTATTTGTGGCATGGATCTTGCAGTTCAGGCCATATAAAATCGGATAGGAACCATTAGTTCATATAGAAAATGGTATAAACAGATTAAAAATAGAAAAATAAATAGTACCTGCAAGCCAACAGTCTCAGACAATAAAACTAAATCATTTGATCCTTCAACCAGATGAATAGGCTGCTTTACCGGAATCCAATTACCAACTTTACTGGCTTAAATTTCACAGAATGTTAGATGAAAGAAAGGCAGCAAAAGAATATTATTCTGGAATGTAAATATAAAGTAGAAAATATTAGATGCATGTGTAATTACAAACTATGTTGACTAACTAATTGCCTAGAATGGCAACCAATTTGTTAGAGATCTCAAAAATAGTTGGCAAAAATATAACTATCCAATAAATACCTGAAAGACGACCATTCACAAACACTTGAACCATATCACGTGTTTTGTTAATTGTAAGCATTGGAAGTATGCCCTCTTCCTCCCAAAATGCAAGATCTTCCTTGGTGATGTTTAATCTGGATAAAAATTATTAGATCGACAATGAATGAGACTAAAACTCAAGATTATATATTTGCAACAAATAACTAACTAAATTGGCTTTGTCATTTTGATTACTTAATCTGGCACATCGGCAATGCTTAAATCACATAATTGCATTCTAGATAGTAGATGAAACTCTAAGAGTCCAGAGTTCCAAGTATTACTTTAAATATGTAATGAGAGACACTGGTACTGGTCTGACAAATTGTCATTAACCCATGCAGTCTGGTCCCAACACCGAGATATTTGAGCTATATACTTGTACTACCTACAATCTTTTTAAAAATATGAAAAGCCTACAAATGGTACAAAGCAAAATCTATCATTGAACAGCAGTGGCAACAGGCGAGGTAATATTTAACAGTCAGCAAGAATTTACCTCCATGTAAAACAAAGGTCAGCAATTTTGTCAAGAGCTAGCTAAGCTATCAAGAGATAAGACCACAATTAACAAATGCAACAATAGTTCCAATCTGTGTCAAAAGGGCCACAGAGCAAAAAATTAAAGTATGACTTGTAATTAGCTTTGATAGAAGTTCATATGGACTGGTATTTATTGGTCCAACCAAGGAATGGTTAGAAACTATACCACAATACTGGATGCTATTCATGTTTGTCATAGTTTCCTTCATACAGTATAATTTCAAGAAATAATAATACTATTAAATCCAAGAAATTTTCAAAATCAATATCAGACTGTTATCCAATACATTGAACAAAGATTCACTCCAGGAATCATATCAACGCTTTAGTCCAAAAGAAATATATTTCTAATCTTTGACAGTTCTATCTAGAAGCTGGAGGGTTTAAAATCCACAGAAAGCTTTAGGCACACAATGTGACAAATAAGACCATGGAAAATTACAACTAAAAGACCTCAGATGGAAAATCACCTCAACCCTAATGAGTTACAAAGCTAGAAGAGAAAAAATTACCTCACCGCTAATGAATAACAAAGCAAGAAAAAAAATTACAAACCTAGAAAGTACAAGAATAGATCAGTGCGGGTCATACCTTCATTTCACCAGCTAAACAAATTCTACTATAAAGTTCCTGAATTCCACATAAGCAAGCATGCATACAGTATAAAAATGCTCTGTTTGTTATATACCTGGTAGAGTACCATAAATAATCAGAGATGTCCTTCGTAACATTCAAATGCTCAAATATGCCTTGAGCTGTGAAGCTGTTATTGCCCCATGCACCAATTGGCTCTTGAAAGGTCACCCACTTATTTGAAAAAAGAGTGTTTTTATTATATAGCACTACATGTCCGTGTTTAGTTGCATTTGAATAGCTAGGAGAAGCAGATTCGATAGTTTTGATTGAAGTTTGACTAGTCACCTGGAAAGCATAATTTAAAATAAACAAATTTAAGTAATAAAAACATAAACAATAGAAACCTTTCCAATTAACTGAGTAGCAAGTAACAGTTGGCACAATTCGGTTTATCGGCTTAGTGAGGAAAACTGAAACCAAAGTAAAATATTTCAGTTTGGAAATTTCCAGTTTGGTTTTAAAACCACTTTGAAGTTTTCGGTATGGTTTTGGTTTGGTTCAAGTCAAAATTGTTAAATGAAAAATCAATTAAAAACTAGTTTACAAACAATAATAAAAATTATTATAATTTACAGTTAAAAGAAGTCATAATAATTGATATGCTAAGTTATCTATATTTACATATGTAAATGCTATAAACTTTTTAATGGTTCTGTTCAATTTTAACAATTTGTACAAATTCAAACCAAAATTGGTAATTTTACCAAGTATCCAAATTGAAACTGAACCAATAAACTAACAAATTGAAATTTTCAATTTGGATCAGTTAAGTTTATCAGGTTCCGATTATCAAAAATGCCCATCCCTAGTAGAAAGTAACCATGTCAAGCATCATCAATCTTAACTAAGATACAATTAACTTTATCAACTTCATTTACAACAATTGGTCATCTAAGTCGCATATGCTTTGGCAGGTGACCAAACCACCTTTTTCTTTAATGGAGATCATTTCAATTACCTATTGCAAGGTGATCCATGTTCTATAGAATAGAGAATAGACATGAAGCGTTACTGCACATGTAATAGTACATCAAACTTCTATCATATTTCTCTATCCTAACCATAATAACAGCAATTTTAGTTTAGTTTTAATTGGGCTATCTCCAATGAACATAATAACCATATCTTAGACAGGTTTCATCAAGCTCAGACCTAGTTTTGCATGACTAGTTGCCAAATTGCAGGGATAAGAAAGCACCATGAAAATAGTGTGTTTTGCATCTGCCTCTGAGCCCCCTACCACCGATCTCAAAATGCACTGACATATTGTGATAAATTTTACTTATGATATCATTATATAAGGAGATCTCCCCCTCCATTTTCCTACAAAAGGAAGGTCTGACTCTGACTGAATGAGCTTGGGCATAAAAAGGCCTATTCAAGTCATGATCCCTACAGTCCATTATAAGTTTAGCAGTAACTTCCATCTTATACATTTCAAATATTATAGTTAACTACTATTTGATCAAAATCTAAAATAACATAGCCGCTGGCTAATATGATACCAAGAAATAATGCTTTTACACTTCCTTTTGTTACTGTCGTCCAATCATAAAAGAACAAGTTATGGGCATGTCCAAGTTTCCAACCAAACATAAACACATCACTACAAAGTATGAAAACCAGTTTATGTTGGTCTAGCAAGTACTGTGAAAACAAGGAGCGTTCAGGCTTCTACCAAAAAAAGTCATATTAATGGTTGTCCCTTAAATCCCAACTTAAACATCTAGGCTTTAGGATTGGACCTCAAAATATACTATATATTTACACCTAACAAAGTTTACAGTTAATTCAAACACTCTCACCAAAATGTTCTTTCTGAAATTATTGCCATTGCATCCTTTTTGTGCCAATAAATTTTCAATCTGGCGTTGGCTAATAACTATTGTCCAACTATTGATGACAATAAATAGTATAATTTGATTTTAAAAAGGAAAAAAGGAGAAAAACTTATTCAAAGAAGTTCATATCTCAATATCGAAATCTGACCTTTGCAGTGTTGAAAGCAGTGTGTATGCAATTAGGCAAAATGCTCACAGACCAGGGCGGAAGAGTATAAGTTCCACCAAAAATGTTCACAGTAACTGTTTTTTGTTCATCAATGTTTGCAAGAAAAGCTGAGCAAATGCTCACATTCTCTGAGACACTTTTGCTTGTGTCTACAAATTCACTAGCATAAACATGTGCCTGTCAACACAAAAAAGAAATTTTAACTTGAACCAAAATAAAAAGCCAGCATACTGAACAATGATATCATGCTAAATCTGCCTTATGAAAATTTATTCAATATAACCATCTAAGATATTGAAGATTAATCACAATGTTGCCACAAGTGTCACCAACATCTACTGATTTTTTTTGGAGATACAGAAAGTCTAAAACCAGAAACAAACATGTATTACGCATCTAAAGACTTTCAGGACACTGCCAAAAACACAGTTCTTCCAGTTACATGATAAGAGTAATCAATAAAATCCTTACAAATACCAATGCTTTTAGGAAATCTCTTAAGTTGGTGAGTTTACTAAAAAGAAAAGCATGGCTTGTTTCCATAAGCAATTGCAACTTTTGCTCTAATGTTCACAAGACTGACAACATTAAGATTCCTAGAATAATATGAGAAAATTGCTATATGCTTGTCATCTTGTATGCAATTTGAATTAACAAATGCATATATACAAATTTTATTATGTTAAAATGAAATTAATCATCCATTTTTGAACCATCCTTTTTTCACATCAACCTGTTTAACAATACTCATAAAGAATATACATTATGTGTACTAAATAACAAGGTGGAATACTCTTACAGAAGTCGGAAGTGCTTCTATTTATAATATGAATAGTATTCATAAGAACATTATAGTAATTATCACAAATAGGAGAAAACATTGTTTCTAGAAAACTTCTGAAGATACCTGAGCATAACAGATTAAGCTGTAATATCTATTATAAATTGGGTTTTGGTTCTATTAGTTGGTTCCTCTCTCATCTTGAAGAGATATTAGGCATATATTACACATTGAACCTAGGTGTTTTCATGGTATATCATATTGAAAAGATAAGAAAACTATAAGCAATTCTTCATCAACAACAAAATTATTCTGCACTATGTTAGTAATTAACAGCATACTTCTTGCATTGGACCCAATTTAACATATTGTGGTCCATCATCAACAGCAACAAGAGCCGGTTCACAAAGCTTAATAGCTGCATGTAGATCCTTCAAATGTCCCCACTTAGGTTGGGTTAAAAGGCCTGATGAATTCAAGAACTATTAGTGAACACTATTTTACCAAAGATAAGTATTTAAGACAGGTAATAATAGAAACAATTTGGGATAATAAAGCTTACAATTCAGTCGATAATTTATATGTTAATATCACATATTTCACATACCATATTCATCTATTGGAGCATCGTAATCATAACTAGTTGTTTGCAAGGGACCACCAGCTGTCCGGCCAAAATTCGTTCCACCAAAAAACTGGCATCATTTGAATGTCAAACAATATATTTGAAAAGTCAACTTTTTTAAGTTGGTAATTAGAATAGTACTAGTTAACACATCCATAGAAGAGTTAAATTTGCAGGCATTCATCCAGCAAGAACTTGAGGACAACTCAGATAACAATACCACGATATTATGGTACAGTAATTATTTCCAGCTTATCTGTAGAATTAAAAGGAGTGGAGAGACAAACTTTGTCATCAAATCAGAGAAAATTTGGTAAAACAACTAAAGAAATTATATAAATTATACAACAAGCTGAACAAATTATAGTCCAACTTAAGTAGATCAGCTGAAGAAATATCTTTTTTCAGCAAAGCTCTGCAAAGGCGATCTGATGAAAAAATCAGTCTACTCTAGTTTTTATATATCTAGGTTTGTTTGGAGTAAGACATCTGATTTTCTTAGGTTTTTTTTTACTTCTATTACACAGATATGCAGCATAAATCATTAAAACGTGCTAGAATAGTAAAGAGATCAGAAAAAAAAAAGTTGGAAAGACAAGGTGCACAAAACATAATCTTAAGCTCAAGTTGTGTGGTTAGAATTTTGGCCCAACAAGATTAAATGTGTGCACAAGTTATATATATACACACAACGTTGAACATGTGTTCATCAAGACATTTTTCACCAACAAGGCACATAGAAGATAGGACCCAGAAAGAGTAAACATTCAAACCAATGAATCACTTTAAACATATAGCTTATATCAAGCTATAGAAAAGATTTTAATTTGGATATTTACTTTACCATGTAATAGTTATGATAGCTTCCTCCCCTTTGAAAGAAACGAGCAACTGCAAATGCATTGTCTTGAACAGGTCTATGAGGCACCCTTCCACCCCAAGAAGCAAACCTGACATGTGCAAGATTCATCCAGTGAAACATGTAATACCAACAAATTTATTTTATTCACAGAACATACCACTTGTATTATAATCAGTAAAGCATTACTAGAATATAAAGGGAAATTAGATTATGAGGGGAAAATGTTCCAAGCATTTCGTGGTGTTCATAATTACAGAGAAAAGAAACAAGTTAGCAATAAAGTGGCACTAATAAGCGCCATCATACCATCCATTCCAGTCCTCTGTCCAAAGTGCTGGCTTACTGTAAGAATTTGGCCTAAAACCATCACAATAAAATGCATTGCAGGAATCAATCTGCGAAGTTTAAATCAATTTCAAGTGAGCTACAAAACTAAAGTCAGAATACATATTAGGAAACCCCATTCATTACATAAAGAAAATAGAAGTAATAAGACCCATCTCAACTAGCTTTCTCAAAGAGATTATGAAAATAGATGATAATAAAGAAACAAGAACTCTTGTCTTGTGAGATCCTTACGATGTTTTCAGGAGCATCAGTTTGCCTGCACATTACCCATGGCACACCTGCACCGAGGCTAAGAGCCATATCAGCAGCCCATTTAACATAGTCCTTGCCACCTTGCCCATAATGGCCTTCAATGTTTCCATATTCATTCTCAATCTGTTGAATGTTTTCAAGGTTAATTAAGAGAATATATTAAACTAGAGCCAAGAAAGATTATATCAAGCCAAGAAAGATTATAGCAAGCTACAGAAGCATAAAGTTACCCATATAACTTTCTGTTTACCACAGATTTATCTGACTAAGAGTGAATATAAGAACACATTTCCTCACTGATTTCAAACAAAAATTACAACAAAACTACAGGATAGTGTAATAATTGTATGCCCAAAAAACCATTTCAAAGATAAGAGTTATGATGACCTAGCCACTTAGGTGGCAATGTGACAAAGCCACTTAGGTGCATTTAGCTAGGTATTGTATAGCAATACAAGAAAGGATAAATTTGGCAAGCACATTAAATGCTAATCTCAACAATGTCAACATCTCTAAATAACTGTGGCTCACAGCCTGTTATTGCATAAGAGGCAAATGTAAAAAATCACCGTAGCAAGCATTTATTTGTAGGTTTAAGATTTGAAGATATGGAATGTATAATGTTTGTTTTCCTCTCACAATGAAGAAAATATATAATAGGCTGAATTTTAAATGCTTCAATTATATACATAGTGCTTCAGTTGTACAAACAAGAAAATGTCAAGTAAATCTTGACTAAACCCATAGTCAAAGCATTCAGCCATTCTTAAAACTAACAGTTGGAAACTAAAAGTCTGTTGATTTGTTCAGGATTTGTAGCATTTCTTGTATTGATGAGCCAAAAAGCATTTGCATAAAGGAAAACAATCAATGAAATTAGTAGCAAATCTCCAATTTTATTAAAATTAGATACTCCAAAGTTTTTACTTTTAATTCTTTCAACGAGACTATGTGAGTTCTCATACAACCTGCAATAAAATGATTGGACCACCTTGCCATGAAAATAACATTTCCTGCTTCATCAGATCAACAATCTTTTTGACAAACCTTTGCATTTCATCCTGTAAAATACCAAGTATCATCAAAGATGTACTTGCATAACAGCAAAGACAATACCAAACTAGTTACAGTCATGAAATCCTGATATGGAAATCAATATCTCATGTTTACTGGGGAAAGAAAAAAGACCAAATCTGAGATAATTTTTTTTTCTTAACAAATGAACTAGAAATATTTTTCCTTAACAAATGAGCCAGAAAAAGATTCTTTTTTCCAATTTAAGGAAACCAAAAAAGCAAACTATATTCACTTTGTATTTGTGGTGAGTTACTAAATTGGATAAAAGACCTACCAAAGAGAAACCACTTTATTGTTTAAGATGGCCTTTGTTGATTAGAAACATAAATAGGACTTATTTACTAGAATGGCATCAAATTAGCACTATGGATCACAGTAAGATACAGAAATAACTGGGACAAAAAGTACAATTAAAAAAGTCTGAGGGACCAGGATGTATCTTTATAGGTGATCCAATGCACATCAATAAAATGGACTAGTACATAGTGGTCTAGTGTTTTAATTCATTTAAGTAAAGGCATAAAAAATGTCAGCTTAACTTACTGTCGACATAAGGAAGCAGACATGAATAGGGATTTAGTTAACTACTGTTGAGTTAGTATACTAAAAACAAATCCACATGCATCAAAAGGGAGAGGAGGTTGTAGGGTCTAGTTTTTATACAATTAGATATGACCAACAAAAAAAATGTTGATCAATTCAAGATGCTTAAAAATTTTCCTTGAGCTTTAGAACAATAGTAACTTAGAGACTAGTCAAAACAAATAAATAAATAAAATACAAGAATAAACATGAAACTGCTTGTCCAGCATGGTCTTCTAATTTTCTCTAAAGGGATGCCAAAAGATCAAGAAGTTTATTCCATTCAGAATATAATTGTTGAGCATGATAAGTCATGTGTTAAAATAAATAAAAAATAAACAAATATATGTTCCTAACTAAATGAAATAGAAAATTGTAAGGGGAGTTTTAGAACAGATACAAAGTGAAATGCATGCCACACCAGAAAGCATGATACCTCAAAAGGTTTATTTTTTGTTCGAAATATGATGCCAGGAATGTCCCTTAACCAAACAGGGAAACCCCTAGAGTAAAACATAAGCAAAAAAGTGTTAGCAACAGCATCATAAAAGAAAGGTTGTTTTCATCATTCAAACCCTGTTCAATTGTATGGCAACAAGCTTTGCACTATGCCAGCCCTGTTATGGCCAGCCCTTGAATAAGGACACTAACTCGAGTATAATTTTAATGGTTTTCTTTAGATGTTTTTAGTAGGTATTGATTCCTAATCCTCTGAAAGAGAAGACTACTTTGTACAGAATTACAGTAACGAAATTGAAGTTACAAGCAAGAGTGTGTTGCAATCAAGTGAAACATGTCATAGCATGTTACTACTTGGCCATTTTTATTGGAAGTAAATGAAATATGGATATTTTACAACTATCCTCTTTCCGATCTACGCATCAACCTGCTGTATTTACAATAAAAAAGCCAAGAGCAACAAGAGTGAAATTTTTCAGAATAGATTGTAAAGTTTATTTGACTATTTTCTAATTGGCAAATACAAACCAACTTCATTTTTTATTTGTTTCTTTAAATGAATACTGAACCGAGTTTAGAGAGAAAAAAAAAACTTACACTAATTCTTTGGAAATGAATTTTTTACTGTCTGATTTAAATAGAAGAGAAACAAATTGTAGATCTTGAAAAAGTTCAAAGGAAAAGAAAATAGGTGAAATAGATATCCATCTAAAAATATTCAGATGGCAAATGTGACATGAGAAAATATCGAATTATATTAGATCTTAAAAAGACAGACCCAAAATTCCACTCAGCACAAACATAAGGGCCAATGCGGAGATGAAGGAATAGTCCTTGTGAACCAATGAACTTTGCAAACTTCACGAGATCATATCTTCCTTGAAAATTATACTGCAAAGAAAGGACCACAAGTGAGATGAATAAATAGGATAATCCTTCAATGAAGGGAAGCAAACCTGTACCATTGCAATAGTCGCACAATTACCTGACCTCTGACTGGTTCATGCCCATTCCAGAATACATATGTTTGTATCACATCAGCACCACCTTCTTTGCTCTTAGCTATCAACCCAGGCCACATCTACCAGGTTCACAATCAAATAATCCAAAATGAGATGGATACAGCTATATAAGCAACTATTACTAGAATGCATCTGAAAATGCACTAAGACAGGCAATAAAGTGAAGAAAAAATAGTAAACATAGCAACTACTATATTGACACTCTACCACAAACTGCTTTGGGATGATGATACAAACCACGCTATTCGATGAAAATGCAGATAATGAAACATGCCAACACACTCAGAGGACTATTCAACAATTAAAACCTAACATATTTTGCACTGGAAAACACATAAATCTGCTAATCTAGATTGAAATTAAAGGAATGATATTAGTTGAGACATATTTGACATTCTACCTAAGCAATTGGTTATATTATGCGATCGATTATACATTATCTCAGATATTTGATCTTCAACTTATACAACTCCACGTATGCCTGCACTAATGTACTGCATGATAAAAGTTTTACAAAACTAAAAAAAATTGCAATATCGAAACACTCGTTGAGCCAATTTAACCGAATATTCACTCCGAATAGCGGGAAAATTCAACCGAAAACCAGGGGCATACATCAGGCGTCGCTCGGGGGTAATGGATCCCAGAGGATATAAGCATGCGACGCTTTCCCCCAATTATGATGGCCCGGTGGTCGTAGCTGACATTGAAGGGTTCGAAGAAGGCGGCCGTCGCCGCCGCCCACAGCATCGCCGCAACGAAAGCGGCGACGAAGAGAACCCCGTGGTTGATCAGAAACCCCAGCATCTCCCTTCCTGTTGGTTCCTCTTCAGATCATACTCCACTCCGCCACGAAATCGATAGGAAGCAAGATCAGAAGGTGGCTATGGATTGCTTGAAGGGGAGGGGGAATTGGGCGGATATATAGGAGTTGCGAGTTGCGACTACGGAGTGAGCAAGCGAAGTGCATTTTGGTAAATGAGCGCAAATGGTGTGAGTTTTTGGATCAACGCATCCAGTACACGTCACGTTGCTCGGTAGTCGGTTCGTTGACGTCTAAGGGCATCTTTGGTGGGAGTCATCGGAGAGTTCTTGCGTCTCTTCCAATACCATGCCACATAAAAAAAACCAAACTATTCATTTTTTTCATCGTAAAAAAATATCCTAACAACTCTCATTTATACGTCCTGATATCCTTACCTTGATGCTAAAGTAGAGTAAACCCTCGGAGCATAATTAAGTTGGTTACAACGCAGCAGAGTTATAGAAGAGAGTAAGAGTTTGAATCCAGGTGAAACCAGGTAATATCCTCCTATTTCATGATCAATTGTATTTATCTCTTCACATATAGTCGTGAAACTTACCGCTAAGATGACGGATTCCATATTCTATCTTTTAAGAAGATAGAGTAGAGTAATCAATAATTAATTATGAAACAGAACCATATATATATATATATATATATATATATATATGAAATCTTTATTATTATTATTAATTTTTCATATTTCCAATGTGTTTTCTAACATGTTCTCATAGCTCGAACCACTTTAACAATGAGCATGCTTACAATAAAAATTATTATAGTACGTAGAAATTCATTTACTATCGGTGCGAATGCATGATAATTTTACTACTTTCAAATTCTCTCTGCAATTTTAGCGGATCGATATTTGTTATAGTAATCAGTGTCTTCAAAAAACTTGACCTTTTTGATCAATGATTTGATCAATGTTGATAGTGGCCCATAACTTCACAATGATCATGTCTTTACTGACAGATTAAAGGACTATGTTTTCGTCGAGAAATCAAAATTGTTATGATCATGTCTTTATTGACAGATTAAAGGACTATGTTTTCGTCGAGAAATCAAAATTGTTCTTCTCGAGTAATCTATTTTTGATACAGAAGATAACCTTTTAAGTTATTTGTCGCTAATAGATATATTTGTTGGAAATCAAATCCGATATGCTTATTAAAGATTTCCAAGATTTCAAGAATACTTGATCACGGAGAAATTCCTATTATGAGAAAACTTGACCACGAAAAAACTCTCTTAAGGAATGTAATAATTTTGTTCTTTATATAATCATTGTACAATGTGTATATATTTACATATTGAATTAAAGAAAGACATAGAGAAAATTTCTCCAATTTGGTTCTTCCTCAAATCCTGTCGTTTCTTTTCTTGTTGCATTTTTGTACTTCATCAATACACTACTTTGTGTTTTTGTACATGGTGCGGTGAGCGTGGATCGAACACGTAATTTCTTATATACAAACGACGAGGAGAGCGTGCTTTACTAGCACTTCTATGCGGCGTTATTGTGAAAACCACGGCATACTACAACAATTTTCTTGCGTCGGGCGTCCTCAACAAAATGGTCGGGTAGAACGGAAGCATCGGCATTTATTGGAGGTCACTCGAGCATTACTTTTTCAGTCACACTTGCCGCATTCATATTGGGGTGATGCCTTACTTACAGCAAATTACCTGATCAACCGTCTTCCTTCCTCTGTGCTGAATTGGAAGACACCGCTAGAAAAGCTCACAGGTACGACACCTTCACTATCCCATCTACGAGTCTTTGGTTGCTTATGCTACATTGGAGTGGTCAACCCTGCCGGTGACAAACTATCTCCTCGAGCTCGAAGATGTATTTTCTTGGGCTATGCCGGACAAGAAAAAGGTTATCGTGTGATGGAACTTGACAATAAGCAAATGCATATCTCACGGGATGTGGTGTTTTATGAATCTGTATTCCCTTTCAAAGGACACAATTTGCTCACACAGGATGTTGAGCCTATGTTACCATTGTTATTTCCTGAAACGCAAGCACCTAGCTTGGTCGCTTCTGGTACAGATAATTCCACATCTCAGTCAAATGATATTGTTGCTACCAGACAGCATATTTCCGATCCTCCTACTGTAAGTGAGCCGAGCACCACTCATTCTTTTCCAACAAAAGATGAGCAGTTATCAGAAGCACCAGTTGGCCTGCGTAGAAGCAATCGCAATAGAGAGAAACCGGCCTGGATGTCTGAATATGTCACACTATTAGCGCAATCCAACATTGACACCAACATTATAGATTCAGAACCATGTGCCATGGAGGAACCACAGTATTACTCAGATGCTAAAGGACATCTCGCCTGGGAGGTAGCCATGAAGGAAGAATTACAAGCGATGGAACAAAATCACACCTGGTCAGTGGTGCAACTCCCCCCGGGAAAGCATGCCATCGGGTGTCGCTGGCTGTATAAACTCAAACGTCATCCTGATGGAAGCATTGCAAGGCACAAAGCAAGATTAGTAGCAAAGGGCTACAGTCAAATCGAAGGAGTTGATTATGTCGAGAAATTTGCTCCAGTAGCCAAAGCTACGACGATACGTCTCTTATTGGCTTTAGCGGCTAAGCATAATTGGCATCTCCATCAGGTTGATGTAAACAATGCTTTCTTACACGGCCATCTCGATGAGACTATTTATATGGAAGCACCTGCTGGTTATGAAGTTCAAGAGGGGGAAGTATGCTTGCTTCACCGCTCCATTTATGGCTTGAAACAGGCGTCTCGCCAATGGAATTTGGAATTAACTAAATTCCTGGAGTCACTTGATTTTCAGCAGGCATCTGCAGATCCGTGTCTGTTTCTTCGCCATACGGGTACATCAATCATGTCCCTTATCGTCTATGTGGACGATATTCTCATTACAGGTAGTGATCTGTCAGATATTGCACAAGTGAAAGAGGCTCTTCATTGCAAATTCACTATTAAAGACTTGGGAACAGCCAATTATTTTCTGGGTGTCCATATCCATCGGTCAACAAATGGTATTCATCTGTCCCAATATCGCTACATACAGGATATCATCGCCGGTCTTGCAATCCCTGATTCCAAAACATATGATACACCAATGCCGCGGAATTTCAAGTTTCAACCGCCAGGTACTTCACCACCATTGGCCTGCCCAGAAGCATATCGTAGTCTGATAGGACGATTGTTGTACTTGGGTTTCACTCGGCCAGATTTGGCCTTTCCCGTACAACAACTCAGTCAATATATGCAGGAGCCAACCATGGAGCATTGGAGTGCGGCGCAACGCGTGGTGGGTTATTTGCGAAATACTTATGCCCACGGTTTATTCTATCCGGCAGGCGGCACAACAAATTTGGAAGCCTATAGTGACGCAGACTGGGGTTCTTGCCCTCTCACTCGACGATCTGTGACCGGGTTTTGTGTTTTAATGGGAGGGTGTTTGATATCTTGGAAAACCAAGAAACAAAACACCGTATCTCGGTCTTCCGCTGAGGCAGAATACAGGAGTCTTGGAACTACAACAGTGGAAATTTTATGGCTTTCTTATTTACTTCGGGATCTGCGTCAGTCCTATCCTACGCCGATCCCTCTTTGGTGTGATAACCAATCTGCCATTCATATCACGGCGAATGATGTATTCCACGAGCGCACTAAACATCTTGACATGGACTGTCACTTGGTGCGCGATGAGTACAAGAAAGGCTTCTTGTACCCATGCTATGTGCCCACCTCTCGGCAACTAGCAGACCTTTTTACCAAGTCCTTGAGTTCCCAACCGTTCCACACACTCTTGTCCAAGCTTGGTCTGAGAGTTCCCTCTTCCCAGCTTGAGGAGGGGGTGTTGGAAATCAAATCCGATATGCCTATTAAAGATTTCCAAGATTTCAGGGATACTTGATCACGGAGAAATTCCTATTATGAGAAAACTTGACCACGAAGAAACTCTCTTAAGGAATGTAATAATTTTGTTCTTTATATAATCATTGTACAATGTGTATATATTTACATATTGAATTAAAGAAAGACATAGAGAAAATTTCTCCAACTTGGTTCTTCCTCAAATCCTGTCGTTTCTTCGTTCTTGAAAAATATTTGCATTTTTGTATGTTTTCTTCCACATCAATACACTACTTTGTGTTTTTGTACAATAATAGGAAGAATGGAAAAATAAAAATACGAAGACGTATTTATAAGTATTTTTTTAAATAATAATTAATCGTGAACAACGGCTAAAATATTAGCCGTTGAACAACTTTTTATATTTGATATTCTTTTTCTATTTTTTATAAATATATTAATATAAAAATATTTTAATAATAAAAAAAAAAGTGCTCCCAACCTGAAGTGAAAGGAGCTCCCTCCCATTCCTTCCCATGGCTACGTAATTAGGGTGTTTAAAAAATCGAAAATATAATCATTTCAATCATGCCTCAAGAATATCACATATCCATACTTATTAGATAATGAGAAAATTAAATATAATGTGTATTAATAATTTTCTTTATTATATCTGATTGTTTATTTATTATTTGATAATTATATATATATATATATATATATTATTTAATTAGATAAAATAAAATTTTATCATATTCATCTCCATATCCGAATCTACAAATTTTCATACACCATTACTTAATTATTTTGCTGGCTGACTATGATCAGATTTGATGTTTAGTATATATACTTACCTTGCCCAATAATTTTTTTTTTAAATTAAAGCATTTATACGACTCCTCGAATCAGATTTGAAGGAGGTTAGCACTTATTTTTCAAAGCTCTTTGCAATAGTTTATAGTTTTGGCTTCTGTCTGTGGACTCAATTTGATTATCAACTTTTTTGCGTTATCTTAAAGTATCAGTGGAGATATATTATTTGAGTTATTCATGAGATTAAGTGCTAACCAAAGGATATATTTGTTTTCCAAAATATCTCTCCATCTTAGAGACTTTAGATGATTAATTATTGCCTAATCAATAGTTGATTGAATGCAATTTCACTATCATTACAATCAAATGGATTAAATTTGTCCGATGATTAAAAGATTAAAATCATAATATATATACTACAAATATTTAACGTCGGTATAAAATTTAAAATTATAAAATATAAATATAAAAAACTAATGAAATATTAAGAGTTCAATTCATTTAAGTATGAATTTAATGGGTTTGTGGTTGTTAAACACCGATAACTAAGAACTATTTACCTAAACTAAATTGTCGAAAATATAGAAAAATAAATAAATATAGACAAACTTACTAAAAGTATACTAATACTCATTTTGCACATTTGAGATTTTATGGGCATTACATATTTTTTAACATATATAATTTTAAAATATATATTGAATAAAATAATTTAATTTTCCAAATAGAAGAGTTTTCCTTTTTCATAATAATTAAATTAAGGATATTTTTTCAAATTAAAAATGACTTATCCTGATTTCTTATCCAACCGATTCAAGATCAAAATAAAAAAGTAAAGATATATTTATATTTAAAATTTAGGTAAATTAATAAATAAGTATATTCATAAATTATTTATAACCTTATAGATAAATAATAACGAACCAAAATTATTTATTTTTAAATATCTTTTAGGAAGGTAAATAAGTTCTATCGAATTTAACATAGAATTTATTAATAATTTAATGTCGGAATTAATTTGCAATCCTAGTTCCAAAAAAAAAACAAAACAAAATTCCTGTCTATACCTTGTTTCCTGCTTCGCACAGTCCCAATCCCCAACAATGAGGCTGGGGGCAGGAAAGATGTGGGACCCACTATTTACTTTCCCACCCATCAGACGGAAGGTAAGGGCACGGGTCTCCGATGTCAGTAACGTGAATTCGAAGGAGCTACCCGTTTTGTCTTCGTCGATCTCCTACGATGTGCGGAAGATCTCCACGATTCGCGTGTGAATCAACGGTCCAGACTAACTCAAAGGTCGTCAGATTTTGTGCAGGTTCATTTACGGCATCCCAACTGCCGATTGTCACGAGTGGAGGGCTCTGTTGAATCCAAGTATCGGGTTCGCTTCCGGAGGAGGTGAGCGCGACGCGAGCAACTAGTTAAGAACCCTAGCGATGGTGGGGGAGTCGCTTGCGGTTTTACGAGGGTTTTGATCGGCATGGCGCTCGGGAAGCTCACTATAGTCATTGGAGCAGGTACGCGTTCATCTACCTTTCTCTTACGGAAGTACAGGTTGTTTTTGTGACTCTCAATGCTTTCGTTTCGATGAAGTTAGAGGATCGGCTATGATTTTAATCGTCTTCAACCTCGAATACCTTTTATTTTTTAACGAGTCCCAATTGCGCTAGAATGGTCGTATCGAGAGCTTTCATGGAAGACATCAGTTTCGCCGATCCGCGTATCATGATCCGTGGTTCATTTGCCATTGGATTTTGGATTTGATAGATTAACTGTTCCTTTGAAATAAGTAAGATAAAAGTGTACTTGTCCATAGCAGGGGCGAGAATGTTCTGCCTAAAGAAGATTTTCACGTGGAGGTATCTGTTTAGACACACACACACACACACACACACAATATTTTATCTTTTGGAGTAAATAGATTATTTTGATAAACTGGTTTTGTTGTAAGGACGGGCTACTAAAAAGAATTGCTGGAGTTGTTTTTGGATATGTTACAGGGCCTTTCAGAGTTTTATATTTTGAGAATTGTATTGTAATTGGTCAATAATTCAATCTAAATATCAGCCTGATGTCAGTATATACCCAACTTAAAACCACTTTCACCACCAAACAGATTTTGAAGCTCTCCACTAGATTAGCTTTATACACCATCATACTTATTTTGTGTTTCTCTATTTTGGTGGCTCTGTGCCTGTAAAGTGTGATCATCAACCATTGTTTGAAAAAAACAGCCCATGTAATAAGGTGTGACATTGCATATCACAGACATGAATCATGATTCCTCTATGTACCCAAATTCCATATGCAGCCCAATTACATTGAGTTGTGAATTTTGTGATACCACTACATCTGTTTGGATGTGCATTTGATAATGACCATAAATTAGCTGTATGTTAATGTTTGTATAGATCAATGAAATTATCACTACAATAAATAGACATCGAGATATAGGGCTTACTTCTAGTGTATACTTTATGGATTTGACTGCATTGTTGGAGAGCCACATCAAGAGGAGAGATCTTGAATATCAAAGTTCTAGGGATTTTTCTTGTCTTGTTTAAAATTCTTGATTGATCTTGAACAAATCTTTAGATACGTCATAACAATGGATTATCTTAGGCTTGGTGATCCACTGTCTTTTTGCAGGATATGCTGCATAGATTGTTTAACTTTGTTTGGTATCAGTGGTCAGTAGGTTTGTTTTCACTTGCTGGTTTTCTTCAATTTCCTTTCCTATTTCTTATGCACAATTTGTTGGATCACTTGGCTTTCAGTTGATTCTCTATATTTGTGTTTGCTTCCTTTCCTCTCTTGCCTGTTTCCCAGCGTAGTTTAGAGCCTATAAGTAAGCTAGAATGATACTTACTATGCTGCCTTTATTTTATAAATGCTCTATTGAAGAGGAGCCTTGGTGCAACGGTAAAGTTGTTGCCGTGTGACCTAGAGGTCACGTGCTCGAGTCTCGGAAACAACCTCTTGCAAACTAGGGTAAGACTACATATAATAGACCCTTTCCCAGGATCCCGCATTAGCAAGAGCTTCGTGCATCGAGCTGCCCTTTTGTGTTTTGCTTATTCAGCCTTGCCTTTTTATGCTTATGTGATACATATATCCAACAAGTGTGTTCCATGTTGGCAACTTGAGCCTTGCTGCAGTCCTAGTCTCAATCTGAGACTGAAGTGTAAAAATTTTAGGATAGTTATCAATTATTCTTTTATCCATTAGCATGCCCCGCTCATTTATAGTGTAAAATGAACTCCTTGTAGGTATAATTGGGACTGTTCTCACAAAGGATGGGCAATTACCTGATATTACAAAACTCTTTTCTGGTACTTTCAAGGTATATTAACTAATGTCGCACTCTTGAAACCAAATTTTCCATTATTTATTATCTTATCTGTAGTTTTTTTCCTATAGATTGTGACAAGACACTTGAAACAAGACAACTCCCAGTCGACGAGTAAACCACAAACTGATTCTCTATTAGCTCAGGTTAGTATGCCTAACCTAGATGTCTTGCTAGAATTTTTGTAGTTAGCAATATTTGAAAGTAATTTCATGGTAGTCATTTTCGTATGCTGATATCTATATTGAATCTCTTTGTGTAGTGGACAATTTTGTTACTCTCAGAATGTCACATTTTACTGTTTTTAGTTTTGGTATTTTGAAAGTAAACAACTGTGTCTGAAAGTTAAAAAAGAACACCATAGATGCTAGCATGCCATGCAAATTCACCTTGGGAAGTGCTACTTAACTTGGGATATTGGTGGTGCTACTTTCTGATTAAGGATTTGGAAACTACCTTCCTTATCGACTTACTTGGCAGTACACACTATAATTTTTGTTTTTTTTTCACCAAGATAGATAGAGTTCTTCAGATTTATAGTTGTTATCTTTAGACAATTATTTGCGATGCAAAATGGCTGGCGCAAGCTTTAAGAACTTGTACTTAATCAGCATACATCACCAATCAAAATGCAAGATACATTCTCATGTCCTTTGACACCTAGTTTAGTTGTTTGCACAAGTTATAACTTTTAGCTGTATCACTTAAGTTTTTGTAATATTATCATGGATCATTAAATGGAATTGTGTTGCTGACTAGAGACATGTGGTCATCGGCATTCATGCTTCTAACTGTCAAGATTTTGAGCTGCAGTAATAGGTAACAAACTACAAAGTGGGAATGCCATAACAAGAGGGAAAAAATCATGCTGAACAAGATAGGGGCTAGAAGTTGGAAGAAAGACTAATTTTCACACATTGATCTGTCAAACCTAAAGCCTTATCTGTGAAAAGAACTTTTAACTACTATGAAGAGCATGTAAGGTAATAAAGTTTATGCCATTGTATCTTTAACCAACTTAAAGCCTACAAAAAAAGGAAAAAGAGGCTAGGCAGTGTATTTCTTCTATCTTAATCAGATAGTTGATGATGTAACGATTACCATTGAATGAGTCATTGGCTATAGCTGAATTAATCATGAAGGGGAAATAAGGTAACCACAACTGATACTCTACAGTGGTGCTTGTTGTTGCACATGGTGGAATTTTTTTACGTTCTGTTGATTTTAATATCCACCTGTTCAATTTTACTATCATTTGGATATATATGACCAAGTGATGATTTTTGATTCTGCAAAAGAAAAAGCAAGGTCTCTATTTCACTATCATATCTGGCATTCATCGTTACTTTTAATGAACAAATACTTCTAGGGGTCCCTCAAGAGAAACAGTTCTTGGAGTTTTTGTTTACATTTCTGTTTCAGCTAGAGTTGGTCTTTGGCTAGTCATCAGAGATCCAACCTATGTGTTACGTTTCCCTTCAATGAGGTAGTGAAATACAAATTCTTTCCTTTACATGGTCAAATTGCAATACTACCAGGGTCCACACTTCACAGTTGATGATCATAACAGGGCAGGTTTACTGTTTTGCTTTAAATAACCATGACTGATGAAATGGAATGTATCTTACCCTAAGTTTAGCTTACTAAATTGGATTTTCTAACCCTCTTAAAAATTATTTACCTTGAGAGTAAAGTTTAAGGAAAGAGAGAGGAAAGAAACAAATGAAATAGAATTGGTTGATTTTCCATTGTCACTTGATGGTAAAGAGGCAGTGAAAGAAAAGTGAAGGATACTTATTCTCTGAATTCTTTCCTCCTTGATTGGCTAAAGAAATAGAAAAAAATGTAGAAAAAGAGCAATTGACTTCATTTGCTGATTGACTAGCCATTGATAAGAAAAATTGGTAAACAACTATTGATTAGTTACATGATTTTGCTAGTAGTGGTCGTCCAATTACTTTATTTTATCAATTTATTTTTTCCATTCTTCCTAGCAAACTTGGAAAGGTAAATTCTTCTTTTGCTCACTTATTTCATCCCCCTAATCTCATCTTTCCTTTCTCTCATCCTTCCAAGTAAACACATGAGAAATTCAAATACAAAAGATTGTCCATTTAATCAAACCAAACTAAAACAAATCGATTCAAATTGTTTTTACCAATTTAAAGACCAAACTTCTATAAATACTGGACTAACCTGATCCAAACCTTATTAGCCAAAATGATTTGGTTCAGATCAGTTTGTTTTCAGGTTTAACTCATTAATGGACATCTCAACAGATGTTGGATGATAGAATGATGCATGATTTCCTGTCCGTTTAGTAGGAGATTTTTGATCAGCTGATGATATGATTGTATCACTGTTTTCAGGTCAATACTCTTAGAGAGGAGTTGCAAATCTTGGCTTCCTCAAGATCAGTTACAATCATTACTGGTGGAGGACCAGGTTCTTCACATTCCTCAATCTTTGTAAAATTTCTTTTGACATCTATAATATGCAACAGACAACATTCTGCTTTTTTTGCTATTTGTTTGTTTCTTACAATGTCTTGCTTATGTGCAAAGTTGCTAGGGCATGGCTTAGATTGTGTGAATTCTGATGCACATACATACACACGCATGCACTTGTGCGCACACACATATAGAATTTAGATATGGAATCTGATTGAAAACTGATCCAGTGCTTGTAGTCACAATGCTCAATTTATTATTCATTGACCTTCTGACCAATTAAGAAGTTAAAATCTCCTTGTCAGCTTGATGTTATCTGTAGTTTTTCGTTGTATCTGTGTTGGGTTAGCACCATAGGGAGATGTATTGTCCCGAGTGGCATATCAAGATGTAACATCAAGTATTCCTAGACATACAATAATAAAAAAATAGAAAGTATGGTGAAAATAGGATTTTTTTTGTCATGCAATTGCAGGTTCTGCATATATGTATATTTGTTGTAAATTGCAGGTTCTGCAAGATTTGGTGTTACGACTGTCATTGTTGTTGGAGCTCTTGGATATGTCTTCATATGGTGGAAGGTAATTTTTCTTGTTTCTCCCCAAGGATTAGATCAACTAACTAAGGATCAGCAATAACAAATTTCATTCTTTTAGCCTTTATGGAAGTTTATCTTCATGCATTCCTATTTCTTTGTAAATTTCATGGTGAAAGAGTAGAACACAACCCCACACTGTCTTCTTGCTACAGTTGGCTATGTTAAGGTGTCGTGATTGTTGGATTCATTTACTTTGTTTTGGCACTGGGCAGACTAGTTTATCTATGCTTAGTCAGATGCATTTCATGATTGCTAGCAGTTTATATTATTCCCCTAACATTTTATCAGTATTTAGGGTTGTCATGGGCCTCATGGCACATAGACAAAGCCAAGACAAACATTTTACTTAACTAGTTTTTGATAATGGTTTGCACTTGAAGCTTCAATCCTATTTTCTCTATTTTCAATAAACAAAGTAAAATGTTTATTTTTGCTAGTCAGTAGCTTATTTATAAGATTCTGGTTAGTACATTAGATCTCAATGGCTTATAGTATTTAGATTTCCAACTTTTCCTTCTTATTTTACATTAATGTTTAATTGAGTTAATTATATTACAGTTATTTGGCATCACAACTAATATTATGAATCATCATACACCTCTTATATGTGAATAGTGATTATATGTGAATGGTGACTTACTCTTTGTAGGGTGTACTACAATGGTTATTCGCCATTGGTACTAAATTTTAATTAATGAACTTTTTAAGAAAGGACAACCTTTCTTAAGATTAAGGAACTATGTGATACAAACAACAGTGCAGAAGCAGTACAAGTTCCCATGAGCACTATAGTATCTATTAGTATTAAGAGAAATAGGCGATAAGTATAAGGGGAAAAAATAAGGTTTTTGTCACTGTATTAATGTTAGATTGTAGGAAGGGGATCTAAAACTCCATCCAAGACATTATGTGGCAGATTTTTTTGCCAAAGTCAAATAAGCTGAAATGGGGATAATATCTCTGCTTATTGTTGCAGTGGGATGTTGCTTTTCCAATTAACTTTTTTGATTATTTCTTCATAGACTTGTTGAATAATGTCTGAGACTTTTGACTAATTGTTTTTTTAAAGTTAGTTTTATTTGGCTTTAGATCTGGAAAATAAGGTAATCCAATAACTTGTTCCTATGATGAATATTGGATAGGATATTTTGGCTATGCTGTTTCTATATTTTCTCCCTTTATTCTAATCCTTTCTATTACCATTTGAAGTATCCCAAGGACATTCTTTCTTAACCTTGCAAACTAAATACTAATATTTACACCTCCTAGGGATGGAAACTTTCAGATTTGATGTTTGTTACTCAGCGTGGCTTCTCGGATACTCGCAATTGCATTGGCAGACAGTTAGATCTTGTTTCATCATCTGTTTCAGTATGTTTTTTTCCTTTTAAATTTACTTGAATCTTTTTTTTTCTAAAAAATTATTATGGAATTGCTATGCGCTGTCATTTCATTTTTGCATGATGTGAATTATAAATACTACAAAAAGGATGTACCTGCCATTTTCGTTGTAATGTATGCTTGGACCTAAATTATGCTTCACGCCAAGGTGCGATAATGATGTTCCCGATACTTTGTCCAGAGGAAGAATTTCTTTCCCTTAACATGCTAAAAGCCCCATAATTATACAAGCAGGAGGTAGAGATGACAATTTGCCCCCTCCCAAGCAACACCCACTCTGCCCTGACCTGATTAAGGCTGCCCTAAACCTGCTTGGATTTAGTTTAGAATATATATATATATATCCCATCCTCACCCACAGACAAATATTTTGATAAGTTTTGCTGAATAGCAATATTTCTAAGAGCAGAAAATTGCTTGCATATTTTCAGTATGTTTTGGCAACTTTTCTAAGTGTTATGTTCTTTTTTTTGACTTCATAAACTGCTGATTGACAGGCTGCTATGCGACATTTATCTTCAAAGATTGACCATGTAGATAGTAACTTGGAGGAGTGCAAGGAGCTTGCCACTGCAACCAAGTTTGAGGTGTGTCACTATATTTCTGTACTTTGATGTCTTTCAGAAGCTTTGACAGATAGCAGGCTGAATATCTTGTAATAATCGGTAGGTGTCGGAGCTAAATGGGGACTTAAGTATGGTTTGTTCTGATATAGAATCTGTCCAGTATGCCATTGAGACTCTGGTGCTTTCTGTTTACTTTGCATTTATTCACTTGTAAAAAAACTAAGTTACTTTAAGGAAATACTTTCAGTAAGATCACATGCTGATATCTGGCTTCTTTCTGCATCAGAGGTCAAAGCTTGATCGGATTGAAGGAACTCAGGTATCCATAACAGTTTTCTGTTTAATTTATCTGTATTCTGATGTTATTGGATAACACTGTTTATTTAGGACTCGACATTGGGAGGAGTCTATGATCTTTGCCAATTTGTTGGGAAATTAAAGCAAGGCAGGAATAAAGAACTTATTCAGGCAAGCTAAATTCGTCTAATTTCATTTGTGTGTGACTGCATCGTGTTACTCTATAGTTTGGCTAGCTGATTGTTTTCACCAGCTTATTGACAAATAATTAATCTAACAAAATTTCTAATTTTCTTCTTATCAAATGATTGTTGTTTAAGTGGGATAACTATAAAAGGTTCAAAGTTGATCATTTTCTTAATTGTTTGGTGAATACCATATCATGCAAGTAGATTAACTATAGACCTGGTCGAGTACAAGTGATTAGGGTGCTAATCAAACATTATGATTAGATGAAAATCTGAGGAATCCATCTTGAATAGAGTGAGAGTGTGATGGATCAGTCATTTTCTTCACCTGATTCAAATTGTGAGGCAAATGGGAGAGTAGGACAAAGAAGGAAAAGAAACAGGAGAAAATACCAAAAAACTAGATTCAGTGGGAGAACCTATCTCAGTTGCAAGTTGTTGGAGCAGCAATGGAGGGTGGCAGAGTAACAGTAGAGGGGAGGAGCAACGTGGAGAAACAGAGGGGGTTCAGTTTGAGGATGGCATCTGTTTGCTAAATTTGTGAACATTCAAACAATAATGCTGCTAACTACTTAAGCTGGGTTCTAGCGACACTAAGCGGGTTTGGTCTTGAAATTAATGGCTGAATTCCTGTTAGGTTTATGCTCCTTTTGTGTTGGGTTCAGGTAGTGAATAGTCTGTTCATTTTATGATTGACTTTGGGTATCGTCTCAAGGTGGAGGTGAGTAAAATTCTTAGATACCTAAGCAATTTCTCTATCTAGTGCAAACTGATGTGGCCATGGTTTGTCCTGACGGAGCACTTGATAAGATGTTTGTATTGCATGCATGCTGCCTAATCAATTTCCAGTTCAAACATCAATTCTTATTGGTTACTTGGAGCACACCTTTCGTCTTTCAGGACTCACCGCAGCGAACAATTGAATTTCCACAAACAACTGCAGTAGTGACAAGGGTATTTTCTCTTTTCTTGATTCTCTTTTACTATACTGTCAATTTTCCATTAATGTTTCTTATCCCCAAAGCAGGCACTCTCTTTACCACCATTGCCCACAGAATCAGTGTCATTACCAGAATCACCATTACTGTCTATACCATCTACTCCTCTTGGGAATCCCAGGGTAAACATTTTTTCTATATTATTATTAACTTCCTGTTGCTGCTCCAACAACCATTATATGTCGATAATTTGATGCTTCTCAGGTTCTGCATTCATCAGCAGTTGTATCCACTTCAGGACTTAAGGTTTGTTTGCTCGTACGGCTTCTTAATTTGACTGCCTGTCCTATTCCAATGTTCGTAAAATGGGCAAAAACTAAATTTGATGTCATGATTAACTGCCAATAAATTGTTAATGAAACATCAAAATTGTTGGATTGCTGAGGCAGACTGTTCCACTTGCTGCAAAAGCATATCGGATTTTGATTTCAAACCACTTTCACCTTTTTTTACTTATCATTTGAAATTGTGATTTCTCAGGATTTGCAGGGCTTTTCAAACACTACTAAACGGGGAAATTCTAAGACAACTATTCCTCCAGGAAACACTTCTAAAGTTTCAAATGGAACTGCTGAACAATTCAACAGTACTGCATCGCCAAGTTCTTCTCGATCCTTGTGGAAGTTCCCAAGCATCAATATTCTTTCAAGAAACCGTAACGCTTTCAGCTAGCGTTTACACTTATTTGGTTTCCTGAATACCACTGCAAATTTCTTAATACAAAAATTTAAATAGGATGAGCGTAAATACCATCAATTTGAACTGGTCGCTACATTTTTGTAGATGTATAGATTTATTGCAAGCAGTTGACCTTTTGAGTAATCAGGCATTTGGTCTTATGAGAAATGGGTGTTACCAGATCAAACATGTTGCACACCGTGTCGTTTCTACTTAATTTTCAGAAGAGGGAGACATTTGGAGGATAAATTCCCATGAGAATTTGTGGAATATGGTAAAATATGTTTTGAGTTTTCTTCTAAAAAAAAAAAGAATCAATTGCAATCAACTTGAGGGAAGCACTACAATATTTCTTAACAATCTCTAATGTCTTTTTTATATAAAAAATAGAATCCGTCATCCTAACGGTCCGATGTGGTCAGTCTTACGATCATATATGAGGAAGTAAATCGAGAAATTACAGTTGATCACGACATAGAAGGATATTGTTCGGCTTTATCGAAATTTGAATTTTTATCTTTTTCTATAAGTTTATTCCGTCGTAATTAACTCAATTATGTCAGAGGCAACAATCTCTAATGTAATTATCATGTGAAATGTGAAGCTTTTGCTGTTTAATTGCATTAAAAGAAAACATAATATACCACTTATTACAAGTGCATAAATTTAGGCAATGCCCGTGTCGACGGGTCGTCTTATGAGACGATTGATGAAGATAACTTCATCTATTCTCAATCTCTCCCTTAACCAAGTAAATGAAAGAAAATGTTTTCTTTTCTCACTTCCTTTCTTCACAGAGTGAACACAGAAGCCAATCACGTGAAATAGAAATTGGATGTAATTGTACACTGATCATGCTTGCTTTGTCATCCTCGATCTCTGTTTCTGGACATCTGACTTGTTTGTAGAATGGCAATCGAGATTTTCCTGCTCTTTTTTTTTCACCGAAAAAAATGAGAGCTTAAATCAAGAAGGAAAGCAGCTTGGTAAAGATTGCTGTGTAGACGACCGACAAAACTGCGCCGACCGGAATAGTGACGGCCCAGGAAGTCACGATCTCGCGCACGGTCTCTGCGCGCACGCTGTTGAGCCCCCGCGCGAAGCCCACGCCCATGACAGCGCCGACGAGCGTGTGGGTCGCCGAGATGGGGAGTGCGAGCTTGGACGCCACCATCACCACCGACGCCGCCGCGAACTCCGCCGCGAAGCCCCGCGTCGGCGTCAGCTCGGTGATCTTCTTCCCAATGGTGGCGATGACGCGGTAGCCCCAGATCATGAGCCCCGCCACGATGCCGAAGCCGCCCCAAGCGAGGACGTCGGTGGGAATGACGACGATCTCAGAGGCAGCCGAGGCGCCGCGGTTGAGGATGGAGAGGGCGGCGGCGAGCGGGCCGATGGCGTTGGAGACGTCGTTGCCGCCGTGGGCGAAGGACATGAAGCAGGCGGAGAGGACCTGCATGTAACCGAACACGCCGTAGACGATCTCCAACTGCGCGCCGGTTGGGCCAGCAATGTCGGAGAGAAAGCTCACGTTTTGCCGGTGCGGCTTCTCTCCGGCGATCTCCCCCTTCTCCGCCTCCGAGATGAGGAGGTGGCCGAGCTGCTTGTGGATTACTTTGCTGACGATGAGCGCGCCGGCTGTGCCGCAGGCCAAGGCCTGAGCAAGCGCCACGGCGAAGGTCTTGCTTAGGGGGAAGGCACAGAAGGAAATGGCCGTGACACCGAGGAAGACTGCAATGGGCGCCGCCGCCGCTGCCGCTTGCCCTGGATTTTGGGCGCTGTATACGAACTGAAAGACGAATCACGAGTAAGTACTCAGAATCCATAAACTGGTGCTCCAGCGATCAGAAGCATACCCTGCGGATGCATTTGTAGACCAAGAACGAGGCGGCTGCTCCCATGACCGGTGAGATGACCCACGACGAAGTCACTCTCGCCAGGGAAGCCCAGAAAACCGCGTCGACTCCGCCATAGGCCAGCCCGAAACCAACCATGGCTCCGACGATACAGTGAGTGGTGGAGACCGGCCATCCGTAGAACGATGCGACCTGTAGCCATGTGCCGGCGGCTGCGAGGGAAGAGAGAAGGCCAGCGAAGAGCAGAGTGTCTTTCCCCTGGAAAACAGAGGCCACGAGGATGCCCTTCTGCATCGTGCCGGTGACGTGTGTTCCCATCAGGAAGGCGCCGGAGAACTCGAGGACGGCGGCGGTGAGCACGGCCTGGCGGAGCGTGAGGGCGCCGGAACCCACTGACGTTCCCATGGCGTTAGCCACGTCGTTGGCGCCGATGTTCCACGCCATGTAGAAGCCGGCGAGCAGGGTGAGGTAGGAGAGCACCCGCGCCTTGGCGCCCGCCGCCTGCGCCAGCGTCCGCATCGTCAGCGGCAGCGTCAGCGCCGCGAAGGCGATCAGGAAGCACACCGAGGTGGCCGTCCGCGACGAGATGTTGAAAGCCTTCGCCATCTCCGGGAGCTCCTCCTCCGGTGTCTTCCTTTCCGCCACGGGCTCCGCCCCATCGCCTGCGCTCGAGAAGGAAGATAGAGTAGCGCGGGGGAGGTGGTAAGATTGCTTCTTGAGCAGCGTCAGACGACCTGCTTCCGATGGAGCTGGAAGAGGGTAGAAGCGGAGCGGAAGCCGGAGGGCCGGCCGCCGGAGGAGGAAGAAGGAGGAGGAAGCTAAGGCCGATACGCCGCCGACGTGCCTCCTTGCGAGGGAGAAATAAGGGGAGGGGAGAACCATCACGAAGTGAAGCAAGAGAAGGAATGAGCGAGACGGTTATGGTGGCGTAGAGGAGGAACGAGTGGTGGTGGCGCTGGCGGCGGTTGCCATGAGAGGGAGGAGGAGATTGTTGCGGTCGTGGCGTACGGTAGCATTCTTGAACTTCTTTCACGTTCTGCGGTCCGGTGAGAAAGCGTGCGGGCTCCATCACGGCCAATGGGTGGCCAGACAGTAAGCAGACCAGATTCCCTCATCCACAACTTATCAATTTTCTGAAAAACCCCCTTATAGTTTTTTATTTAAAAACTGTTTGATTTGTACATAAAACAACAGCGTTTCTTAATTCAAAATTGAATATGACTCCAGAAGCAAACGAAGAAGAATATGCAGCTTTCACACCACAACTTCACCTTTTTTTGTTGCCACAAATGAATGGATAAGATTCGAATATCAGTTACATTTTCATTTTTCAAAATTTTAATTCCACATAATTATTTCATATAATAAGTCCGTAATAAATATATTGAGATAGATTTACCAATTTAACTGTGTTAAAAAGAAAAAACTTAGCTTAACTTAGCTTTTGCCCACTCCTAAAGACTCGGGGATATCGTGAGAAAAGTTAGAGAACTTTGAACGCATTTTAGTCATTTTGATAATTTACGAGTGTTTTTAAACATAAAAGGTAAATTTGAAGGCTAAATTGAAAATTTTCTACATAATTCTGCTGCGACTGACTCCGCATGTGAATGTGAAGCAGGAAGCGACAACGATTAGGAAACAAATTGTAATTTAGTAAATTCGGAGGGCTGAAAGGAAAATATTTCCCGCTCGGCGTGTCTCTTCCGCCTCAACTCGCCGCTGCAGCGCTGCTCCCACCACCTCTTGCATCGAGAGACCGGCTTCTGGAACGCAGCCTGACCGACTACAAGGCGGCCACAGCGTGGTTTCCATCGGCTCTCGCAACCCTTCCTCCACCGCTGCCGATCCCGAGACAACGCCCAATCGGCCGTCGACCTGATTCTGGGTATCTAGGTTCGTACTCCATGGCGTCGCCTTGAGGACGAGGGGTTGCTGTAGGCGGCACAGAGGATGGAACGAGCTCTGCTACCATGTAAGAATCTAGGAACCGAGACGTGCACTTTTAGATTTCTGTCATTTTGAAGAATAGGCCTTTTTTTTTTACAACAGTTTTCACACGAGAAGATGTTCAAGAAGAAACCTGTGTGCGAGGAAGGTGACAGCGAGTTCTCCAATCGAAAAAAGCCGGCTTCTTGCTCTTCCACTCGTCATTTTCCCAGTCATCTTCTTCCGGTTCAGCCTTCCTTCTTTCTCTCGAGATCATGATTGGTGATTGCAGAGAGGGATTTTTCTGATGTCTGGTTTGTTTGTTTTATGTCTACGTCTGAATATCCGATTGGTTCACGTTTATGCAGTTCATCCCTTCAGGAGAGAAGATTGATCTGTCGTGTGCTAACGAAAATGTTTCTAGATGTATGGGGAAAATGAGGTTCGCTTCGGCAAAAATTCTGACAATGACTTCTCCAGAAAGAAGAGAAGGAAGGCTGATTCCTCTCCTGAAAGATCACAGCTGGTTAAGAAACCTCATTTGCTTGAAGCTCCAAATGCTAAGAAAAGATCAATAGGGAAGAATGATCCTACAAATTTTGCCAATTCTATTGCTAAAAAAAAAAACGATGGATCTGTAACATAATTATACATATTAATGTCTTAGATTATTCATGCACGTCGAGTGCCCTTATAGCTCAGTGGTAGAGCGTCAGTCTTGTAAACTGAAGGTCCGTAGTTCGATCCTGCGTGAGGGCATTTTTTGATTATTTTTCTAAATTAACACATTTACCGTCTAGGAATATTCTGAAGTATTTTTAAAAAAACATGAAATTTCATAGCATACATTTGATTAACTTAAATAATAAATAATGCACAAAATTTTGAGGAATAATCAATTGTAAATAATTTTATTTATAAAGATTAATGTGCTCAGCTCATTTGTATTTATATATATATTTATATTTATAACGAAATAGAGTTGTTGAAGTGAGTAAGAATTTTTTAAAATATATATATTATTTTTTTACATCAAACCATTACAAATGAACTCTTCTTAGTTAAATATGGATTTTGAAAATAAAAGGTTTTCTTTCAATTTTTGCCATTAAAAAATATCTTCCATCCACTAGATAAATCAGAGGTCAGGATTGGTCGTTGTCAAGATTATCATCCGCCACGTCAGCTCTACTAGCCCAACCATATCTAAGCAAGAGATTACGATCTATATGAACAACCAATCAGCGGCCCAGATCCCAACCAATTGGCCCCCACAGCATCCTCCTTTCCCACCATTTAGGATCGCTCGCGCCATCCCTCAACAGCAATAACTGCCATCCGCTGAAGTAGTCGTCCGGCACCATGGCCACCATTGCCGCAACCACCGCTCCCGCGGCCCTCGGGGCGTCCGAAATCCTCGGGACGCGGCTCAACGCCACCGTCACACCTCGCGCGGCTCCGTCGCACTCGCCTGGCTCTTCCAAGGTCGTTGCGCTCTTCTCCAAGAAGACTGCTGCTGCCAAGCAGAAGCCGGCGCCTGCTTCTTCGGTGAGCGACGAGCTCGCCAAGTGGTACGGTGAGATGGCCAACTTCCTCTGTTCATCATGTTCTGCTGTTCATTTGCCTCGGCTGCCAATGCTTGTTAAGTGTTTGTTAGAATGACACAGTGAAATGTATTCAAGTATCTGACTTTTGATTGCTGGTGGCAGGTCCTGACAGGAGGATTTTCTTGCCGGAGGGGCTCTTGGACCGATCGGATGTTCCTGAGTATCTCACCGGAGAAGTGCCCGGAGAGTATGTTTAGTCGAATCTGACTTAATTTGCGTAGTTATTGAACAAAACAAAGCATGCTGATACTGCTAAAATGTAGGGGATGATAGAACTTGCCCACTTATGGTCTTATTAATGTTGTCGTAAGGTCTTCATGCTTCTTCAAGCAAAGAACTTATTTTCTATGCAAACTAAGGAAATTGTTTTGGGCTTGAGCTAAACATATCTATGTCATCATCTCCTTGCAGCTATGGCTATGATCCCTTTGGGTTGAGCAAGAAGCCTGAAAATTTCGCTAAGTATGTGCACCGTGTCAAATTATTGAACTATTCGTCATCGTTTTTAACTGCTCTTGAGTAAAACACTCTGCATCTAACCCCTTCAGTTCGTCTGACTTACAATCTCGAACGATGTGCAGATATCAAGCTTATGAGCTCATCCACTCAAGATGGGCTATGCTTGGTGCGGCAGGGTTCATCATCCCTGAGGCTTTCAACAAATTTGGTGCAAACTGCGGTCCTGAAGCTGTCTGGTTCAAGGCATGCTTCTTTAACAACCTTAATAACTCATGGCTCATTTACTTACTCTTTAATTGATTCTTTCATCACAATTATGAAAGTGTTTGGAATATTCAGAGCATCGAGTTCTAAATCATAACTCAACTATATTAGGACTCTTTGATGTTATACTGAATTTCGTACTAGAAGCATAAAAGATCCATCTTTTTATTGGGTAATGTCGAGAAGTTGTACCTTAGTATTTTATGGTCCTTTGGTCTGTTTGCAGACTGGTGCTCTTCTCCTAGATGGAAATACATTGAACTACTTTGGAAAGAACATTCCAATCAATCTTGCTTTGGCTGTCATAGCTGAGATTGTTCTTGTTGGAGGTGCTGAATATTATAGAATCACCAATGTATTGGTAAGTGAAAAAGATCTCGATATCAAATCATCAACTCACAAGTGCTTCTAATATCATGTATCACATTGCTTATGTAGGATTTGGAAGATAAGCTGCACCCTGGAGGTCCATTTGATCCCCTTGGGCTTGCTAATGACCCAGACCAAGCTGCAATTCTCAAGGTGAAGGAGATCAAGAACGGTCGTCTTGCCATGTTCTCGATGCTTGGTTTCTTCCTGCAGGCCTATGTCACAGGGGAAGGACCAGTGGAGAACCTCTCGAAACATCTGAGCGACCCATTTGGAAACAACTTGCTTACTGTGATCTCTGGAGCAGCTGAAAGAACTCCAACCCTGTAAACCTGTCATCTCTAGAGCAATGAGAAGAACCAGGGCACTGTAAAATGTCACCTGAGACTTGTGTCAAGTTCCTATTTCAGTGAAAATTTTCATGATCTAAATCAAAGTATGTAATTAATTGCACTATTATTAGCGTAATCATAATGCTCGCAATTGATTAGATATGATATGGCATACATCAAAGGAATGCCAGAAGTCTTCAACTAAAATTCATGCATAGTGATACATCAAAGTAGGTACAGAAGAATTTGGAAAAATGAAGCTCAAATGCGCAAATGGTAAGTGTTTTGCTCAGGTCCGCTAGGCATATCTTTGTGATTTAAGGAGAGACTGGCAAATTGGGAATCGAAATCTCTACTCGTGCTCCGAGTATGTGCAGGGGTTGGTTGTTGTTGTTGTTGTAATTGTTGCTGCTGATACAATGTTCGAAGATGAGCCGCCTCTTGTTCTAGCATCTCATGTTGGACTGCAACATACATTTGGAAGTAAACATTCACATGCTGGTGAGAAAGCTAAAACTAAATGCTGACCATGCTTAATAAGTCGTTGGTGAGAGAGATTGTCAAGCCTTTGCCTTAAGGATCTATTTTCTAGATTCAGAATAAGATTCTGCCGATCTAGAAATTCCAGTTCTGCTGAAGTTTGCAAGCTTTGTGCCTGTTGAAACATCAGGTAGAATAAACTCTTCAGAATTCTAATTTTCAACACATTCTAGCCAAGATCAATTTTGTTGTGATGAACTCTAGAGGCCTGCCTGTAATCCTTGGACAATCATCTCTAGCTCAGCAATGTATTGAAGCTTTCGAATTCGAGAGTGGCGAGCGAATTGCCTGCAATGACACAAGAGGATAAGACATTCAAGTGAAAGAACAATCAGCTTTGCCCCTTTTCCTATATCAATTCCTTCCTTCTATAAACTATGATGAATAGTCTGAGGCTCCATCTAAATATCAGAAAAATAACATGGATTAAGAGAAACTTACTTCTTATCACTCTTTGAATCGATCTCAAGTCGTTTAGTAGTAAAATCTTCCTTCATTTCGGAAGAACAGTTTGCTTCTTGGACTAATTCTTGCTGATCTTGCCTCTTGATATTGTGTGATGTTGCATTGTTTTCTTTTCGTTTGTCATTCTCTAACATAAATTCCCAACTCTTTCCATCTCTGAGGTTATTCATTTCATTCAATCCCCAGAGAGAGCTTGAAGTATAGCTTTTTTGGCTGCCTTCCTCCACATATAGATTGGTTATGTTAGAATAGAAGTTAGATCCACCAAGAATTGGAGAAGAATCACTAAACGAACGACGATGACCGCTTCTTTTCACCGGAATCTCTGATTCGTTAAGTAGATCATCAAGCCAAGGAGGTTGCTCATCGATATGGAAACTCTCGGACAAAGTATGTCGATGTCGAGTTTGCTCATATCTAGAATCATAGACATTCTTTGGTCTCTCATCACCCCATGATGAAGATGATGTGGGAAAGGGGCATCTAGGAGGAAAAACTGTTTGTTTATCTGTAGTATCTGAACTCCTAGAGCTAGAAACTTTGACGTTTGTCATGACAATGTATGAGTGCGTTCCTACATCAAACAACAAAGAAAAATTTATCGAAGTTGCGAAGTAAATCAATTGATAGAAACATGTCCTTAAAATCTAGAATTCAAGATAAACAAAACATAGCTCAAAGAAAGAGGACGAGAAACTAACTAACTAATGATCATGAAAACACCATTTGCCTCATTGATAACGGTGTAAACTACACCATATCCAATATATGTGGCGATAAATGTGGTTGATCTCATCTCATCCGGCGTGCTTAACAACCTCACTTGTGGCGCAAAATGAATTGAAGACAATTAAGCTAGAGCTGTCAAACGGGCCGACCAATCGTGGGGCGCAGGGGGAGGGGGTTGACCTGCCAACTTGATAGATTTGAAAATCTCCAATCAAATCCAACCCCCAAAGGCAGGTTACGAGTTAAACGGGTCAATCCACGAGTTTGTCAAAAAAATAAAAAATATTAAAAAATTTTTTAAATTTTTAAATTTTGATTACGATTTAAATTGGTGGATCAAGTTGAAATTTTTAAGTTTGAATTGTAAAATAAAAAAATAAACTTTCTCCCACCGCGGGTCAACCCTATGAGGGTCGCAGGCCTAAACAGGTCAACCCACTATCTTAAAATGGATTGATAAAATTTTAATTCAATCCGTCTAAATTACTTGGCAGGGCAGACCAACCTGACGGACTCAATCCAAATTGACGACTATAAATTAAGCTCACCTTAATTTAATCATAATTATGATGATCATATTGGTTAGAAGGGATAATTTAATCATAATTACGTCTAAATTACTGCATTTCGATTTACCTCCTCACAGATGGTCGTAATTACGGTGGCGGATCCACTCTTTTTTTTTTTTTTTTTTTTTGCAGAAGAAGGGATAATTCTATTTTTTTATAAAAAATAAATTAATTTGAAATTTATTGGGTTTAGCTGGATTTAAAACAAAACTAAAATATTCGATTTATTTATTTTTTAATAAAAAAAATGGTTGAGGGTGGAGGTTTTATGCCGACAAATAAATCCATTACGTAATTTATGCACAGGCTTTTTATCCTTATTTGTATTTCCATTTCCATTTAGTTTCATTTTCATTTCCACTCCAAAACCCTACTGCAAGAGTCGTCTCCATGGCGCTCCAATTCCGTCTCCGTCGAGCCGCCGCCATCTCTTCCTCGCTCCTCAAATCCCGCAGCCCATTTCCGGCGATCTCTGCTTCCTCTCCTTCTCCTCTTCGTCTCCATGCCTCTCCCTCCACGTCTGCCTCCTCTTCCCTCTTCCTGAACCTTGCTTTCCGACCCCACGCACGAACTCAATTCCTTTCCTTCTGGTCTTCGTCGTCTCTTTCCAACCGCAGAAGCGATGGGGGAGATGAGAAGTTTGGGCCGGACGAAATCCTCTTCGAGGGCTGCGACTATAATCACTGGCTCATCACCATGGACTTCCCCAAGGACCCTGCTCCCACGCGCGAGGAGATGATTGGAACTTACATCCAGACCTTGGCGAAGGTAGTCGGCAGGTACCTGGATTCTCTTCTCCTTCTTAAGAGGTCTGATGCTCATGTTGTATACTGTTTGACAAAAAAAAAGATGTTTGGTGTTAGATCAATCAGAAAAACTGGTAGACTGGTTGTCGACTTTGGTTTTAATGGTCCTTCACTTTCGTTTCAGCTGTTGCAAACTCATGTACGAATTCGGTGTGAAGGTCCATGTCTATTATGCCTGCTCTTAATCTGTGTTCACAAAACTTGTACTATAATTTAACAACAGGCAATTCTGACTCCAGCACTATCTGAAAGCAATAAAATTATTCAACAAAATAAAAATAAAAATGATCTTGGAGCCTGGAGGCATGCTATGCAACCGCCCAAGAATGTGCATGTAGGCTGTTTTCAGAATGTCTATTCCCGAGGGATAACCCTTCTCCACCTATTAGCATATTTGGATGAAGTTTGACCATATTCTGTTTTTGAACGAAATAAAAGCTAAAAAATGGTTCAATAATAATAAAGTTTATTAATTTGAATAAGTACCATATTAATGTTGTTCCCCTTCTCAGAGTGTTGCAACCGTAACTGCACATAAATACAAGAAATTTAAATTTTGAACCACATGAAACATGCAAAAAGAGAATCTACATCATCTTAAAACATAATGTGGATATAGATCTGTATATTTACAATACATAGGATCTCAAAAGTATACTAAGATCCATTGGTAAATAGACACCACAAATTTTTCCTGAAAATTTTTGCCTTCTACTAATTAGGAAAATTTATTCTTAGATTGTTGTCTGAACTTAAGGTATTTTATCATTCAAGATTTAATAAATGATAAAAAAAGGTTTTATCTGCAATGTCATTTGAACATAAATCAAGCATCAATAAAATTACAGAAAGATAAAGTGAGCTGAAAGGTGTGTTAGGCATTGCCCTAAGAATAAGAGGTGCTTGCATGCATAGTATATCACCTGCCTATCCTAAGGTATTAGCCAATTGGCTGTAACTCCATCCATTAACATGTTTGGATGTTGAATTATTTTAGACTCTACTCACTTATTCATCCTTGGAAATAAAATTAAGATAACATTATGACAAACATAATAAAGTTATTTGTTTACTGTTTGACTGTATACCAATATTCTTATATGGATATATGAGCAAGTAACTTTGGAGTGTCATCCTTTACTTTTGAGCTCGATTATTGATTGGAAAAATTATAAAGTTATTAGCCTTCCAATTGATTCCTAATAATTGCACAAGTTGCTTATTTCAATGAAATGCTTTATCTGTTCATATTTCTTGAACAGAAACATTTAGTTGTTAACCTTCAAAAATTAGTTGCAGTATACTTTGACCTAGTTTTTATTTTGAATCTAACTTTTTTCTCCAGGATTGCAAATTTCATATGCTACTTGTGAGTTAGGATGAAAAGATTGATATTATGAATTCACATGGTTTTTGTTGTTTAAGAAATGATAACCACGTGATAGATTCATTTGGAACTCCAGAAGAGCGATTGGTGCTACAAAATTTTCCAAAAATTATTGTAGGCTTTGTTGTTTGAGTTTCATTATTTTTTTAGCATGCATCTATTGATTAATTTTCAAAGGGATTTAATGTTTTCAACTAGCAATGGGTTTGCTTCTTTGCTTAGTAAAACTATGCTTGCAACATATTAAACCACCCATATGTTACTCTTCTGTTTCACCATTCTTGAAAGGTGTCGGTATTTTGTCATTTTTCTCTTGTCAATTCCGTGTTATAGTTTATTTGGTAAGAACAAACAGGCAGCCTGATTAAAAACAATTGGTTAGTGTGGAGGAAGCTAAGAAGAGGATGTATGCATTAAGCACCACAACTTATCATGGATTTCAAGCCGTAATGCCTGAGGAAATGTCTGAAAAATTTCATGGTAGTCTTTATCAGCTTTCTATTTTTTAATTTCTTTTACCAATTGATTATGAAATATTTGTCACACACATTTTTTTGCTCAGGTTTGCCTGGTGTTGTCTTTGTTTTGCCTGATTCATACATTGATCCTGTGAATAAGGAATATGGAGGTGTGTTTACTTTAACTACTTTATATATAGTTGTGCATTACGAGGGTCCACTTCGAGGCCATCTTTAGATGAAAATGATCAACCCAACTTCTACATTTGAATGTTGAATGAAGAGATTTGCTTTTAGTTGTATGTTCACTAGATATATGTTTGACTTGTATAAATATTTCAGGCGACAAATATGAAAATGGGGTGATTACTCCCAGGCCACCTCCAATTCAATATGGCAGGCAAGGGAGACCAAGAAATCAAAACAGAACTGACCGGCCAAATTATAACAGCCCTCCTCCCCGAGGAAATAATTCATTTGGGCAGCAAGGATTCGGTCAAGGAGATCAGAGGAACTATGCTCCACCACAGACAAATAATCACATGGGTCAAGATGGAAGAGGATATGCGCCTCATGGAGGACAAGACTATGCTTATTCAGGAGAGAGGAGAGACTTTGGCCGAGGAGAACAGAGAAACTTTGCACATCAGGGAGAATGGAGAGATCCAATGCCTCAGTACCAACAAGATTTTAATCAAGGAACTCGTGGAAATTTTACTGAAGATCAGAGGAATTTCTCTCGAGGTCCTGGAGGAGATAATCGGTTTTCTGGTCCTCCCGGCTATAACAGAGAGTACACGCAGGGGATGGGGCCTGGTTATGGTGATGAATATGGAAGAGGTGGAAATTCAGGTTATAATGGAGAATACAGGCAGCAAGGGCCTGGATACGGGGGACCTTACAGACAAGAATCAGCTCCTGCTCATGGACAGAGTCAATCTGCTCCTGGGGAAGGGCCAACAGGCGAATATGGAAGGGGTGTAAATTCAGGTTATAACGGAGAATACAAGCAACAAGGGCCTGGCTACGGGGGACCCTACAGGCAAGAGTCAACTCCTGCTCATGGACAAAGTCAGTCTGCTCCTGGAGAAGGACCAACAGGTTCATGGCAGGTAAAGAATCTTATTGCTTCTATTTTTCTAGAATAAAAGACATCATCTACTATCATTTATATCATGGAATAACTCTGTTTGGCTAGCTGAAACCTTGGAATGAAATGCTCGAACATGAATATTGCACTACTACATCAGGGTGATGTTTGTACCTTTATCTCCATTTGTATCAATTAGTTAATAGGTGCATGCTTCATTTGCGGTCTCACTTCAGAATTCGAGTGCTAGATTCTTCTTTTTCGTTCAGTTAACCTGAGTGCTAGATTTTTCGTTTTCTTTCAGTTAATCTGTCTTATTGCTGCTATATTTCTACTACATATTGTTTCAGTTTGCTGCCTATTTGATAGATGCGTGATTAAACAAGACTATATTTTTTTCCCCGATGTTTGATTTATTTCTTCATTGATGTTTGATAGATCAAAGGACCATAATTTCATATTTGTAACTGATGAAATCATTTTATAATCCTATCTTTTGTCGTTAACCGAAGGCGTTCGTGAAACAGGGAAGAACATAATATGCCAATGCCGATTCAGTCTCCAGATCTCTTGTGGATGGATTACTAGTCAGAATACTACTCTTCATTGTATTAAACGTCAACTGGTTCATGTTTTTTGGCTGAGTTGTGTAACTTCACTCGACAATATGTGTTGACCATGTTTTGCTGTTATCCTCCTTGAACAAGCCTCTGAACAATAATCAGATACTCTTCTATATTTTTAACTTTCTATGGTATTGTGCCAAATAACTATGTTTTAGTGCTATCTGTATTTTTATTTGGTATAATTGACTTTAATTAAATCTCTTGAGTAGGTCTATAAATGAATTGATTGATCGTAAATAAGTTTAATTTTTGATTTGGTAAGAGTTTATTTGTAAGAGTTTATTTGTGTTCAATATACATGCATAATTTATTAAATTAAATAAAAAAGTTTATATATGTGTGTTTAATTTGTTAATGTTTATGAATAATATTTGTGAATAATATTTATAAATAATATTTATGAATTATATTAAAATTTAAAATAAATAAATAAGTATGTATTATTAAATTTAATAATTAATTAAATAAATTTAAAATGTAAAAATTTTAAATAATTAAATAAATTAAAATTAAAATTTTGATAATATTTAAATAAATTAAATAAAAAATTAATTTTAAAAAATAAATTAAATTTAAATAACCATAAGTAAAATTTGGGTGGACTTGGTTTGTTTATAGTCATGCTCACGAGGAAGATAAATGAATATTTGCTTTAAATAGACAAAATATATTGATACCTCCAGCGCACCTGTAATGTTATAAAATTAAGAATTTAGTTATTAAATATAGTTGAGCGCTTCCATTTAATTTTTATAAATATTATAAATAATGGCCATTTTCAAGTCAATTCAGGATTTTTAAGGGGAATAATTGTCCCTATCATTAATTAATTTTTTTATTTATTATATATATAATGTTTTTTTTATAATGTAAATTGCTACTTGTTAACGCTAACATTGTAAATTCAAATCTTTAATTTCTGACTGAAAAATCTCACATTAACTCATCTACCACATGTATTTTAAAAAAATAAAATTGATAAGCTATAACAAAAATTATTAATAAAATGAAAAACTCCTATCTGACATGAGTCAGAATATTTTATTTCATATAAATTCATCTAGAAAGATATATATTTCCATCAATTCATTGCTGACAAAAACCAAACGTGTAATTTCTAAAATGCAATATAATTGTTTTTTTAGGCTTTTTTGGTGATTAATTAAGTTTTGATTGCCCAACAAAGAAATAAATGTCGTTGTCCCTTTTAGTTTGACGGTCACGTCAGAGATAACTCTAACGCCGTCAACAGTTTGTTGACGGCGAGAAGGATACGCGTTTTTGAAAGAGAAAAAACACTTAGCCAGTTTGCCCTCTGATTTATCTAAATTTAGACTTCACCCTTTGAAAAGATGCAGGACAAAATTTTAAAAATATTTTTTATTATTCTCATAAAGGCGAACCGTAAAACATAAGATCTTTTTTATTTTCCCCTCAATTTATCCGCTATAATATATAATAATTTCACTTAGAATTGATATGTCATGTAAAATACTTGAGTTGATATATCTCATAATTTTCTAAGCTCCAACGAACATAATACAAAATTTAGGAAGTATCTAGATCAACATAAAAATAATCATCTAAATTAGGTTATGTACAGTTTGTGTTTTAGAAGGTAAAGATTGATAATTGAAAAAGAAATTTAGCAATAAATATTTTTTTAATATTTTCACAATATAGAACATACTTTTAACATCAACGAAAAAATAGCCGACTGTTTTATGATTTTTAACTAAAACGTAATGGCTCACATCAAAATTCCCTAAACTTTTGGGGGCAAAATGATATTTTATAGAATAAAAACATTCCTTTCGACGCATACACATAACATGATCCCCATCCACACCATCCATCATGCATACCATGCCATGGGTATGGAATGATGCGCTGGAGGACTACGAGGGCAGTCTCGTCATTTGATCCGATTTGATAGCGGTACCAGAGGACGAATAGGAAGGCGGCTCGTCGCGCGAGGAAAGTAGGGGCATTTCGGGAACACAAAATATTCGATGAAATTCCCTAAATGCCCCCAGCCGCTCCCGGTCGCCACCGGGCGCCGTCAGTTGCTTTGGAATTATCTAGTAGAAATATCTGCAAATTTCCGAATGTTTACGCGAAGAATACCCTGGGAGCACATGGTGGAGCCCACGGGTCCCGTCAGAGCAAGTCCTAAGATTGGGTAAATAAAATGGGTACAGAACATACAGACGTCCTGTTATAATTTTATTTCGCAAATATACATCATCCAATACCATTGTTTAGAAATTATAGTCATTTCTATCGTGTATAATAATTATCGAATAATTGTAAAGCTATAAAATATTTAAAATAATTTAGGATTTATATAGTGTAAATGTTATTATAACGTTTAGAATATGAGTATTAGGGTAAAATTGAATTGAACTGAATTAAATTAATTAAAATCGAATTGAATTAAATTTTTTAAAACTAATTGAATTGATCAAATTTTTAAATAAAAATTGAACAAATCGAACTGATAAAATATCAATTAATTTGATTTTTGACTGAATTAATCGAATTAATCAAAATTTTTAAATATTATAAAAAAATTATCAATTAATTAAGAATTTATAAGTTTTCTAATTTAGGAATTTATAAATTATTTTTTTATTTTGATTAATTTATTTTATTCAATTTAATCGAATAAAAAATTTTAAAATCAGAAGTGAACCAAATTAACTTAATTAATAATTTTTTAAAAAAAATAATCAAAATTTTGAAATAACTTAATTGAATTTTTAAATTTAGTAGGTTTAATCTGTTTAACTGAATTTTTGCTCACCCCTAAATATAACTGTTATGATATATTTAGTTAAATTTAGGATTTAAATTTTTAAGTATTATTATATAAAAAATTATATATGAATTTAGTCAAAATTGTTTAAATTTTATTAAAATTAATTTAAATTATATGTAGTTGTTAAGTCATTTGCAGGATATAACAATTAATTTTTATATATTATATATATATGTTAATTTTTATATGAACAATCATAATTATATAATATTTATTTAAAATATAATGAATGTTATATAATTTTGTCATTTATTTTATTTATTAAAATATTATTTTAATTAAATTATTATTTAAAAAATAAAATTAAAATGATATAAAATTATTATTATAAACATTAGTTGCTATCTTTTATACATTTTAAAAGTTAGTATAAATGATAAATGACCATTCGATTTTGGTCCAATAAAACATTCCGTAACATCTTAAATCGTTTTTATGAGTTATTTTCCGTATTAATCCATGATTGAGTTTGTGGGGTTTCAGATAATCATGACCATTATAATACTAATATATTCACAAATTATTTTGCTTTATAGGTCACTGCGAATGATTGCCAATAATTAAGAATACGAAATAAAAAAATTTCATTTCATTGTTTTAGATCGTCGTCACTGCCGGTGAAGTTAAGGCTCATGCCCACTATTCTTACAGTCGCAGGAGACGCCAAGGACAACTGGACACCGCGACTCAGCGCAGGTAATTTTAAAATTTTAGTTTTTTTTAAAAAATAGTTAATTTGATTAATTCCCGTAATTCTAAAGAATTAATCAAATTAGAAAAATAATTTATAAAATAAAATAAATTTATGGGAAAAATAAAATTTTTATAATATTTAAAAATTTTAGTTAATTCAGTCAAAAATCAAATTAACCGATAAAATATCGGTTCGATTTGTTTAATTTTTATTAAAAAATTTAATCGATTCGGTTGGTTAGAAAAAAAATTGATTTATTTAGTTTTTGGTTACTCCAATTTGGTCTAACTACATCATAACCAATGTTCATCCTACCCATAATTCCATAGAATTTTGGGAAAAAACGGAAAAAATTCTCTCGGTCCATATAATTTGACAAAAATTTCTTCCATCTTAATTAAGATTTATTCGATTAAAATTAAATTAAATCAATCAAAATTAAATAAATTATAATTTTTCAAACTAATCGATCAAATTTTTAAATAAAAAATAAATAAATCAAATCAATAAAATATTAATTAATTCAACCAAAAATTAAATTAATCAAAAATTTTAAATATTATAAAAAAATTATCAATTAGTTAAAAATTTGTAAATTATTTTTTATTTTAAATTATTTGATTTAATTAAATAAAAAATTTTAAAATTTAAATTGAATTGAATTAATGGATATAATCATTTAAAAAATTAAAATTTTAAAATAAATGAATCAAAATTTTTTAAATTCTATTGATTTATAGGAACTTTTACTCCTCGTTAATCTTAATGAGTTAGAGAGGTTAACGCTATGTTTACTTCGTGAAACGGATAAAGAAAAGAAAGGAATTCCTGGGGAAAATAAATTCATGGGGAAGAGAAAGGAAATCCCTCGCCGCAGGAAGTGTAAACGGAGGATTTGCGTTCCGCAGGAGGCGTAGGCGGAGGCGACGAGCAGCGGAGGCGGAGGCGACGAAGAAGAGAAGCGGAGGCGGAGGCCTGGAGGCAGTCGATCGGCGGGATGGTGGCAGTCTGGATCGCGCCGTAGGCGTTCTAGCAGAAGGGGTCGTCGAGCTCGTCGCGGGATCTTCGAGGGCCGCGAGCCAGAAGGGGGCCATGATCGAGTGGGTGCGCGAGGCGTACCGGGAGAAGAAGGTGGTGGAGGTGCTGGTGGACGAGGAACTGAAGAGGAAGGGGTACGACGAGGCGGAAGCGGAGGAAATGGTGCGCGTGGCGCTGCTGTGCACGCGGTACGTGCCGGGGGAGAGGCCGAGGATGGCGGAGGTGGTACGGATGCTGGAAAAGGAAGCGGTGCAGGCGGTGGCGCTGGATAGGTGCGAGGCGGTAGCGTCCGGGCGAGGACTAATGGGCGGTAGCGTCCGACGCAAGTTCGAAGCCGGTGGGAGGGGTGCGCCGGCGATAGAGGAGAAGAAGAGAAGAAATCGTCGACGAGATTTTTTTTTATTTTTCGTCCGTCCGTCCGCGTTTCGCCCGATTTCGGAGTGACAGATTTTGGAGAAAAATTGATCCGCGGACGGATGAAATTCCCTTTCCTTCCTAAAAACTTCGAGAGGTAAACGAGGGATGCATGTATGCAAAAGAAATCTTTCCACGATTTCTCTTTCCGCACCTCCAAGTAAATTGGGCATAAAGGATAAGAGTTTCATTTATGCGAAAACAATTTAGTTATTAAATGACTCTATGGGATGTCACATGGATCTACGTAAACATAGATATTAATGTAAACATTATCTTTAACGGCAGAATGAATTGAATTTGAAATATTGAAAGGGTAAAATAGTATTTTCATAATCACAGGTGGAATGTAGGATTTTGATAAATTTTGATGCGTAAATTGAATATTTCTTGTACGATTATAATAGCTCGTGCACGCGTTCGTATTCCATATCTATGCGACCGTATTCCTCACCGTCGAAACTTCCCAAAACGAGCCCATCGATTTAGCTCGTAGACGGCGGACGGTGGTTTCCATGCCGCATACGGTAAATATGCGTGGCTGTTATATCATGCATGGGTTTCTGCCGCATACGGCAAATATGCGTGGCTGTTTATCATGTATGGGTGTGGTTGGATGATGATGGGCATGGACATGTGCATAACATGGCATGTCATTTAACATGACGGGAAGCAGAAGCAGCAGCTGTTGACTAACACATGGTGAGGAAGGGAAGAAGCAAGAAGATAAAAGAAGAGAGCGAAAATGGTGGCGAGGGAGGATTAATCGAATCCAAGAGATCTCTGACGTCCGCTGGAACACGAGCAGATCCTTCCCTTCTCTCTCCGTTCCTCTCAATTGAAATCGGACGGAGCGTTTATAATTGCATTTAAGACAAACCCTAAAGTCTAGAAGTAGACGCAAGACGAGGTGGGAAAGGTGGAGACTTTTCCTTCAATCTTGTTTGGTAAGGGATTCGGAACTCTGTAACTTTGTCTCGATTCCTCGCACGATATCCTCGTTGTTTCTCGCTCTTCCTTTCCCTCTTCGGATCATTGCAAAAGTCGGCTGCTTTGGTTCACTGGGAGGAGGCGTCACTTTCTGCACTGGCGTTGCGATGTCTTCGTTGTCGGAGTCGGTATTGCGGTTCGACTTCAGGTTGCAGCGAGCGAAGTGGGAAAGATTAGCGTGAGGGAAGCTGCGGTGGAGGAAAGATCAGATATTTTAGCCTCTTGGGTGGTCCTTGGGTTTCGTCCTTGAAGAAAGATCTAGCCTTTTTTCCATGTTGGTTCGAATTTTTTTGGCATTTGGATAACCACTGGTTTCTCTTCCCTTTGGGTTGCTATTTTTAGCTTGGATAGCGAAGAAAGATTTGGTGGATTTTAGATTAGATTTCTTTGTTTAAGATTCGCTTGCTCAAGAGTTAGTTGAATGGACTCTATTAGTAAGGGGAACTGAAGTCATTTGCTCGGGTTTCTCCCAATGCCGGTAACCTCTCTTCTTGCCGCATGTTTAAGGAAGTTTCCTTCCGACTCTTTCATTTCTTACTGATCTGAAGAGTGAAATCTATAGAATCGTCTCGATCTGAGCATCATTTCAAGGCGATAATTTTATATCAACTGCTAGCTGTGGCGTCTTAAGCCATGGTGCCATCAGGGTCTTCGAATTCCATCGGCGGGCCTCAATCAGTTAACCCGTCCCTTCTCCGGTCGAATTCTGGCTTGCTGGGAGGATCCCAGTCTGGTTCAATCCCATCACAACCTCCTTTCTCATCTCTGGCCTCCTCTCACACCCAGTTAAACAGTAACAGTTTGCTTGGCAATATAACAAATATCCCACCGCTTAGCAATTCATTCGGGAATGGAGGACCTATTGGTGGTCTTTCTTCCTCATCAATGAGTCTCCAGCAGCGTGGGGGATTTGGTTCTGTTGATACAGTTGGCTCTGCTGAGCCTAGTCCAATGTCATTCACATCTTCGTCAGGTCAAGTACAGGGACAACAACAATGTTTCCAGAACCCTTCAAGCAACCAACTTGGTGCAAATCAACTGCAGACTAAAATGGATACGATGCAGAATTTCCAGCAGCAGATCTCTCTTCCTCAGAATCAGCAGCAGTTTCTTCGGGGAGGATTGGGTAATGTGGGTCACGTGGTGCCTGTTAAGATGGAGCCAGAGATGGGGACTGTTAAGTTGGAGCCCCAAATGGGACCTAACAATCAGATTGGGCCATCACAACAATTACAGTCATTATGTGGCATTGGTGCAGTAAAAACGGAGTCACAACAATTACAATCCCTGAGAAACTTAGGCACTGTTAAAATGGAAAATCAACATTCAGATACATCAATGTTTCTGCAGCAACAACAGCAGCAGCAACAGCATATTTTGCAGCTATCAAGGCAGAACTCTCAGGTTGCTGCTGCGGCTGCACAGGCTGCACAAATGAGTTACTTGCAACAACAAAGGATTTTGCAGTTGCAGCAGCAACAACAGCGGCAGCAACAACAGCAACAACAGATTGTTAAGAACCTCCCTCAGCAGCGAAGTCAATTGCAACAGCAGCTTCTCCAGCAGAATCTTCCAATTAGAACTGCAATGAAATCAACAATTTATGAGCCAGGGATGTGTGCTCGGAGACTAACCCAGTACATGTACCATCAGCAGCACCGATCACATGTAAGCTTAAATTTTTGATTGCCAATAGCCTTTGTGAACTTCCTAACTCAACCGTTACCCTGACCTTCTTGTTCCTTTTTTACCCCTCACATGACCAGTGCTCAGAGTGTTTACTCCTTGCTGGACAACTGAAAATTTAGAACCTTGTATCAACATGCTTTATACTCTACACTGTAATGCAGGACAACAACATTGAGTTTTGGAGAAAATTTATAGCCGAGTACTTTGCTCCCGATGCAAAGAAGCGATGGTGTGTCTCTCTATATGGAACTGGTCGTCAAACTACTGGTGTTTTTCCACAGGTAATTAGCCTGCATTCGCATATGTAATTTCTTTTTTTACTAGCTGACTTCTGTTTTGTATATGTTCACTAATAGTTTTCACTTTAATAATTGATCATATGGTTATTCTGAGCATCAAATTTTCTCGTGTGAAGATCTTCAGTTTATTAATCATTTTGTTGCTCCTTAACCAAGCTATATTGTCTGAATTCTGTAGGATGTGTGGCATTGTGAGATCTGTAACCATAAGCCGGGACGTGGTTTTGGTAAGTCAGATGTAAATTTTGAATGTTTAATTGGATTTTGATGCAGGCTATTCTTGATGTCATAGTAATGGCTTCTTGAATTGCCACTTTGAGGCTTGTGCTTATTACTTTAAATTGTATTTGATTTGCAGAAACTACTGTCGAGGTTTTACCAAGGCTCTTCCAAATAAAATATGCTAGCGGCACCATAGAGGAACTTCTGTATGTTGATATGCCCCGTGAGTATCAGAATGCTTCAGGCCAAATTGTGTTGGATTATGCTAAGGCAATTCAGGAAAGTGTCTTTGAACAACTACGAGTAGTGCGTGATGGACAACTAAGAATAGTTTTTAATCCTGATCTAAAGGTAAATATTTGCAAATGTTTGTATTCTAGTATTATTTATTCAACTAAACACTTCAAAATAACTGAGGATGCTATGGATGATCACACTTTTTTGTTTATATTATTTCATTAGATATCTTCATGGGAGTTCTGTGCCAGACATCATGAGGAGCTCATTCCTCGAAGGGTTATTGTTCCTCAGGTATGGAGGTTACCAACTTACAATTTGTCTTTGATCTAAGTGTGCATATTTGATGCTTGCCATCTTTTATAACTTGTCGTCCAAGTTACATATTTGGATCTTGCTGGACAGGTTAGCCAACTTGGTACTGTGGTGCAAAGGTATCAGGCTGCAACTCAAAATGCATCATCAGGCCTATCGACACAGGATGTACAAAACACTTGCAATTCGTATGTCCATTCTAATGTTTCATACTTAAATATCTTGCCTTTGTTTTTAATTTAGTAAACTATGTGGATGCTGCCTATTCTTACTTTCATTATCCTAGTAAAACAATGGACCTTTTGCTTCTTGTCTTTGACATATGTTAGATATGGATATGTTTTCAGAATAAATTATGTTATGCATGTAATTTTTAATATTTTATCGATGTTACCTATTATTTTATACTGGGTTATATATTTGCAGTTTACACAACTCTAGCAACATTGATGATTAAATGGCAAATATTTTTTGTAGAAATTTCTAGGATTAGTTAGTTGAATGACCCTTGCATTGAGCAGATAACAAACAGATTAAATATAAGTGAAAACCATAAAATGCCAGTAAATCTATTAGATCAATTGAATATGTTAACATACCTACTACATCCTAAATTTCAAACATATATTTCTAAATACTCAATGCCTAAAAAAAGAACAATTGTGGCCTAGATCAAGTGGTGACAACGTATACTCACCTCTGCTGTTCAAAGCCTCAAACTATCCAGCAGGAGAATGCTGATTTTGTGATACAGCCATCCTATGTTGTTGACTTCTCCAATCAGTGTGTACTATTGAGTACACAGTCAAAAGTAAAATATCAATTCTGCTAAGATAAATGTACAAAGTGACACCAGTTTCTTAGTCACTAAATCTAGATTCAAATATGCTAACTACACTGAAGATTTCACTCCAATTCTAACCAGCTATTCTAAGTTTTACCAACTAAGAATCTAGAGAAGAGCAGCGTTCTGCATAAGATTTACATCTTAGATTATATAATCAAATGGTCTTCTTACTCATAGCTATTATTATACCAAAATTGTGTAAGACAGAATAAAAAATGGAATTATATTTATTTTTCTTCAGTTTTTCATAAGAACATCTAAATAAACTTGTCCCTTTCTGAACCTTAGTTGGGTTGATTGAAGCAACAAAAGAATTCCAAACACAAACCAGTAGGAAAGATCAGTGAAGCAACAAGAGGATTAGAAACATTCCACCCAAACCGGACTGGCCTGTCAACTGGTTAAACTGGAAAACCTCATTGTCGTATATGATCATGCGGGCATTGGCCTTCTCATTTTAGCACCCTTCAAAGGAAAACCTTATTGTTCACTGCAACTTCTTGCTCTTGTTCCACACTTGTAATCCTCTATTTTCTTGTGTCACGACAAACACTTAACAGTACTGGAACTGGAAGAAGCAAGATAAAAATATGCACTACTTCCACGAGGAAAATAACATGACCATTTGCCCTACATCAAGAAGACCCTCTTTACGATAGTTTCTTTAGCATTTGTGCTTTATAATGATGCCACCCTATCACTTTGCACCTTCCTCATCTTCCTATCTACAATTGCCACCAATGCTTGTCACTGTTCACAACTCCTTTTTCCTCTTGGTCACCTGATCCTCAGAATGAGCTGCAACACCATGGTGGGCCATCATTTCCCTTCCCACAACAAAGCATCAGGAGCCCAAAGGGGGAAGAGACGGAGGGGTCAAAGCGTGAGTTGGTGCGGTGGAAAGAGCTGTAGAAATTGGTTGTAGCAATGGAGAAGCAGTGCTTGTTGACGTGGATGAATTCACATGGTAAGGATGTTAGATGGGGATGGGAGGGGAAGAAAGGGAACCATGTTTAGGTGAATGAGAAAGGGAGTGTGGGTAGCTAGTGGAGGCAATGGTGAGGAGGGTAGCTGGTGGCTAATGGAGGTAGTTGGGATAAAGTGATGAAGGGAAGGGAGCAACAGGGAGGGCGGGGTGTGAAAGGAGTCGATTTGATGGCTGTGGTGGATATCTAGCTTTATAATTTTTCATTATTAGATTCCAAACAAATTTTCTTCTTACTTTTCTTTTTCATTTTGAATTTAGGATTTTCAATTCTTGCTTGCAAATCCTACCAATCTGAATAGACTATATTAAGATTTTTGGTCCATCCAATCCTAAACCAATTATATGAACCATTTTATAAAATAAGTCTTTAGTCATATGTTGTTATTGTTGAGTCATTAAAATATATACATCATAGCCACAATACCCTTCTCAGGAAAGTTGCCAATTGTTTGATCATGATTTGTATGATATGATCCATAATAATTTACGCGTGAAACAATGAGGTCCCTACATATGAATTAAAAATGAAAAGAATCGTAAACATTTGGTTTGATTCAATATAATTCCATATGAATCTTATTTTATATGATTCTAAAAGTAAAGAAAACTCACTGAAGTCACATCTAAACAAGTAAAAAAACAAATGTGATCCATTAAGAAATAAATTAATCCTAATTATGTTGCATGGAGACAGTCACCAAGAGGCAAAGTGGATTCGACACCTAAAAATAAATGGGAAGAACAAAAGAACAAGTCTTATCACATCAATATACGAAGTGACAAGGAGGGATAACTTAGAGGTTGTCATAGTAAAGTTAAGTCTTCCATTTGACATAGTTATTTCTATGTGAAAAGCATTTAACAACATTCTTTTTATTTCTTATTTCATTCCAATCTTAATGAAATTAATGAACAATAATGTGAACATTGTCACTAATGTGAGATATGTACCTATAAATTATTGTTAGGGATCAATATTAACTTCATCTATAATATTATGCTATTAAATGGAGGATTCTTATTTTACATATTTTTGGATATCAAAACGTAGAACTTTTATTAAATTTTGTAATTTTGTATCTGATTCACAATTCAACATGATTTATGGTTGATGAAAAATCCACCAAATAATTCTTGGCCTTCTCATTCAGTGCCTGATTCTTGTTTGAAGGAGGAAAAAGCTCAAGGTTAATCTCTCAAATATGGCCTTTCTTCATCTCATCTATGTCTTGGTATTGCTTGCTCTTTCCTATTCAACATCCCCTTGTGGTTGCATATACTCTGTGATGGTGTAGTCCACTAATCAGTGCTGACTTTGCAATATCCTTCCTTCCTAGTGCTGCTATCCTCCTCCTTCTGAAACCCTGTCCAGAGCGTTCCCTTGTTACCCTTGTGATTGTGACCACCCAAATCTTCTCCTGCATCTCAGCAATTGATCCTCTACCTTCTCAATTTGTTCCAACATCTCAGAGAAGTCCATTTTGAGGCTTGATCTCCTCTCACTGAGCTTTGACATCATCTCCGACATCCACCTTCACACTTCGCAACATCACTGCAGTGATTCACATCATCATTTTCAACTGTCCATCAACTTCACAGTCTCTTCACTGCTTGCTTCATTCAGATCTTCACTAGGATTCACCCTGACCTTTTTCTTACTGCCTCAAACTGAAATACTGATTGCTATTCTGCTATTACATTACATGTTATTAAATGCTTGTGTTTGCATCTCTACATTATAATTCATGTTACATCAATTAACTAGTGGGCCTCTTGTTGTTATGATGTTTATGCAAATCCACAGTTGGGACAGGTAGATGACTTATATGGCACTGTGTTAATCTGAATTCTCTGCTTTGGTGAACGATCATAAACAAGTCGTCATTTTTGTTGGACATGTAGATCATGTTTTGGGTCAAATGGGCAATTTGATCTTGCATTGAAGGGCATTTGGGTGTTGTGTCTCTATCATCTTTAATTATGTCAATGTGCAAACTTTATGAATTGCAATATCTTTAATTTGAGGGTTAACAAAATGTTCCTAATTTCCTCTTCAATTTACTCAGGTTCCTTGCCATCTTACGATGGCATCTTGTTATTATAGTATCTTAATTCTGTTTGTGTACCTGCTTTGTGCGCCTTAACTTTATTGCTCAACTTCGGAAATAATTTATATTGGCATGTATCATTTAATTTCTTTTGAAGATTAGGCAGTACTTTAAATTACGTTCTATATTTAGACAACTGTAGGAAAATAGATAGCAAACATTTCCATGTACTGATACCTTGACATATGATTATTTTTTAGTTACTTATCTTTCCATATGCACATTTATTTTGTTGTCCTCATTCGTTTTAGGTATTATATATTATGTGATTACAAACTTATTTTCGAAAGTCTGTTGTCTCTTGTAGTTTGATTTTTTTTTTATTTCACATCCCCTTTTATTATTCTTGATATCACGGATATCATAATCTTTTGACCAGTTGGAAATAATAGAATCATTTCAGTAAAATGCTCAAGTGACATTTCAACTTGATTATTATATGTTATCCAAATTGTATTTGCTTCGTGTAATGTTATAAGGCAACTGTGAGAAGTAAACATAAACAAGGAAAAAGTGAGGATGTGGATATACATTTGAAGTAAGATTCCCTTAAACTACATGCCAAAGTGGAATTCATTTGGTTATGTATGCTGCATTTCTGGCTTCATTTCTTATTTTTTGTTGAGCTAGCATTAAATAACTATTATCTTTTCCTGATTTTGGTAATGGAGAAACTTATAGAACCTGGAGTTTCTGTCAGTATGTGATGGTCAATGACATTTTAACACATCATGTATGAATTTGTGGAATTCACATTGTACTATAAACTATAGATTTCAGAGGATATGCATGTTAATGCAGTGCGAGTTTCAACACGAAAGAAATTCTTTGTGTCTATGCTTTCTTTCTGCTGTGTATATTTCAACCTCATTGTTTTTAAGTTCCACATCTCAACATTATATAAGTTAAAAAGTTTGCATGGATATCTTCTTCAAGTTTCATGTTAAAATCTGCATGCTTTCGCTCTGTACATCCATGGGTGTTTTTGTTTGGTGCATATCTCTAATTCTTATATAATGGAATATGACATTGTGGTAGGTTTGTGGCATCTGCTCGTCAAATAGCCAAAGCTCTGGAAGTACCATTGGTGAATGATTTAGGATATACAAAAAGATATGTTCGGTGTCTTCAGGTAAATTGTTTGCACTTTTTAATTATTTGAAAAAAAAATCTTAGGGATATTCTAAAAGTTTTCTTTTTAAATTCTTTTGTACTGCTTTGGTGTGATATTCCAAAAGTTTTCTTATTAAATTCTTTTGTGCTGAGTTTGGTCATCTTTGCCTGTTCTAGTATATGATTTTGGTCTTCAACTTAATCAGTTCTTTGGCTAAGAAATATCTCAAGCAGTTCTTGGTGCTTTTTTTTTTTTTTTTTGAAGATTCAATAGAAAGCTGTGACTTTTATTTTCTAACTAGTGGATGATCCACACATTGGTTCACACTTTTGTTATATTATTTACTAACACAATGAATTATTAAATTGTATATCTCACTAAGTTGGAATAAGATTGTAGCATGATTCATTAGGTTGATTAATTAGCTCAGAATAACATATTGTATGATTCATTAAGTTGATTTTAAATTTTTCTATGTGAAAAGAAAAATTATAATTCTTTGTTTTTATGAATCTGTAAAGAAATAAGACCCTTTCGTATACTGTCAAAAAAGAAATAGGAAATGATAACAAGAGATTCTCAATGGAGGAAATGGAAAGTTCATGTATGAGTTATTTAATCCCCAAAATTTTGAGATACCATTATTTTTATTAAAAATAATACTGTAAAACAAATACAGGAAAACCCTAGATATTTAGTGATTAAGTTGCTTCTCTATTAGATAAATGTAAGAAAAAAATATTTCAGCAAAGATCTATAGGAATACTGAGCAACTCTTGTATTTTTTTTCGAAAATCCAATAATTAATATTGTTTTATTAAATATGTTGTATTCCCCCCAAAATTCTAGGAAAAATATATTTTATGAAATTGAAAGCCATTTCATCTCTTGAACATGATGAAGGAAAATTGGTAGTAATATGCGAGGTGAAGGAGAATATGAAGAGTCGTTAAGTGTTAAATGCATTTAAGTACCACAATATAATTGGAAAATTATAGTTGGTGGTTGGAATATACAACTGGACAAATGTAAATGGACTTATGCACTTTATAACTCGCTATTCATTCTACTACCAAAACCCTATTTGGCAGCAAAATGATAAGCCATCTTATGATTTTTCTAGACAGTTTTTTTTTATTTTCTAGTTCGATTGTATTGCTTATATCTTTAGTATAGGAACATATATATTGTTCGCAACTGCACTGTTAGAGTCTGTCAGGCACTTCCTAATCCGATTTAGGAGATATGGTTTTCATTCCTTGTAAGTTTTTCACTTGTAATCTCTTTTTGAGTTTTTCCTAAGCTGACACAATATGCAGGCATTATAGCTCATTGTTTGTTTCTTTGTTTATCTTTTCCTAGTTTAATTGTATTGTTCAAAGAGTACAGGAATACTAAGTCATAGTTCGCTGATTCTTTTACCTCTGACAATGTTAGATATCTGAAGTGGTTAACAGCATGAAGGATTTGATTGATTTTAGCAAAGAAACTGGAGCTGGGCCTATGGGTAAACTCTTTGCTGTTCTTTTTCTTCAATGTTTGCTCTACGATAATTTACTAAACAATGTTCAACTGCTAGAATAGTGGTTTATTCATTTTGTCATAGTTTCAGATCGCCTAACTAGAGCATTGAGCATTTAAGAATTAAATTCATTTGGCTGATCTCAAATAGTTTAGAAATTATAAGTTCAAGACAGCATTGTTTCTCGATAGCAGCTTTTATGATACCTTAGTTATGCTGATAGTGTGCAAGCTAACTCTGTTTGTTATTTCTATTCGCCAGAGAGCCTGATTAACTTCCCTCGTAGAACTTCATCAGGGCTACAAACTCTGCAGCCCCAACAATCTGAGCAACCACAAATCGTAACTCCGAACTCAAACCATAATGATCCTACCTCTATTCATTCCTCAAGCATGCCAATTTCTGCTGTCAGTAATGACCATGCCAGTATGAGTAACTCTGTTAATGCTTCATCTACGTCGGCATCGGCTGCCACAGTTATTGGTGCCCTCCAAAATCCTATGAATGCTGGCCAAGAAAATCAGATGAATACTCTGAACAGCACTCATGCCGGAAATAGTATTCAGATTCCTTCTGCCTCAGTACCTCCATCTCAGCCCAATGCTTCCACTTTTCCTTCTATGAAACATGCATGTAGCAACAATCCCATGCCAACCTCACAAATTGCTCTTCGCCTGAACTCCAATTCCCCTGCAAGTTTGCCTACAATGCAACAGCCAACAGCGAAAATGCACGACAACGATCCAAATGATTCACAGAGCTCTGTCCAACAGATTTTACAGGAGCTGATGATGTCTTCACAACTGAATGGTGTCAATTCGTTGGGGAACGACGTGAAACCGATCAATGGGATGATGTCTAACATGAACGGGGCAAATTGCTTGTTTGGAAATGCGATGCCGAACAACTCAGCTATTAATGGCACTGAAAGTTTTACAAGTATGTGTGGGACTGGTCTACCTACTGCAGCGAGCGGGATGCGAGCAACAATGACAAATAATGCTATGGTTATGAATGGGAGGGTGGGAACAAATCACCTCCTGCAGGATCCAACAACTATGAACTGTCAACCACAAGACATTAATAACCGACTATTGGACAGGTTTGGAGCTATGAACAACTTCAATAATTTTCAATTCGATTGGAAGCCTTCTCCATAGCAGGTGTCGAAAGATTTGAGTCAAGTTCTCAAGCAGAAGATGAATAGTCAAGTCGGGTTTCACCGTCACCATAGATAGCGAGAGCAATACCTGTCTATCCGACCCTAGAGCCTCTCAACTAATTTCACCTAAAGATAACCTCATTTTCTAGTCCTTGTTTCATTTACATGCTTTCTAACTTCACTAGTAATGCAGCTTTCTTCTGCATAGTATGCTTTCAAGAACATCTAGTTATCGATCAGATACTTGGTGGATGCATGGAGGGCTACATGCTTTCTAACTTCACAAGTAATGCTGCTTTCTTCTGCATATTATGCTTTCAAGAACATCTAGTTATGGAGGATCGGATACTTGGTGGATGCATGGAGGGCTACCCTGGTACTGTGTGTTGCCATTTCTCGATCTTAAAAGTGCGAATCGGGATGGCTTTCAAGTGTTGAGTGGTTTTCTTTTACCCCCTTCTCAAGGATTTGTATAAACACCTACAGTTCTACTGCTGCAATGTGGAAAACTGAATATCTGCAAAGATTCACTGAAATCCACAGGGAATGAACAACAGGCCTTATCGATACGATTCATGTGTTGTTTGCCTTTGGATTATTCTTGAGCATTTTGCTGAGATCCTTCACCACGTTTTCTTGATCACACGTGGTCTCTTTTGTTATAGCCCTGGAAGAATTTCACTTTTGCACTCTTTGGAAATTCAATTTAAAGTGCGATTATTACATTTAAATTACTCACTGGATATATTAATACCTCATCATGTTTATATAGCAAATTTATTGCAAATGCTCGTGGTATCCTGTGTAAAGGAATTAAAATTTACCATTGCATTTAAAATGAATATAAATTATCCTGTTTTATTTTTCGTTTTCCTAGATTTAAGTAAAGAAGAAACTTGCAACCTCAAACATGCTATAGAATTTACCATTGAATTTAAAAATGGATAAATAAATGCACGTCCCATGGGACTGGAACTTGCTGTCGCGACCATACTTCAAACCTCATGAAGTCCATCAGGCATCAATACGATAGTGTGCTCCAATGCAAGGAAGCCTCTTTTGACTGAAGATATTTGCAAGCTCAAACATGCATTTTTTTCCGACCACCACCAACCGCCGACTATATATATAATTCAGATATAGAGCTTTTTAACATTCCATCTTTAAATTAATCTATATATATATATATATATATATAATACATCATTTTAAAATTAATAATTAAAAATTAATTTTTAAATATCTGATTAATTACGAAAATATCTTACCATTTGCCATAGCTCCAAATCAAAAATCACGAAAGTCACACCATTGGAGTGGTAAATTCCACCATGAAAGAGGACAGATTTTACACAGAAGAAACAATGAGGCCGCATCTTCTTCTTCATCAATTTAGAAGATTGCAGTTGCTCCTCTCCAAAAAGAGAATCAAGTACTACTATAACTCATCAAGAGCACCTTAGGTTGCAAAAACTTTAAACTTATCAGACAATCACTGGCACAGAGCATTAGCTCGAATGTAAAATTTCATTGAACCATAAAATTGATCGAAGTTTCCTTGTAATATAAGGAAAGAGAGAAACTCGTGAGCAGTAATGAGTACATATGTAGTTTAAATGTTGTAGAAATAGGCGTTTATGATTGTTCAGCTACATGAAAGGCTAATTTTTGACTAAACTAAAGGTACAACCATAGGCAATGTAACTAATGCAATTTGCAAAATGAAACATTCATTCATCTAGTCCAAAATAGAAACGAAACTAAAGTAAAAGAAAGTCAAAAGAAGATGGCACATCCCTCCATACATTTTCAGAAATCATCATCAATTCTTACCAAAAAATTGTAGACACCATTCATTCTCCTTGTATCCAAGGCTAGTCACATTTAATGTTTCTGTAAATCCTTCTCACAAATAAAGTAGATCCAAGATATCCGACAGCACCTGAGTGATCAAACAGAAGTGATGCAAGGAGCAACTCGTTAAGATGTAAAAGTGCATTTTAGAAGCCAAAAATGTCAGATGATTTGATTACTCACCACAAAGTATTCCTAAACCCAAACAAAACATCAATGTGTACCCAAAGTAGAAGCTAGTCTGGAAAAACCCTGACATCTTTGTCTTCACGTGGTAGTAATATATCGAGTAGAGATACACATAGACAGAAGTTGAAGCGGCAGAGAAGAATGAAGTCCACTGCCAGTGATAGTTCTCAGCATTTAGCAAGAAATATGTGCCAACTATGGTCACACAAATAGTGACGATGAAGAGGATCAGGAACACCAGTAGCATAAAGCCATACACATAATACACCTGCAAAAGAAAGGAATAAAATCAGATATACTGTATCTTTGTCTCTACAGATGCCAATTTCAGGCTAGAAAATTATAGGCACCTCAGAACTTTTAAATTAGATACAACACGTATACGCTGGAAGAGAAAACAGGAAACACCACCATAGTCAACATAGTGAATGCTGCAAAAGTTACCTTGTAATTCCAGAAGGAGGTGAACACAAAATACATCTCAATGAAAATGCTGCCAAATGGAAGCAATCCCCCCATCAATGACACGACTGAAGGTGTAAGATACCATTTCTTCTCAGGGATAGGACGAGGAATGGTCTTAACACGGCATGGATTGTTTGGTGAACCACTCCAGTTCCTACCCACAACAGTGCCTAGAAGTGCTAGAGGAAATGAGATGAAAGCCCATAATACAAAGACAACCACCATTGTCCCAAATGGAATAGCTGCTAATGATCCATAAAATATAGCAATTGTGTTTAGTATGAACCCAATCCCAAAGCACAAAAATGGAAACAATGATGCTGTCACAATCATTGCCTTTATCCAACTTTTACCTGCCAACAAAACCAGGAAAAAAAACTTCAGGCTCATGTTAAAACCTTGCAAAGGAGAAATTTTCTTTCTGAAAGATTCTTCATTGTGCATGTTTGTGTTCTAAGTGTGGGTTTGCACATGCTCAATTTTATTCCTAGATCTGCAATGCAACAAAGTAGAAGGTTTCCAAATCCAGATAAATCATAGTACTTAAATAAATGCAGAAACTTATAAGGCAGCCATGTGAAAGGAACCATACCACCATTACGCGAGTAAAGTCCACCACTAACATAGCCCGAAATGAAAGAGGTGAGTGCATAGCAGACGATGAAAGTTGTAATGATAGATCCTCGCCTGGTCAAAATAAATGGTTAAGAGAAGAACTTGGATCCAGATAGAAAAGCTAGATAATAGAATGCATCTTCAGACAAAATATGATTGTTAACACCAATAACCACAAATACATATCAACCAAGAAGTTGAACGCTATGTCCAGAAGGACCAATATTGCTATTACATCTGTTTTCCACATGCAAGTGCAAGCACTGAGAAAAAGAAAGAATGCATTTTTCAGTACTGTTGAAGTCTGAATCATTTTTCAGTATTACAAATGGTATTTACATGTTCCTTTTTTTTGCGTATGTATTTTTTCTATAATTGATTAGTAATAGAAATTAAAAACGAAATTAACAATTTCCAGCACCAGATCTCATATATAAATAAAATTGGGATACAATCCTCAGTTTGATATATATATAGATGTAACTAAACAACCTAAAGCTTGCCCATATAGACTAAAATGCCTCACAGTTGAGCATCTAAAAGTTGATAAATGATATGAGAAAATTGCATAGTGAGTCTGGATCTGCCAAATTTCAGTTTCTCCAAGGCAGAAGAACAGTGGCCTTGACGCCACTGGCCCTTGGTTTCAGGATCTCTCTGATTAAATGTACTACAATGATATTGACTATCAATACAAACAGTAAATGCAGTTCTCTAGCGATATAAATATTGCAAAATAATATGTAATGAAGTTCAACTCACTAAGCAATTTGATAAATAAGTGCAGACATACCCAATGTATAAGGTTCCAACAATTGCCAACAATATCACCAAAAGAACAAGTGTTGTCAATTGGGCACCTGTACCAACAAGGGCAGAAAGAACAACCAAGCTGCGAGGAGGTCGAAAGACATCCCCATGAACAAGTTTCCATCCTGATTCTTCACTCACATCTCTCTCCTAAAAACAATTGAAGTGTATAGGAATTTTAAAAGAAATACTAAAAAATGGTAATCTCAGTAAGTTATTACCAGAGTCTCAAGATCATCATCTTCACGAGCATATTTGGCATAATCATTTCTGAGAGTTCTCATTAATATCATAGAAACCAGTCCAGTAAGGAAAATAACCATCATGAAAGAATTGAAGATAGAAAACCAGTGAATCTGCAAATGGAGAACTAACAATCACAATGACTAAAATTTTGTAAAAAATATCATCCATAATTATCTCCAACAATAAACACCAAAAGTTAATGCGATGAATATGGTCTAGTATGTTGTGATATATAATATTAACAGCATTTACTAGGTATGTTCCAGTATTAACACAGGCAATCAGCATTGAACTATGCACTGGTATAGAGCCATTTAGTATGAAATGAATTTCAAAACCATGGATCACCATGATAAAAATAATTTAAGGTAGTTGCAAAATCAGTATTGAAGTTTCAGGGTGAGGAAAAAGGTACATCGAAATTGCACTACCTGGTGCTCAAAGAAAGGGTAATCCAAGTAGACTTCAAAACGACGGGCAAATGTCACATTGGTGGGCTCCCATTTTACTGAATATGTCATATCCAGTTTTTTCCCCACTTCCAATAGTTTAAGATTTCCTTGAGTAAGATTGACGTGAATAATCTGCAAAAAAGAGGTACATAGAAGAAAGTTGTATTCATAACAAATTTGACAAAAATAAGTGTGTAAAAAAAAGTCTTCCAAGGCATGGAGTTCATAGAGCACCAACAAACTACCAACCTGATCCTTGTTATGTTGGATGGCAATACTTTTATGTGTGGAAATGTAATGTTTATCTTTGTTATTCTTGTCAGTCTCTCCAACAAAGCCTGCATAAAAGTAGAAAAACTATATACTGATAACACAACTACACAAGTATAAACAGACAATCTGAGGCACACAATACATGTGAACAGGGAAAGAACATACCCCACATAGGCAGGTCGTCTACATCATGTCCAGGAACAATGAAGAAAAAAGAAATTAAATGGAGATAAGTACCAGAAAATATATGAGAACATAGACAAAAACAAAACAAAATAAAGGCTGTTCACAGTACAGTTGTAGAATCAGATATAAAGGGATAAAAAAATGATTGAATTAACTCACCTATGAATAACTCAAACCAATATGAGTTCTCTATGGCATCAGTAAATTGCTTCACTTTTGTGGCATCGAGTTCAATCGTGCAAATGGATCCCTTTTCAACATTTTCTGGCATATCAATTTTCAGAAAATGATCAATCAAGGACTAGCAGTGCAATGGGACATATACTAGTAAACAAAGCTGAATACTTCTAAACTTTATCTGGATTTGGCTGTCAATCAGTTCATTTCCACCTAGGACTTCTCCTAGTCCACCCCATTTATGTGCAGGGTTCTCAGATGGCTGACAGAATGGAAGGCTGTAATAGTTGTATGTCTCTTGAGGGTTATTGTAAGGGCCTACTTTATTTACCCAGAGTGTGACCAGATCTTCAGCTTGATACTGCATGTGCATTGATAACAATTTGAAAACTTAGCATAAATGGCATGCTATGGAAAGATATAGCAATCAGATATTATTCAATTCAGGTTGTTTTGGAGTGTTACTATTTCTTCTGCTCAGTATTGCATGTGAATTAATAACAACGTGAAAACTAAGACAACCATAGAAATATTGTGGCGGCATCAGTATTAGTCCCACAACCATTTGAGGTGGCTACATGGATCTTATTCCATAAATGACCTCTATGAAAGGATATATTGCTGGTGCATAGCCACATTGTTTGAATTAGAAAATCAAACTTATACAAAGTTAAGTTTCAGGTAATATTTAAATACCATATACCAACACTAAGATCCAAATCAAAGGCTTTCTATTCCTAACATACACACCTCACTGTGTGCCCCCATAGAGATAGATCCTAGTTTTGTTGGAGATTAAGTTGTCTGACAAGTTAAAACTTGTAAAAATTTATCTAAATTAGTTTTTGTTAACTAACCAGCAGAGCAAAACTCTTTTACTCTTGTCAACCTATCCACGAGACAATAATCCTATATGCAAGCACTTGGTCAATGTGAGTACCAAACCCATAGAGAAAGATAGAAATAAGAGTGTCATAAGCAGTCCAGATAAGCAGATATGTAATCTACCCCGTAATACAGAAGATAGACCAGGATGCTGCAGATGCTAGCTGAACGCCCAAAAAGAAATGCAACTTCTTACAGAAACCAAAAAAAAAAAAAAACTTTTCAAACTATTGTTTGTGAGACATGGCGAAATCGTCCAAATTACATTCGGATATCGAACTCTCAACTTGATTATGACGTCTAAGAACTCCTCCAGCTCAGTCGTATGAGTTAGGTAAAAGACCCAACCAGAAAATTCCAAACACAACGTTTCTTTTTTTGTTTTACCAAGAAAAAAACCAATTTTGATGCGAATCTATGACCAAACAAACAGTTACTACCGAGAAATTCAGTCTAGATCTGCTAAAACCAAGAGACGAAAGGCTACAGTAGCTAATCGTATCATCTTATTTGCGAACGCAAGTGTTCAACGAGATCCCGGTGACCCGAACACTGAAATCGTCAAAGAAGAAATGGGATCGGAAGCACACCTTGTGGTCCGACTCGGAGGCGAAAGCGGATGATAAAAGGAGGAGGAGGAGGCACGCGACGAAGAAGAGAGGAGGAGATCGGGCGCCGGGAAGCATGGCCGCGGCTGGATCTGGGAGCGGAGCACGGCGGCAGCCGGATTGCGCCAAGCTTTTTGGATCGAGCCCCTTTCTCGGATGCACCAGAAGAATCGCGCCCTCGAGTACAGCACCGAATGAGGCTCCGATTTGGGTTCGTCGTTTCGCTCTCCCCTCCCCGATAAATTATTAGATTGGGCTAAATCGCTAATATATATCCAAGGACATTTTCATTTTCCCTCTATATCTCTTTTTTTTTAAATAAAAATAAAAATAATCTTTATATATATATATATATATATATATATATAATCAAATTTCTCTCTGAGATCAACGACTTAGTTGACTAAAGCAATGGGCTCAATGCAATGAACTCAACTTTAATATCATGCAATTCATTTGTTTTAATGAAAATACTTTAAAAAGTGGAGTTCATCATCCCAGTGATTTCATGATCATCTGTGAAGAAGTAAATCGATAAATTATAATTGACTACGATGAAAGAGAATATTGCCTAGACTATCCATTTCAATAATTTTATTCGATAACTAACTCAGTTATGAGCAAGTAACTCTTCTTAATGAAGATACTGAAGAGCTTGTAGCATGAAACCTCTGAACCTGGCCATGTTGAGCTTCACATCTTGCTTAACCAAATACACAGACCTCCTGACAATCCACCCTTGCCTTGCAATTGATCTGGGCTCTTTCAGCACAGGATGGTCTCTGGGATACTGATCTATCAGTGAGCTCTCTTCCTCAGTTATACTGTAGTGCAAGTACCTGATCTTCAAATCGAGTGCAGGTTCACCAAAATCCACCCTCGAGATATCGTCCATCTCCCCCAAAGGGACGACCTGGATGAGCACCGCGTTGGTCGGGAGGAAGACGAGGTTGGCGAGCCCCGCGCCATGAACCCCCATCATCACATCGCAGGAGTTCACGAGCTGAGCAAATTCAGACAAGTCGGACTCCCTTTCAGTGTCTGTCACAACTACTTCAAAGCCCAACTCTCGAGCCGCTCGAACTATCTCATCGACGTTCTTGAATCTCCTCGTCCTCGTCCTCGCGATAATCATAAGCCTTGGCTTCTTCTCTCGATCGGGTCCTCCCAGTTTGATCGCGCTTTGCCGTTTCAGCGCGAAGGTCTCCCTCAGCAGTCGCCCGAAGTCGGGCATGGAGACCCCTTCCGGGCTCGTGGCGGCGTCCACGCTCATCTCTTTGTGGAACTTGAGGCCTACGACGGCACGAGAAAAGCATCGGACAGAATTGTCTTTGCTCAAGTCTATTATTCGGTGGCGGGAGAGCCTTTTCAGTATCGAGTCGTACTTCTGGATCCACCACGGCGCGATGTCGAGCACCAGAAATTGGACTCCTCCGTCGAACTGAGACGTGGTTATGAACAGAGGGATGAGGACGTCGGTGAAGTCGTGGAATGCATTGCCCGTGTAGCCGCCAGTGGAGAAGATGATGGCCGGTGCGCTACTTCTCGTGCTACATTCCGGTGCGTGTGCGCGATCGGCGATGGATTTCACCGAGATTTCGGTGACATGGGACATCGCGTACGGATCTTCCTTCCGAGGATGAGGCTTTATCAGCCATGAACCTCGCGATTCGACATCCTTTGGTCTCGCCACTAAGACGGAAGAGTTGGCACCATGGACTCTGATATCTCCCTCCAGTTCGCAGACATTCGACCTTCTCTTTGAAAAATCACACAACGGAACTTTCCCCTGCTTTAATTCTTGCTTCCTCACAAATTCACCTAAAACAAATTAAAAGATTTTAAGCAGCCATTTGCTTTAACACAGAGCTGCATGGTCAAACAGCTGCCTTATACCTAATCGATGATCAAGACTGATCACTCCTGAAGGTGGTGTATCAGGAGCTGCACGATTTCTCAGCCAGGAACTTACTGTTAAAAGAAAGGCAAGGTTAAAGACCGGTGAAATAGAAACGAAAATTGTTTACAAAAACATCAGAAGCAGCAGCAGAACTAGCAGCGTTTTGTTAGTTGTATGAGACTTACGTTTGGGGAAGATGATGGAATATCTCACGTACAGAGTTGCAGAGATCAAACAGCATGCAGCGAGCAAAGACAAGTGCAGCAGCTTTCGGTGTTTTCTGGAGCTGAGTCTTCTGCAAAACTTGTTTTCACATCCCATTTCACTTCGAGAGGAAAATTAGACAAACTTTGGATGAACAGAGTGAAAAATAGCAATCTTTGAGCACTAATGACAAAAGAAAAGGCAGTGGGGAGAAGTGGAGCATGGCTGGGTTGATATAGAACTACAGTTTGAAGGATGGTATCGAAGATTTTCAACCAACATACCTTTTCTATGTTTTTATTTTAATAAAAAAGTAGATTTTATATTCTAACCAAGACAGTTCACGAAAAACTTAACCTGAACCAAGATCAGAAAATTGTAAAATTATGGTAGGTGTAGATGGAAGAACTATTATAGCGCCTTGTTGTTGTTGTTTTACTTAGAAGATGGATTAAGAACGTTAAACAGTAGTTTTACACAAGAAAAAAGGAATTGGGTGGTCTCTACTGTTTTGACAATTCACCAATAAAAGTTAAAAAACTATGGAATGTTCTGATGCCATTCTTGCCTACATCAACTAATATTTAAAAACAAATGAATATCTGGACGTCGCACTTGAAATTGTATTCCATCTGTACTTAATTATGCAAATGTGATATGCATTTGGAATTTTCATTGAAGAATTTTTGTATATCTAATTAGACAAGTGAGAGGCCACCATCTCCACTACCAACAGGGAGCCCAATTACTTACACGATCAAAACTCAGAAGCTTCCACAATGGTTGACTATTTTCTATTTTTACTTGTTACTTTTTTTATCTCTCAAAATTTTAAAATAATTTTTCCTCTTATTTTTGATAAAAGTTAACTGTAAAAGATATATTTTTATTTTCTTACTTTAATGCTAATGTATTATCATCCAGTCTGATTTTGGAATAATTTCGTATTTTTAGTTTTTTCTTCGATTTTTTTCTTGATAAAAGTTTTTGAAAATATGGCCGGTTCAGACCGGCAGTTTTAGAATAAACCGGACCAACTTCGTCGATATGCATTAAATCGAGAACCCTTCTCGCGCTCCACTTCGCTCCACTTCGATTGGTTTCCTAATACCGTGCTCCGACGACGGCGGTCTTCTCTTCTCCACATCGCAGACGGAGCATCTCCCTTCTCTCCCTCATTTTGGCAGGAGGGGATCTTCATGGGGAATTGAAGCTTCACGGACTGTCCTTTCCTTGGTCTCGATTCTGTGCAGATTAGAGGCTTTAGGTATTATTTTTAACTGAACAAGTGTTTTGTTTTTAATCTCTTCAGAAGATGGCTACATGTTTTTTAGATCCATCTTTCGTGTTTTTATTTTTTGGTATTGATTCGAGGTGTCTTCATCGCCTCCAAGGTTAGCTTAGCCATTGATCTGGAGTAGGGTTGGTTCCTTTTTTGTCTATTAATCTCAGTTTATCTGGATACTGGGACTGGGAAAGTAATCTGGGTGTAGTAGTAAATTTTGGTTAAACTTCTGTGCTTATGAAAACAGAGAATACGGTGGCGTGCTACTTCACTCCGATTCCATTACGTCCTTCCAAGAGTAATACAATTTCTCTGCAGCTTGTTTTTCCCGGAAAAGATTGTTTGGATCTTGTCATACCATTAAAAACTCCATCTAGTTTTGCTGGTTTATCTTTGGAGCATATCCATACCTCAATTTCAGGAAGCTAGGACGCAGCTGTTCAGGTTTCAACGTTTTTCCTGCCGTTGGATGTCTTCGCTAAAATTTTTACTCCACGTGATTTTATGCTTGAACTTGCAAAAACACAAATGTTCTTCACATTTTTTGCTTCTAAAATTACAATTTTCCTAAAACCATCAATTCCTCCTCTTGAATTAAATAGGCTTACTCTTCTTTATTGTCTAGGGAGGTTGAGATGAACAATCTTTCAAATATTTTCTCTACTCTTAGAGTGGATGCTGAAGATGACAAAGAACAGATAGCTTCTCTCTCAGTTGCCAAAGGTGAAAAAAGGGCAGAAAATTCAGGTATTTTCTTTGCTATACATGAACAAAATTGAGTTACTTCAAATCTGGAGAAATCAGTATTAGAATAGGTTTTCTGGGATGCGTCTGTTTTCTGATGGAATTTGGTACATTCACACCACAGATGTAACAAAGACTAAAAATCAATTTCCAAGGGAAAGTACAAGCACAAGAAATGATAAGTTAGAACAACAAATGCCTCCATCGCCTTCAGGAGACTACAAAATGCCTCTTGTATGGATTGACTTGGAAATGACAGGTATGAACTTTAATAATTGGTATGTTGGAGGTTGGAAGGATAAACATTGGTTAGTTGATTGACTCTAATATGATAATTGTTGCTGGTGTTAACTATTAAGTACACTAACAGGACCAAGTAATGCTCTTAGACTTTGTTGTCCATTTGAGTATTTTGAATATATTTTCCTCTCAAGGATAACTCTATAATTTTACTCCCATTAAGTTGGGCAAGTGTGGAACCTATCAGACACTAAGATTAGACAATAAAAGAAGCGGAATTTAGCTTAATGTATTTGCAAGTTGACATAATTTATCCATTTAACTATATAACCCCTATGTTCAAGTGCAATTCAAATGGAAGGTTATTGCTGGAATATTTTGCTGTCTGTGCACTCATTTAAATGCTAACTGCTAATTGTTTATTTCATGCTCCACTTCTGTTGATTATATATCCAATCCGTTCAGTCTCAACTATTCATTATCATAGAGTCGATTGTTGTGTAAACTTTTGACTCTATAGATCCCTGAAACATATTTATACTTTCCAGTCTGAATAATGAGCTTGCCTTACTCACTGTTACCAAACCAATGACTTAGTTCTGTGTCAATGTGGAAGACCTGATCAGCGAAACAATAGAACTACATAACTAGAAAAATTTGGAAAAAGTGTGAATTACAAGGGTGACAATAAATCGGACCACATAAGTCGGTGAATTTCCTGTTATCTAAAATTTAAGATAGCTGATTCTTGGTTTTGAGTGTTTTTTTAACCAATTCATTTTAGTCAGGTTGGAGTTTGCCAGCATGTCAAACTAACCTGGTTTTACTTTTTACCCCTACCTCTAGGTCATCATCTGCAGGACAAAGTTGCAGACACTAAAGCATAACAAGAAACAAATATACTGAACATAATATAAGAAAGAAGAAGAAAATCTATCGCTTCGTAGAACAATTTCTAGTGTGCTTGAATTCCACATGTGGGCAACACCTTAGAGCAATTCAAGTATGGGCTTCAGGTTTGTGATTTCTCAAGGAAAAGCTATCACTTCTCTTGCCAAAAAGGAAAGCTCAACTAAAAATTCCAACAAAAAACTTAAAATATAAAGATAAATGATGCACATCGAAAAACAAAGTCACGAAACACCTAAAAGAATAGATTAAACAGTATGTATTGCTTTATGAAGCTCATGTAAGCATTTTGGAGGTATATAATAAAATTTTTTGTGGATAAGGTCTGCAATTATGGAAGATTTTAAAAAACATTGAAAGCACGGTATGCTCAATCCACTACATTGCGCATATGTGGTGCGATCAGTATTAAAAATATATATTTATATACATGAAAAGGATTAACATATGTTGGTCAACAAATCCAGTTAAAAATGTAGGGTTTGTGTATATACACACATATGCAATTAAAATCCAAAGTATTTATTATTTGCAAAACTAGTGGTTAAATTAAACACTCAGAGGTTACAAGCTGCCAATAGAGTAGCTTGGTTTTGAGTGATCCCTTTTTGGGATGATACACTTAAACTTGGCTAACTGAGTCAAGATACTACTTTCTAGTAGTTAGCTACAACTCAATTTGGACACGTTCCCCTCGGATAAATTTTTTTATCTAAGTATTTTTCTATTATTAAAGCCTGGACTCAAACCCTTAAGGAATATTTTTAATTATGTCAAAGGGGGAGAGATAATTAAAATGAAAAATTTCAAGTCAAGGCTTTTTGAAAATTTAAAAAATTCAAAATTTCTTTTTGAAAAATCTTTTAAGGCACCAAGCAATGTTTTAGGGGGAGAAAGAAAATTTTTCAAACTTGTTTAAAATTTTTAAGGCACCAATTCAGGGGGAGATTGAACTAAGGGGGAGCCTTACACTAGCCTTAAACTTCATGCATATACTTTGCATTTTTGACTTACTGTTTTAAAGTTATGCATTATTAACTTAACTTAAAACTAAGTTGTCATAATAAAAAAGGGGGAGATTGTTGGTGCAAGGTGCACTCAATGATTGAACCTTGGTTTTGATAATGGCACTAGGTTCAAGTTAAGTGTGTTGTTGGACTGATATTGTTTATCTAAGTGTGCAGGAAGCATAGATTTGACCTAAGTCCTAGTGAAGCTAAGCATTAGAAAGCCCTGATCTGGAGGATCAGGCGGAAGTCTTGGCAGAGTCAGAGCACCAGGTGAAGTCTGGGCTGCTCAGGAGCACCGAGCCGCAGCAAGAAGTCTGGACTGGTCAGGAGGACCAGGTCGCAGCAGAAGTCTGGGTTAGTCTAGAGGATTGGACCGCAGCAGAAGACTGGGCTGGTCAAGGAGGACCGAGTCGTAGCACAAATCCTGGAAGCCGAGGACAAAGCCGAGCAAAAGTCCAACGAGTCTGGACGACTCGGTTGGCATCAGGTAAATTCTCCCGAGAGGAGTGGGTGAGGACGCGTTCCTAAGTAGAACAGTAGGCGTCGGTCTAACCCAGGATTTCACAGGAAACTCGAAATTATGACCCAGAGTTAGTTTTCTAACTCTACCCTATTTATTTTGCATGTTGTTTGGCTAACTTTCTTGCAGGAATGGAAATTCTGATTGTAGCAGACTTCGGAAAAAAAAGTTGATTTTTGCACTTGGAGTCGACCCAGATGAAGCTTGAGTCGACTCAAGCTGAGTCAGCAAAGCTCCGAAAGTCAGCTGGTTAGAATTCCATAAACTCAGATTAGAGTCGACCGGAGTGTGCTTCTGAGTCGACCGAAGAGACTAGAGTCGACCCAGAGAGGAGTCAAGTCGACTCATCCGGAGATAAGCAAGCCGCGGAGAAAGCCTATCAAGATATCTGCCACGTAGGACTGGAGTCGACCCAGTTGGGACTCGAGTCGTCCCGAAGCTGAGTCGCCGCGCAGAATCGGGATCTGGCTGACGTGTGAGTCGACTCAATGGACAGTTGAGTCGACCTGATCATCTTATATAAGCAACCTTCGACCAGCAGCCAGAATTCACTCCATACGACAATCCTAATTCACTACGTTGCTGATACGATGGCTCCGCAACCTTCTGCATCCATCTTTTGAGCCGCTAAGACACCGAAACGTCGAGACCGCATCAATTTAACATCAAAGCATCGGCCACCCTTCGGTTTTGGTAACATTGTATTTATTTCTGATTTCATTATTATTACCAATTGTATAATTTTTGTAATCGCTAACTTGAGTCCATAAGGCTCAAGTTAATTAGTGAATTGCCCGACGTAAACGGTTGAGGACCGTGGGCCTTGGAGTGTAGCTTCGTGCTATGAACCAGGTAAACCTTTGTGTGCTGTTTTCTGTTTGTATTTTCAATTTCCGTTGTGCTACTTGAGATTTATCGAACAATTCAAAAACGGTCAAAAAAGTGCAATGCGCTATTCACCCCCCCTCTAGCGTGTAATATGATCCTATAGTGGAAAATTTTTCAACCAGCGAGTCTTGCTTGGAAGGAAAAATGACCAAGAGGCCCCTCAAGGCCAAGGGGTCTAGAGCCAAAGAAGTGTTGGAATTGGTTCATTCTGATTTTTGTGGACCTATGACGATCAAGGCAAGAGGTGGTTTCAAATATTTTATCTCTTTTATAGACGACTATTCGAGATATGGGTACATTTACTTGATGCGCCGCAAGTCTGAGTGCTTTGATAAGTTCAAAGAGTACAAGGCTGATGTGGAGAAACGTCACGGTAAAAGTATCTGTAGGGTCTTAGGAATCAAAATATCTCCACAATGACATGATATTATCCACTTTAGGCCTAAGCCCTCATGGTTTTGTTCTTGGGCTCAACCCAAAAGGCCTCATGCCAATGGAGATATCGTTCATCCTTTTAAACCTATGATCTTTTCCATGTGTTTTAGATGTGGGACTATGTTTGCACCCTTGCAACCCAACAATCCCCCCCCTTAAACAAAGGACCACAAGCCCCCCCTCAAATGGAGAGCCTCCATTTGATCCCCCCCTCAAATAGAGAGCCTCCATTTGATGTCTGAATCCTCGACCCACTAGGACTTCCTGCCCCTCGATCCACTCGACCTACTAGGACTTCCTGCCTAGCCGCAACTAGGACTTCCTTCCTGGTGTTTGGTCCTCTTGATTCAGACACGGGAGCACCCACTTCCTTTGTTTAAGGTTCAACTCACATGGTTGGATCTGGATCATGGCTCTTCCGGCGGTTAGTCCGGTGAAGAGCGGCCTCGCTCTAATACCACTTGTAAGGTCCTAGGAATCAAAATATCTCCATAATGACATAATATTTTCCACTTTGGGCCTAAGCCCTCATGATTTTATTCTTGGGCTCAACCCAAAAGGCCTCATGCCAATGGAGATATCGTTCATCCTTTTAAACCCATGATCTTTTCCATGTATTTTATATGTGGGACTATGTTTGCACCGTTGTAACCCAACAGTATCAAGACACTACGGTCTGATCGTGGTGGAGAGTATCTCTTAGGAGAGTTTAGGAGTTACTTATCAGAGGCTGGATTCAATCCCAATTGTATGCACTTGCTACACCCTAACAGAACGGTGTGGCGAAATGAAGGAATAAGACTCTTATGGAAATGGTTAGATCGATGATGACTTATTTAGAATTATCGAATTCATTTTGGGGATACGCTCTGAAAACGGCTGCGTACATTCTAAACTTGGTACCTTCTAAGTCAGTACCCTCTACTCCCATAGAATTATGGACTGGGCGTAAGGCTAGTCTAAGACACATTTGGATTTGGAGTAGTCCAGCACATGTGCTGAAGGGAGACGCTTCAAGGTTGTTCAAATTTTTCGAGCATCCGCAAGGATCGGAAGCTCGAAAAATTCTGCAGCCGGCCTGGTTGAAAAAATTGAGCCCGGTTGAAAAATTAGTCTGGATCCGCCACTGCTTATACGGTTATACCTATATGGCTAAACGGAGGGTGGCAGGACGCGATCGCAGGATCACTTGAAGGGGCGGACGAGCGGTGCGGTTCAGACGGAGGACCGAGGACGCGATGAGGAGGATGCGATCGGCGGTGCCGCGGTGCTAGAAGCGGAGAAAGCTAAACCTAATCCAGCTTAACCCAAAACATTAGCCCATAATCTAAATAAACCCAACAAATTTGGCCGGCCCGGGCCCGTCGCCCTGGTTGTCCTGGGCCGGGCTCTGCCCGCAGGCTGCAGTGGCCGACCCTTTTTCCTGCGCCGTTCACGTACCATTTGCGGCCGCGCGGTGGAGCTCCCCGGCCGACGGTTCATGGTCGGACGATGGACCTCCAGGCTCCAGGAGGGAGCTACCGCGATCTCAGGGGGGGCTCAAGCCCCCCCTCGCCCCCCCTTGGATACGCCACTGTCCAAGGGATTACATGACGAGGAGATTGAGGTGCAAGTACTTTGGTGAAGAGTGAAGGATGTCACGTGTAGCAAAACAAGGGTTTAGTGAGTCTGAAGGGATGAGTAACTTAATGGGAGATGGTCTCATAGCGAAGAAACCATAATTTAAAATCTTGACCTGTGCTAAGGTTTCGATCTTGGACTAGAACGATACAATTTCGGTACTGTATCGTGCTGTGCCGATATAGTTTCAATATTTTTTAAATATAAAATATATTAACTAAAAATAAAAAATTAATATAAATATTTAAAATAAAAATATAAAAAATAAAATATATTTTTTAAAAATATGAGATAATTTTATTAGGCTTTAATTAAGCCTAACTAAATTATTTTAATAATAGTTAAGAGTTGATTAAAATTATTAACCTAAACTATTTAATTAAACTTAAGTTAAAAACCTTCGCCCTTGTCTCCTATTCCGCACAACTCTTTTGTAGCGGCCTCCGGGTTAGCACGATGGATCCGGACGGGTCAGCATGATGCATCCAGACGTGTCACCAAGCTCACGCGATGCATCGGCGGAGCCTTGGGGTGTGCCGACACTGGATGCGTGCTTGTGCCATATCGCTAGGCCAGCGTTATGCGTCCGTGGGGCCTCGATGCGCGTTGACACCGGATGCATGCCTGTGTTGTTGTCGGTCTGCTGGCAGAACTAAATGTTTCTCCTGTATCGGGTGAAATGACATGAGATTGTAAGGTAAATCTCTTAAGCATAAGATAGTTGAGTGATTTGTATTTGAGAGAGGTAATCTTCAAATTAGGCGAAGACTCGACTATTAAAGATGGTTGTAGTCCACAATCTAGTAAAGTAGTTTTCAATCGATTGGTGATTGAATCAACCAAGTAGTTGACTCAAAACTGATCACTTAGCAAATAAAATATTTTTTTGACACAAACAGACTAAAAAGTTGAAGAATAAGCTATTCACAATTTATTTTTCATGCATGCGATCGTTATCAAGAGAACAACAACAATAACCAAGCTTTATCCCACTAAGTGGGGTCGGCTATATGGATTTGATGGATTCATACATAACATTTGTCTATATTTTATGTTGGCTGGCAATCTAACGTAACTCTCTTCCTTTATCTAGGTTTGGGACCGACCATGGCAGGATTTATTCATCATAGGCGGAGTTATTATCAAGAGAACAAAGATAAAAAATTTATCCACCTCAAATAGACACTGACAGACAAAGGACAATAAGGTCAAGGTGCTTCTTTGGAAGAGCATTTACAAAAACATAGACGAACTAAAGATCACAACAACAATGCTAAATCTGGAGATTAACCAAAACTCTAAAACACTAGATCTAATCTGGATCAAATCACCACCACATAACTCATTTTAAAATGAAATGCAGTAACATTACAAAACTGCCTTAAATCTCCTAAATTACCCAATCAAAACATTTACATTCACTAAAATGAGCAACTAGGATCACATGATCTAACATAAGTATACATCCAAGAAAAAATGGATCTACCGTTACAATTAACACAAATCTTACCCTCCAAAACCCTGAACCAAAGGAGCACTAGCAAAAGGGTAAAATGGTGGGGAAGCCTCGAATCAACCAATCTTGACAAACATTAAGGCTTTTTGAAAAGATAGTCATGCAACATTAAGCAAGAGGGATACAATCTACACACTTCTACCACAAGGATACTTGAATTTGGATGGAGGTGGAAATAGATTTGAGCTAGAAACAACCCAACATTATAAAGTAATAAAATCACCATCCAAAAGTTTTTTTATAATTAAAACAAGAGTCAAATCTAACGCAAACTCACCTATAAGGATATTTCAGCTCCAGCATCTCACAAATCAAGAGGAAATTGAAGGGGGGGGGGGGGGGGGGGGGGGGGGGGGTCTCTACTCCACAACTCCAAAATTAGAGAAAGAACGAGGAAATTTGATCAATGGTGTTGCCTCCGGAGGATCAATTGCTGCCCATTCCCATGCATGGTGGAGTCGCCATGGAAATGAAGGTGAGCTCCACAAAGAGAAAACAAATGATTGAAAGGAGAGAGATGCCTACTAGAGGAGGGAAGATGATTTCATGGCACGTTGACTACTTGATTAGGTGCTCTGAAATCGTGATTGGGTCTGTGATTGACGCAACGTAACTATTAATTCCGTTGATTCGAACATGAATGCTGAAAACAATCCTCTAAACCTTGTTGATTCAGTAGAATATCAAGGAAAAGGCAACCAAACTCGACGTTTGGGGAAAAATAATGACGTGGTCAAAATTCTTATTGATCAAATACTACCCTCAGAAGCAACTAAACAGGTGTTTAAATATACCCAAAACGCTAACATTGTAAACACGAAATTACCCTCAAAACCATAACTCGACAAAAATTAATAAATAGACAATTTCTTCTAGGCCTCTAAAAAGGCCTTAAACGATGTTTTTTAGGCTTGGAATTGGTATGTTATAGGTTACACCCAATAACCAATTGTAGATCTCTGAACGAGCTTCGATTTGATAGGTTGTACATCTCATGGTTCAAACCGAGTCAAAAGTTATGACCTCCGAAAGCTTGCTTTGTTGTTCCACATCATTCTTCCCAGGGTAGAGAAAATCCACTCTCGAATTGCTGGTTACATCATCATTATCAGAAGAATTACTGTGGAAAGGAATCAAATGCTTCACATTAAAAATATCAATAGTGCAAATATGACTAAGTAGCTTCAAACGATAGGCATTGGGGTTTATCTTCTCAACAATCTCGACAGAACCAATCTTATTGGCTGACAACTTGGTGTAATGCCCAGTAACAAAATGATCCTTAATTAAAACCGTCCCCACGAAATCTCCAACATCAAATTCCAAGTGTTGACACTTTTGATAAATGTTCATGAATTGCTTTATTGACATCCTGCAAGCTATTCACAAAGTTAGCTGCTTTACCATGGACCGTAACCTTGGCAATAATAACAAATCCAACGAACCATGAGGTTGAGCCAATAAACCACCTGGAATGGACTGAACGGTACTGTGGTTTACTACATGGTTGTGAGCAAATTCCATTTGACACAGCTTCCGATCCCAACTCTTCACATGATCTCCTACTAAACAACGAAATAAATTGCCAAGCGACCTATTCACAACCTCCTTCTACCCGTCTGTTTGAGGATGATAAGCACTATTGAAATTCAACTATGCATTAACCATATTCCATAAACTGCGCCAAAAATGATTAAGGAAATGAGTGTCTAATCTGAAACAATGGTTGTTAGTAGGCCATGAAGATGGTAGATATCTCGAAAGAATAGTTGTGCTACATTAACAACATCTGTAGTCTTCTTGCAATAAATAAAATGAATCATCTTAGAAAATATATCAATGATAACAAAGATGGAATCACTACCTTGCTAGGTACGTGGCAAACCCAACATAAAATGCATATTGATATCAACCCAAGGTCGAGAAGGGATTGGTAAAGGCATGTACAATCCTGCATTAGTGGCTGCCCCCTTAGAGACTTGACAAACTTTGCACCACCATACATACTTCTTGACTTCCTAGCAGAGTGTAGGCCAAAAGTAGGAAGTCTAAACCAAATGCAATGTTCTATCCCTACCAACATGCCCCTCACTGTGCAATCCCTTGATTATTTATAAGCGAAGATTATAATCTGGAATGCATAATTGATTACCTTTAAATAGAAATCCATCATGCAATAAAAAATTTATTTTCCTCCCAGCCTGCACATCTTGCAATATTACAATAAAATAAGGATTAGTAGCAAGCAACTCACAAAAAGAGTTAAAACTTAGCACCTCAACCCGTATAGTAACCAGTAAGTTGTTCCTGTGACTCAAAGCATCTGCTGTAGGATCTATGGAGTGTGCTAGAGGGGGGGGGGGGAGGTGAATAGTGCGTGCTTCTTGTATGTTCGTTTTTCGTCCGTTCGTACTATCAAAGAAACTCAGCAACAGAATTAGTAACATAAGTAGGGATATGGAGATTTACTTGGTTCCTAACCCCTAAGGTTAGTACATCCAAGACCTATATACGGGAGGCGCCCGTCCACTAGTGATCTCCTTTCTGAATCTTGTTCGGAAGCAGAGAAATCCGTCTTACAGTCCAATCAAATAATAAATGAAAATGTACAAAAGTAAGACTTGAAAATCAACAAACTCTCGTTGGATCGATTTGGAAGTCCTGAGCACTGCACACTCCTCTTGGAACTTCTCCGGTTGCATGAGCAAGATGTCGTTCGCGTTGACCAACACCTCTGGATGGAGAGTATGTCGTAGAGAAGTTGATATCTGGTGCTTCATGCTGAGGTTCCTTATAAAGACCCTTCCGGGTGTCTAGATAAGATCCGATCCAATCCGATCTCCTCGGTCTTATCTGGGTCGATTCTTTTAGATCCAGGTGCCTAGAACCCATAGGGGCGCCTGGAACTGATAGGGGTGCCTAGAATAACATCCGGGTGCTCGGATCTAGTCAACTCGGGTTTGACCTGAGTTAACTCCGGGCTTGGTTCGGTTGCTTCTGTGTGTTCCCCTTATACTTCCTTCGTCTTGCTTCCAGCTCCTGGTTCCTGCAAGATAAACATACAAACACGCAAGCAACCTAAGCACACCTGTAGCCTGTCTGACCTACTAAACTTATCTAAGTCTTACCCTGTAGGTCTAACCTACTGGCTTATCCGTACCTAACCCCCGTTAGGACTAGTCACTTCCATAAGTAGATTTACCACCTGCCAAACATCCAGTTTGGACTTTTCCTCACCTAACCTCCTGTTAGAACTAGTTACTTCCATAGGTAGACTTCTCACTTGCCAAACATCCAGTTTGGAATTTTCCTCGCCTAACCTCCAGTTAGGACTAGTCACTTCCATAGGTAGATTTCTCACCTGCCAAACATCTAGTTTGGACTTTCCCTTACCTAACATCTAGTTAGGACTTCTCCTAGCCTCCAACTAGGACTTCGTTGCTTAATCCTCTAGATTAGGACTTCCTCTGCCTAGCCTCTAACTAGAACTTACCCTGCCTAGCCTCCAACTAGGATTTTCCCTGCCTAGCCTCAACTAGGACTTCTCCTTTCTTGATCTAACCGACTAGGACTTTTTGCTAGTCTTCTGGTCAAACTAACCTAACTAGACTTCACTTATATCCAAACATTATGTCTTATTTGGATCAACCCTTGGTCAAATTGACCAGACTTAGGTGTATTATCAAACATTGAAACTCTTAGGTCAGACCTAGTCCTCCTTGCACCAACATCTGCCACCCGATTAACAATCCCTATTTTACGACTAACCACATAAGTAAACTGTTCCAAATAAGCAACCCACCTCGCATGGCGAGGTGACACCTTGTTTTGTTGGTGTAGATGTCTCAACGAATATGATTAACGTACAAAATAAATTCCTTGTGAAACAAATAGTGACGCCAATGCCTCATTTCTTGCACAACGACATAAAACTCAACATCCTAAGTGTTGTAATTAAGTTTTGCTCCAGATAACTTCTCACTAAAAAATGCTACAAGTTGTTATGTTTGAGTACTATGCTAATACCAACTTTAGAAGCATCTGTGTGTAACTCAAAATATTGTGAAAAATCTAGGAGCACTAAGATTGACAGAAAGCTGAATCTACCACCTCAGTCCACTCAAACTGGCTACCCTTGATACAATCCGTTATAGGAGCCATGATATTGCTGAAAAAAGCAATGAAACGTTTGTAAAACAAGGCTAGACCGTGAAGACTCCTTGCTTTTATTAAGGTCGTCGGTGTATGCCATTCTTTTACTGATTGTACTTTAGCTTCGTCGACTTCCAAATCCGCTCTTAAATTTATATATCCCAAAAACAACACTGTGGAGACCATAAATACACACTTCTTCATTACAACATAAATTTTTTCCCTGCGTAACACACTAAAAACCTCCCTCACATGCTGAAGATGTTTTTTCAGGGGTCGCACTATATATCAGAATATCATCAAAGTACACCACAATAAATCTACTAATAAACGACCACAATAGCTGATTCATCACCTGCATGAAAGACCTAGGGACATTGGACAACTCAAAAGGCATCACTAGCCATTCAAACAATCCTTCCCTAGTTTTAAAAGCTATCTTCCATTCATCCCTTGGTTTAACATGGATATGATAATACCCACTCTTCAAATCCAATTTAGTAAAAACAGTTGATCCACTAATCTAGTCAAGCAAATCATCTAAATGAGGAATGAGAAAGTGGTACCTCACAACAATTTTATTGATGATCTTGTTGTCCACATGCAAACACCAAGAACCATCCTTCTTTGATATCAAAAGAGCAGACACAACTTAAAAACTCATGCTCTTTCTTATATGACCCTTAACCAACAATTCTTCAACCTATTGTTGTAACTCCTCATGCTCACGGGGGCTCATCCTGTAATGCGATATGTTCGGTAGTGACGCTCCAGGCTCCAAATCAATATGATGCTGCATATCACGTAATGGACGCAATTCGCCTAGTAACTCTCCGAGAAAAATATCACTAAATTCGACAATCAGTAGAGTCACGGAATCTAGAATAGTGTTAGATTTGGCCACCTTCGTTCCCATCAACATACCCTTTTTGCTTCCTACAACTCATCAAATTTAGCCAGAGACAATAAAGTCGAAACTTCACCTGCAGGTTTAGGTTGTTCCACCGTCTGCTGCAAGGTAGCAACACAATTTTAACTCCCTCAAACATAGAACTATAAATATTGGTTCGTCCATCACGATGCATGCCGCTATCATATTACCAAGGTCTGCCTAGCAAGAGGTGACAATTGCTACAACATCACACCAAACAACATCTTTATATTTTAGACCAATAGAAAATGAAACAAGAGCCCTCTTAGACAATGATACCTCTCCACCTTTCTTAAGCCACGCCAATTTATAGGGTTTAGGATGATTTTCAGTATGAATATTTAATTTCTGCATAGCTTCAGCAGACACAATACTTTCATAACTTCTTGCATCGATCACAAAATGACATACCTTGCCAAGGATGACACATCTCGAAAATACTACTCCGCAATCAATCATCGTCCACTACTGATTTTAGTATCAAACAGGAGTGCCAAACTACCAATGTTGTTCCGACATCTCCTTCCACCTCATCATACATCAGGTCTCCTATAAACTTTGCTTTGCCTTCTTTATAATCATCATTCTCGACAAACAATGCTTTCTTTCCTATAGCCTTTTTACACTCTGACTGCCTATGACCAACTCTCCACAGTTGAAACATCTTATACTGCCATTGCTGCGTTGACCGACACTCGTATTCACTCCCACACCACTACTTCTGTCAACAGTTATACCATTAGACCCTCCACTCCCAATGTTTGTAGGAAAGGAACCACCACTACGACGTGCATGCTTTTCCACTAACAACGTTCTCTGGTGTGCAACAGACATCGAAATGGGGTCAAAACATATTCATAGTATCCTGAATTTAATATTTCAAACCACCAATATATCGGGCCACCAACTGGTTTTCAATTTCTTGTATTTCATTCCTGGCAATTAATTGAAAACATTCGATGGTATATTCTTCCAATGATCGAGTGCTTTACTTCAAGTTCTGCAACCTTTGATACATTAATCGTTGGAAATTATACGACAGAAAGGTTTCTCGCATGTGCTTCTTCATCTTCTCCCAATTGGTAATTTTTGCCTTACCCAATTTGTTTCGGGCCAATTTTAGTTGTTGCCACCATGGAGTCGCTATCACACACGATCTGGCTACAACCAAAGGCACACGCTTGTCTTCTAGTACCTCTTTAAACTTTAGAATTTCCTTTACGGAGGCTAGCCAGTCTAGAAACTCCTCAGGTTATAGGTTGCCATGGAACTTAGGAATTTTTGTTCTCATACCCGTCTCTCAATGCCTACGATCCTCCTCTATTACTACTCCGCGTTGCCTACGGGGAACCTCCTCTTCATAGGCATCCTCCTCCTCGCCATCACCAACCTCCACATCTGATTTTGTCTAGTCATGGCGTTGGACCGGATTTCTTCTATTTAGGTTTTCAACACGCCTCCATCCTCTTTGTAAGCTATTCCACAATCAGTTCAAACTGCTCATCAATCATCTCTTGAACTCCAAGAGTGTTGTCAATATCATGTTCAAGAGTGTTGTCAATGTGTTGCCCTGACATGATTCCACAAGATCAATTCGACTCTGATACCAACTGATGCAGCGTAAGCTATTGATCACGTTGATTCAAACACGAATGTCGAAAATAATCCTTTAACATTTGTTGATTCAGTAGAATACCATGGAAAAAAACCAAATTTGACATTTACGGAAGAAGAAAGAGTGATAAAAAATTCTTATTGATCAAAAACTACCTCAAAAGCAACTAAATAGGTGTTTAAATAGATCCCAAATCCTAACATTACAAAGACAAAAATACCCTCAAAACCCTAACATAACAATTTAATAAAAAAAGATAAAATTTCTTCCGGGCCTCCGCAAAGGCCTTAAACGATAGTTTTTGGGCCTGAAACAGAATTAATTACGACTTAATTAAATTAGTGAGAAAATGGTTAATTTGGTTTGTCATTAAAGATTAATTAGTAGATACGGAAATTTAATTTAGCAGCTATATATTAAACAATATAATACTGACTTATTGTTCTTCTGTAGAAAAAGATAAAGTGTGCATATCAAGTATGGAATAATATAAATGAAATATTATGATATTTATTTTGGCAGTTGGTGATAGCCATATAGCGATATATCCAACTAGATCAATCATGCATCTACATGATTTAATTATCATCTATAATAAAACAATATCAAAACTAAATTAATACAATGGGAAAATTGAATGCTGACATGAATAGGATTTCTGTAATGCAGCAAAAGTCTTTATGTAGGAATCGGATAATAATCCGAAGTCCTTTTCAATGAAAAAGAAAGGAGAAAGAAGAAGAGTTAAGATCTTAGCATGTCGAAATGAAATCCAATCTTATCTTCTTCTACCAAAGTCTATCCTACATGAACCATCCAGTACCATAAAAGTCCTTAACGCAGTAGCAACCTATTAATGTTAACAATTTTACATATTGAATCCATCTAAACCGTCCTTCATGCTTTAAGTATTAGATAATTTAATTGAGATTAAATTTGTTAACAATAAATCGTTGTGTGTTTTATACTTAATCCTTCAAATCAGCAAAGGCAATTATATTTACGTGGTGCCACATAAAAGAGATTATAGATGAGATTCATTTATAGGCATATAAAATGGAGATAATACTAAATCATGAAGTTGATTGATAAGAAATGCCGGAAGCAACCTCTTTTCTTTAAAAAAAATAGAAATCAAAATCTCTTATAATTCATCAAAAAGGAATTCAGAACAATATTTTTATTTTTATGGTCAATGAAATTATCTATCTTACACAATATCTATCAATGCTTGCATTCTTCAAGAATGGCAATGGTTATTAATCCAGGTTAAAGAAACAGATTAATACTCTAGTGGAGAACAGAAAATACTGAATTACAGGAGAAAGAAATGGAAATTTGATCAGCTTTTTGTCGCAGTAATTAAGCTCCTTTTCCAGAGACTACACAATGAGGAACCTGGATATAGGCAAAAATATTTTAGTCTTAATTACAGAGGCTTTGCTTCCTTTGTGATTGAGCACTGATGAGCAGTTCCAACCACATCAATTTATAGTCTCCTATTCTCTTCTTCATAAAAAAAAAATAGAATTTATCACTTCAACAGTCTCACACGATCAACATTACAACCATCCGTAAAGAAGTAAATCAAGAAATTACAATTGACACTCTGACCAATTTCAATAAGTTTGTCTTATTGTAACCAACTCAACTATGTCCCGAGAGCAATATTGTCTCCTACTCCCAAGACATATAAAATTCATCAGATTTGATGGAAGGCCACTTTGGTGACCTTTAATCACTCCAATTGAATTGAAGGGATAGACAACTGGTGCAAGGATGACACATGAAAAATTACAATTTTAATAGATCATAATTTTTAACTCGAATATTAAAATGAGACATGATCGATCGCTAATCGAAACTCTTTCAAACCTTTATTTGATCTAGGTAAAATCTGTACCGATCCACTTTCAACTCTATCTGACATCATTTAGTGTTTTGTCCGTGGCTCCGAACTTATGTTTTACTATTTATAGTAATTTTTTATTTTAAAGATTTTTTTGATTTTTTTTCAAATTAGAGTTTGGTTTACCGTCTATTTATATACATGTTTAACCATTTATAGTCAGTTTGATTGATTAAATAAATTTTTTTGGTAAAAATCTCAGAGGCAGCGTCGTGACAACTTTCTCTTCATTTTTCTTAAATTCTAGAACTTGTTTTCTCTATAATTCTATTCCAATCTTCCGCCTTCAGAATAATCATTATTCTGTCCGATATCACAGCTAATACTGCGTCGACATAGATTCTTCACATCTCTAATTGGTAGTTGGAGTCTTGGAGAGTCACCATTAGCAGTACTGTTCTTGCAGTAATCAAACACCATTGGATCAACTTGATTTCTTGAAAGATTGATATCAGGTGACAGAGATCCGGCTCAATGCATTAGCACTCTCGATCGAGTTTCTTGGAGGTGGAATAGGGCGAGACCTCATTCACCCTGTTAAAGCAGTCGCTAATCAGTAATCTATCGAAACTTAATCTGTACAGAAATGTTGGCACAAGATTGCTTGATCCAATTTATCCTACTTATCAAAATGCTACGAGTCCTTCATTCGTAGACGGTAAACACTAAACGATGTACATGATCAACCGACCTCTCCTTCCGTTTTTCAAGGAATCGGGCCAATGATGCTTTCCGAGCTTGAGGTGCCGCTGGAGACATATTTCCAATCTAATCAGTCACTTAAAAACCATTAACAAACTAATGAAGGTACAAGCTTGTCAAAGTAAAAATTTGATGAACCAGTTAAACCAGGCACCCATCAGCAAAAGCAATACAGGTATCAAGTTCACCTTGGTGCATGCAAGAGTTTTGTTCTGGTTCCTTGTCGATGATAGCTACACCATCAGACAATATAAGGCCGTGTCAACCTGTTGTCTCACGTCGACGAGAAGAGTCTGAAGAAGTGGACACAGAACGCACGGATTAGCGAGGCGCCGGGGGATTCCGGCGTGGCCACTCCGACGCTCAAGTCAGAAGAGAAAAGTAGAAGTAGTAAAATGCGTAGAGAGAATTCCCCTTCTTTGATTGTCGTACCTGTGGGGTTTATATAGGAGTGAATGGAGCGATATCCTCGGATCTCGACGTCTGTAATTGGTGATGAGGGCGGGATTATCGGATCGATTTTGTGACAGATTCCGCTTATCTGAGAGTTTAGCAACGTAGGTTATCTTCTTTGGATGGTTGGGATCCTTCGGGACAAAGTAAGAGGACTTGGTCTATAATCCAACTCTTGCAGATAAGATGCTAAACTTGCTGAAAAGGTCAATATGGTGATCCGTTGATATCTACTTCGTGACCTGAGGTCGGGAATGACTGATTTGTATGTGCGACTGAGATGCGCAGGTATACGGTACGCTTAGATGGGCCGATGAGCTAGACGAGGTATGCCCCGAGCTCTTCGTGGGAGTCGTAGCTGATGGAAATGATGTCGTGACCAGGTCATGAGGTGGGCATGTGATGCCAGGACCAAGTCATGAGGTAGGCATGTGATGCCCGGACCAAGTCATGAGGTCGGATCCTGCGAACATCATAGCTAAGACGGGATCGGTCTATATTTTAAATCCTACTCTTATGCTGACCTCTCAGTGAGGTTGGTGCCAAATTATTACGCGAGGCCAAGCTTGGTAGGGGAAAATGAGGAAGATATCTGTTCTGATAACGAGGTCGGGCGATAAGGTGTGTAGAGATCATAATATAAGCTATGGATAGCTCATCTTGGAATCGATGGTATGCAATATCCTTGTAAGGAGGTCGGTATATGTGATTGGTTTGACGATGGGGCAATTGCATAGGTCAGATATCGCGCAAACCGAGGTTGATAATTAGAACTATTCTGTATGTGTGGCCGGAGTATGAAGGTATACAATAAGCTTAGGGAAGTGTACTCCGAGCTCTTTATGTACGTCATAGCTGAGGGAAATGGAGCTTGGACCAGGTCATGAGAGAGTTATGCGATACCCGGACCAGGTCATGAGGTCGGCCACGGATTATCGTGGAAGATTGAGCTTGGTTGGGAGAGTTTACGAAGGGACCTGATCCCTTAATGAGGTCGGCGTTTTGCTAGGTTGGTCGTTCGCTTGGATTGAAAGTATCAAACCGGATCAGAGGAGAGGTCGGTGTATTTGGGAGAAGTTGTAAGAGATCTTTAAGTACAATACTGAGGACTAGGCTCTCCTCTTAGGGAGGTCGATTTTTTTTACCTTCCTCATGATCTCGAGGGATCGAGATTTCTTTATCCCTATCCCCCATCATGGCCCCGTGTTTCCCTCGGGTTATACTCCCCCTCCACGTCACCGTGCCACGTACTTCCACGTCACTAGGAATTATCCTCGCCGGATCACAAGCCTCCCGATCTAGTTTAGTCGAAGGAGACGAAGTCGACTGACTGAACTCGAGTTTAACTTAAGTCGCCCCATCTTTACGGCGTTGTCTTAATCGAAACTGTTTTGACAAAGTTTCCGCTTGATTTATTGATCAAACCTGCCTGTCGATCTAAGGCATAGGACCTCAACGACTGAGATCACCCGACCGTTTGACCTTAAAACCCTTTTCTTCCTTCGTCCTCGCTACGCGCGTCGTCGAACCCTAGCTCCCTCTTCCTGTTCTTCTGCCCTTCTGTCGCCTTTGCTCTCACTCCCACAACGAGTCTCACATTCTTCGTAAGTCATCTTTTCTCCGGAATCTCCTTAAGTGTCTCTCAGTCAGGTCGTAGTCTTCTTTGTTTCCGTTGGTTTTTCATAGCCCTAGTTCTTCTCGTCGGAGCGCTTGTTCTCTGACTGGACCTTCTGCTTCATCCTTCCTTGACTATCTTCCCGCTCTCCCTTCGGTTCGATTAGGGTTTTGCTGTCCTTGTCTTTAGTTCGATCGGTCGTCGATTCCATTAGGGTTTCCCCCTCGTCTTTCTCGCCTTAACTTTCCCTCGCGTCTGGCCTAATGTCTGCGCCGACTCCCTGGTACGAGCGTTGTAAGCCCTCCCGATTTAGCGAGGATGATGAGATTTTGC
>NC_133877.1:3688663-3740848 GCF_044706935.1 Curcuma longa
AGTTTTAGGGTCGTTTAGTGTTTAGTCTTTAGTGTTTAGGAGGTTTAGGATTTTTTGATTTAGATTTAGGATTTACGTACGGTTTAGGGAGTGATAACTTGTACACTTGTCCTACCACATTTATACGATACAATAAATGGGATATTCTTCATATATGAATCTACTCAGATTACAATCTAAATAACAACATTACCACAATAAAAATACTATGTATTCTACCAAAAATCTAAACCCTAAGTGTAGCATTTCTAAGCATCTGAGGTAGAAACTATATATCTTTGATAAGCATCATGAAAATTAACATAGGCAAATTAACCTTAACAGCTAAAATTAACATAGGAAAATTAAAAATTAACCTTGTCAAGGGCTGACCAGCGCCGGCCAGCGCCCGCCAGCGCCCGCCAGGGGCGGCCACCGCCGGCTAGCTGCGGCAAGGGCTGGCCAGGGGCTTTAAAAATCCGCCCAGGGGCGGCAAGGGCCGGCCAGCGCCGGCAAAGGCTGCCCAGCGCCGGCAAGCGCCGGCCAACGACGCCCGACGGCAGCCAGGGACAGGCAGCGCCGCCCGACGTCCGGCAATGTCCCTCCAACGGCGTGAGCGGCTAAAACTCAGAAGAAAAGAGGAAAAACGAAGGAGGAATGTTACCACAAGCTTTCGGAGAGATCTCGGCGACAAATCAGAGAGATCCGGCGAGGGAAAACTTCGGCGAGGGATAGATCCGCCGAAATGAGGGAGATCCGGCGAAATGAGTGAGATTCGGCGAAAAGAGGGAGATCCGGCGGCGAGGGAGAGCTTCGGTGAGGGAGACAGCCGGCGAGGAAGAGCTCCGGCGAGGGAGAGACTCCGGCAAGGGAAAGAGGGAGAGAAGGAGAGGCGCTGCGAGCGGCGGCGAGAGGGAGTCGGCGCGTTCGCGTGCAGAGAAAAGAAACAAGTTCGGCGGAGAAGAGGAGATAAGCTGGATTAAACCTAAGTATTTTGCGACGAATTGAAATTCGTCGCAAAATTCGTTGCCAATTTGGCAACGAATAATTTTTTCGTTGCCAATTCGGCGACGAATATAAGTTTTCATCGCCAAATTGGCGACGAAAAGACGATTCGTCGCCAACTTGGAGTGGAATAACAAAAATAATAATTCGGGTTTAGGGTTTTTGGCAACAAAAAAAAGTCGTTGCCAAATTCGTCGCCAATTTGGCGACGAACTCTTATATTCGTCGCCAAATTGGCGACGAACTTGATATTCGTCGCCAAAGTTGGGCAGGATAATGAAATATTTTTCCGATTTTAGGGTTTTTGGCAACAAAAACAATGTCGTCGCCAATTTAGCAACGAATATGAAATTCGTCGCCAAATTGGCGACGAAAATGAAAATTCGTTGCCAATTTGGCAACGAATATGACATTCGTCGCCAAATTGGCGACGAAAACTAAATTCGTTGCAGAATTTGCGACGAATCAAGTAATTCGTTGCAGAATTTGCGACGAATCAATTAAATTCGTTGCAGAATTGGCGACGAATAGTGTATTCGTCGCAAAGGTCGCGTGGGAGAAGAAAAGGAAAATTCATATTTTAGTGAAGTTTTGCAACGAAAACCTTATTCGTTGTCTAATTCGTCGAAAATTTAGCAACGAATTTCTTATTCGTCGCCAATTTGGCGACGAAATAGAAGTTCGTCGCCAATTTGGCGACGAAATAGAAGTTCGTTGCCAATTTGGCGACGAACTTCTATTTCGTCGCCAAATTGGCGACGAATTTAGCAACGAATAAGTTTTTGCAACGAAGTTTGCGACGAATATATTGAGTTGCTAAATTGGCAACTAATATTTTTTTCGTCGCAAAGTTTGTTGCAGATTAGCAACGAAATTTTTATTCATCCCAAAATTCGTTGCTGATTGGCGACGAAAACTATTCGTCCCAAAAATTCGTCGCAAAATATCTGTTTTTTTGTAGTGTAAGGTATTAGTTCCCTCATCATTAAGAGGATTGCATCTATCAACCTCTTATAAAATTACACAACTATCTTCAAGTATAATATTTAGTCCGTTTTGATTTTTTTGATGTGTCGATTTTATGTTTAAACCCTAAATTTATCGGACGGACTTGACTTGTTCGACAATATTCATATTATAACAATTACAATTTCATAATTATTATAATTCACGTTGTAGTAGTTATAAAATCATAAATATTATAATACTGACTTAAAACTCTTCGAATTTAGAGGTGATTGGTATAATCTCATAGAAATTTTTTATCGATCATCAACATAAATTTAGAGCGTGCGTGCGTGCGCACCTTATCAATCATGTTGAATAAATATTCTTATTGAGAATTGTTCTAGATCTTTTTGTCACTCTTATTTTACCATACAGGAGTAATGCAACAATATACCTGCTTGGAGCCTAACGAACACGCTCATTAATTAATCAACAGGAAGCAACGTCTATTATGGTTCCATCGCACGAGAGGTGTCGGCTCCGAGGGCTCATCGAATGGCAGGGCGGTTGGGCGTCTGCGTTGCACGCCACCGCACCAACCCTGTTCCTCTGCCCTGTCTTGCTACCTTCCAGCGGAGGCCAACGCATGATCACGCACGCGCGCCCAGCAGCCCACCATCCATCTCATCCATCGCCATGGCTAGCACATCTGCATGCCCCGACATTGTGAGAATCGAGAGCGTGCGTGCGCGCGCTCCTTTTCATTTCCTTTGTTTAGCGTGTCGCGGTAGCAGCTTTGAAAGCCGAAAAGGAGGACAGGACAGCGAAGGTGGCCGTGGGGGGAGAAAAGAGGGCTAGCACGCTGCCTGTCGTGCGTGTGGCAGGGCACGCAGTGGGTGAGCGACGTTTGCTAATTTCTAGCTTGTTTGGCTGTAGCAGCTAGCGTAGCTGCCGCTGCTGGTGCTGGTGCATGTTGGGTGGGTAAGTGTGTTCAGACGCCATTAATTAATTATCTACTGGCTGAAGAGGGAAAAACAAGAGATAAATTAAAGAGTAAAGACGGTGACAGGGTGTGACCGGGCCTGTCGGTCGGTTGGGTATGCATGCAGATGCGTGCGTGAACGAGAGAAACAAAATCGATCAGTACGGTCAAGTAGTGGAGTTGGACGGCTGGCTTCATTAATTAATGCATGGATCAACAGATTGATTGGTATCTGACGGGATCAGCAATGTGCGTGACGCACGGGCGACCTCATGAAATTTAAGACAAGATTATACACTTGGGGATGAATCCGAGCTTATAGATACATGGTTTAAAACTAACAAAAGATTCCAACTGAAAGAAGTTTAAATTTAAAATTAAGCACAAAAACTCTCATGTTTTGGGCATGGAAAAATGGGCTTGGAATGCGATTCGGCCCGCTAACTGGGCTGTTCGTTGGATGCAACGTAACCACTTTCTTTTAGTTATCAGTGCGCAAAATTGTCGGCCAATAGACTCTGCTTTCTTATCCACTGCTCCGACATGGCCTTCGCGGTCTCAACCACGGTGGCGCGCCGGAGCTGCTCCTCGGACCTTCACCACTGCCGCCACTCCCCTCAACGTTCTCTCCGGAAGCAACCAAAGGGTCCCATTTTCTCCCACACTCTCCCCCGGTCCACCACCGGCGGCCAGTCGTCTCGTCCTCGCCGGCGCGCAGCCTCAGCGGCCGACGTGGCTCCCCGGCCTCGATTCGCCTCCTCATCTCGATGGCACGTCTGTTCTTTCCCTCTTAATTTCTTCCCTGCTTTCTCGTTCAATTCCTCGGTTGCTCTTCCTGATGCCGTACGTTCGCGTTCCAGGCTCGCCGGAGACTTCGGCTTCGACCCGCTGGGCCTCGGCGAGGAACCCGATAGCCTGCGATGGTACGTCCAGGCCGAGCTCGTGCACTGTCGCTTCGCCATGGCTGGTGTCGCCGGCATTCTTTTCACAGACGTATGCAAAACTCTTCTCTCCACTTTTACATTCTTCAACGATGCTCTGCTAACGGTTAACCTTCTACCATTTTATAGCTATTGCGTGTAACCGGAATCAGTAACCTTCCTGTCTGGTTTGAAGCTGGTTCTGTTAAATTCGACTTCGCTAGTACACCTGCTCTTTTCATTGTCCAACTCCTGCTCATGGGGTAAGCCTCAAAACTCAATCTACCTGACAGTATCAATTTTGTAAATCTTCCTTCCCTACATGATCTTGCAGATTTGTGGAGACCAAAAGGTACATGGATTTCATTGCACCAGGATCCCAAGCTAAAGAAGGCACCTTCTTGGGCATAGAAGCTGCATTACAAGGTCTACAACCCGGGTCAGTTGGTGCTCTTCTCCCTTTACTCATGTACAAGAACTATCCTCTCGTCTCATGCATGCGCACTTGGTGTGTTGATGTTGGTTTATCTGTGACTCCTGCAGCTATCCAGGAGGACCACTGTTTGATCCTCTTGGCCTGGCCAAAGATATCGAGAACAAAAGCGAATTGAAGCTGAAAGAAATCAAGAATGGTACTAGGAAGCTTTCGTTCCTCATGAATCTTTAGTTCCAACTGAGAGATAGATCATAGATGAATACCTGTTCACTGATGCAGGGAGGCTAGCGATGGTTGCAATGCTTGGCTTTTTCGTGCAAGCAAACGTCACTCATGCGGGACCGATCGACAACCTTATTGTTCACCTCTCGAATCCCTTCAAGAACACCATCATTCAGACCCTTTTCTTCTCTGCTTCCTGAAATCAAGGGTAGTCAAGTTCTACATGGAACTTGTTCTTCCTACTATGTGAACTGCACTGGATGATGATGATTTCTTTTTTATATTTGCCATATTGAATATTAAACTATTTTTTTCGACAAATTAATATTTTTTAAAAAAATTAAAATGGATAAACTGAATCTTTCATTTTATCAAGTTGTTTGATGAAATAAATTTGCCATTGAAGATTTCTTTTTTTCTAATTCGAAGCAACAATTATTTCATATCTTTTACAGCACTAAATATGTTATAAGAGAATATTCACATCTTAATTCAGTAAAGATAAATACCCTTTAATCTTTTTCCCCCCTGTAACTTTCACTGTACAGCAAATGTTCACTATAAACAGACGTCTCATATAATCATTTAATCACAACACAAAAATAGAATCTACACAACCAAAAAAAAGGGTATTTATAAAAATTAATGGAGGAGAAAAAGAGAGTTTTTGTTTGAGAGATCATAGGAATCGTTTGTCAAGCTAATGCGTGATTTCTCCTTCTCTCTCTCTCTCCTCGCTGCCTCTTCTTCCTCATCCTCCAAATTAAAGCAATATTCATTCAATCTTGTGTAACAGGACCAAGGAGGAAGAGGAAACCAGTGTAAATATCCCTTATTTCTTTCCTCTCTCCTGCGCATCATAATCAACATCATGTGTAGTTTCTCCTAGATTTGCATTGGTAATATTCATTGTCTGATTTCTCAATTACCCCGAAGTTTGAAATTGTTTCTCAGAGAATTCCATTGAATTTCTTCCCTTTTCTAATTATTTCGCTTGATTAAATGACAACTTTTAGGCAATTCTTTGATTTTTCAGGAACTTCAGATCTGAATGCTTGATGCTTAATGAGATGAAAATGCATGAAATTGGTTGTTTAACTATATAGGTTTTAGTTAATTTATGTTTTTTCTCCTTATTTATTTAATTTCTACATATTTAACAAATTTTGTATCCGTGATTCTTTAAAAACAGATAATTATGTAGATAGGAATAAAGAAAAACTATTTGATGGATATCACTAGCTAACCATTTATGTTTAAGTACAATATCTGAACATTTCTATCGAGCAATAATTTGTTTAAGTTTCTCTGATACATAAGATTTTATTGAAGATTCAGAAATTAGACATTTTCAGGATTTACCTGAACACATTGAGAAGCAATTGATTTGTAAGTGGCTTTAAAAAAGAAGAAGAAGGGAAAAAGAAAAAAAAAAAAAAGGAAATGAGTCTTAATTTTCTTTTGTGAAAAAGGCAATCATTCTTTTATCTGAATCTCAAACTCATTTCTCAGACTCAATTACAGAGGGAGTGACCAAGAAATCACCGTTCAATGGCACAAGCAAACAACAATGGAGAAAGCTCCAATCCTTTTATTTCTTTTTCATCACCTGAAACTGAAAGCATCTTCAAACCAGAAAATGGTGTTGATGCCAATATCTTTCTTTCTGATACTCCAGTACTCCATGATCAGAGAGGTGTTACTGCGACACAGAATGATTTAATCCAAGTTGATGTTGCAAGACATGAAGAATCAGAAACGGATGACCAAATTTTGCTGAGTTCTAATATTCTTGATAATTCAGCATTGGAAAATAGTCTTCCTGATGCACCAACAGAACGTGATATTTCAACACCGCCATTCAATGAGACGAAAGAAGTCGAAATCCTGCAAAATGAGAGCATGAAGAAAGAAGACATGAACAGAGTACTTGTTGACACTGCTGCACCTTTTGAGTCTGTTAGAGCAGCTGTCACAAAGTTTAGAGGGATCGTTGATTGCAAAGCTGAAGAAACAATGTCCGCAGAAGTATTGTTTCATTCCATTCTTTTTAATTTCAAACTATCTTTTTTTCTTTTCTTTTGATTGTTTGAGTATTCGCAGAAGCAAAAGCAGGCTCTACTTGAACTTAAGAAAGTACAGGACGAAACTCTCAAGTACCAAAAGAGCTTCCAAGATGAAGAAACAACTACGGCGCACGTTCTAGAGGAGCTTGACTACTTCAAAGGACTTGCAGAAGAACTACACCTTCGGTTGGAGAGAGCAGAAACCCTAAAAGAACAAGCAAAGCAGGACTCTGAACTTGCTGAGCTAAGGTTGAGAGAAGTAGAGCAAGGAATTGCCAATGTTGCAAGCATCGCGTCCAAGGCACAACTGGATGTGGCCAACGAGAGACATGCAAGTGCTGTTGCAGAGTTGAAATCAGTAAAAGAAGAGTCGGAGACGGTTCGAATTGCATATGTTTCACTGCTTCAAGAAAGAGACATTGCAGTTGAGAAAGCTGCTGATTCTTTTTCTGCAACGAAAGACATCGAACTGACCATCAATGATCTGGCTCTCAAGCTGATCACAAGCAAAGAGTTGCTTGAATCAGCTCATGCCACGCATCTTCGAGCTGCAGATCAAATGATTATTGCAGCATTGGCACTGGATATAGAAAAATTGATGTGGCACAATTTGCTGAAGCATGCGGAAGAAGAATCACAGCAGGTTCACGAGCAAATGCTGTTGACAAATGACGTGAAGTCAGAATTATGCAGCGCTTCTGCACTTTTAGTGAATCTAAAGGCTGAGCTAGCTTCATTGGATCATGCTACAAGTGAGCTTGATGAAGCGAGAAGCCACATTGGGAAATCTAGAGAAAATGTGAGCAGCTTACAGATTCAACTCTCTTCACTTCAATGTGAATTGGAGAGGGAAAAGGCAGCCTTGAGCATTTTGAGAGAGAGGGAAGGCTTTGTATCTGCGTCTATCTCATCCCTTGAAGCCCAACTCAACAGTGTGAACTTTGAATTGGAATTAGTTCGTGAAAGGAAGGAAGTCACAAAGAAGATGGCTGGCGAAGAGCAAGCTAAACTACAAGAAGCATCCAAAGAGGCAGAGCGTGTTAAACTAGTATCTAACACCGCCCACGAGGAGGTAAGGAAGGCCAAGGAAGATGCTACGCAAACCAAGGCGGAAGCCACAGCAATGGAGCTGAGATTGACTGCTACTCTTAAGGAGATTGAGGCAGCTAAAGCATCGCTGGCGTTGGCTAGCTCAGAAGTCAAATCCCTGCAAGGAATCAGAGAGGAATCCAATGGAGTGACATTGCCACGTGAAGAGTATAATGCACTTAGCGAGAAGGCCAAGGAAGCAGACGAACAAGCTAAGCGGAGAACCATCTCTGCCATTGAGCAAATGGAGGCAGCGAAGGAGTCAGCGTCACGAAGCTTAGAGAAACTGGAGAAGGCAAAGAAAACATTGGAAGAAAAGAAGAAGGAACTGAGGGCTGCCATGGAGAGGGTGGAGAAGTCCGAGGAAGAGAGGCTTCTCATGGAGCAGGAGCTGCAGAAACCGACAGGGGAGCAAGAACATGGAGGAGGTTTTCCAGTCCTCGACGTCACCGGAGAGCCAACCGAAAACTCTTTGCTTGAAGCCCGTGCTGAGAACTCGAAAGAAAGCCCCAGGGGACTTGTGGAGCGCGTCATTAATACGATGCCTGAGCCAAGGAGGAGGAAGAGGATGTTCTTTGCGAGGATTGTGACGTTTCTGGCGAGGAAGAAGGTTCAGTCGCTTAAGTAGGGAGTAAGCGGTGCTGCTGTGTCAATTGGAACATTTCAAATATCTTTAAAATAAATAAAAATTAGATGGATGACAGACGTTTCTCATTCGCCATTTATATTTTACAATTAGGCAAATCAGCCAATAAAAGAAGTTACAAGTAGCAAACAGATTGGATTAGACTGATACACGTTTAGATTAAAATTGTAGGGTTTTTCACTTTGAAAGCGAAAGGCCCTTCCAGAAATTCTCGATGGCGCTGGGCCAAACCCAGGCCAAAGAGGGGGTTTGGAAATAGTTTTCAACCAGCAATTGTCGCGCCTCGGTTATAACCTCACTAGCTGCGACATTGCCCCAAGCGCAAAGATGCGATAAATGGTAGAACACGCTCCAAATTTATAAGGTGCATCGTTCGTGCTTTATTTCAAATACACAATGTGGGACTAAACAAGCTCACGCCGGGGGAAAACCTTCGTAAAGTCTCTCGCATAAGGCTTCTTTGACTCCTTGTAGCAACCCCAGAAGTGGAAGCAAGGTTAGACCGACGCCGAACGTCGCAAGAAGCCATCATGACCATCCTGCCTCCTAAGAAGCTACGGCGGCCACACTCCAGCGAGGACCTGCGTCACGTACTCCAAGGTTGAGAATGGACTCGTGATCAATGAATTCGCTGAAGCTCAGCAAGTAAATCTCCGCGAGGTCCATCTTGTTGTGGTTTACCTTCTCCCTGTGCTTCTCTTCGCAGCTGGGTTGGTAGAGTCCGACCAATCTTCCGGTAACCGACGCGTGCGTGTACTACATGTTCCTGAGCTTCTCGAAGTGTGCAATCTCGTCACCGGCCAGGACGGATTTCAGCCAGGAATTTGGAAGCAGAGCAGCAACTGCGCCGTGGCCGCTGACGTTGTGCAGTAGCTCGTCCCCCAGCGCACAGTCGATATTGTAACTGAGTGGCCCTCGACGTCCACGGTGGTCGCCAACAAATTTAATGCCGTATTCGGCATTGCGGCATTTAGCTAGAAACAATATTTATTTATTTATCCAATGCATTTAGAAACAATATTTAAAAATTTTAATGAAAAATAATAGCCCACAGCATTGTTTTTCTTGGCGTATTACACACTGCTATGTAGCTCATTTCTTAATTATCGAACACCTTGATTCCAAGGAAGAAATCTTCACAGTGCTTTACATACGGCATCACCGACCCTTTGTCTGCTTTCTTCTTCGCTTTGCAGTCATACGACGGAGCAAAATGGAAGCAGGGCTCCATGGACAGAGACCGGACACAAGGCGGCTCCCGGTTCCGGTTCCTCACCAGGATCCATGGCTGTAGTCCGCCGAGGCCGTGCGCCACGTACCCGAACGTCGAGAACGGGCTCGTAATCATCTTGTCGCTCATGCTCAACAGATACATCTCTGCGAACGCTTTCCTGTTGTGAGTTAGCTTCTCCGTCCTCTGTTGTTCCTCGTGGCTTGGCTGGTACACGCTCACCACCTCGCCGGTGACCGCTGCGTGCTCGTAGTACCTGTCCCTCAGCTTGTCGAAGTACTCCCCCATCAAGCTCGCCACCAGGACAGCCTTCGGCTTCGCACCGGTGATCCCTGGAAGAGAATTAGACCCTTCCAAATCGACCTCTGGCAGTAGATTCTCCTTCACCGAACAGTTTACGATTTGGCTCAACATGACATCGAACTCCACGTTGGCGAACGCGAATATTCTGATTTGGATCCCCAGCACATCTCTCGCGTTGGCGAGGTAAGCTTCGTGGTACCTGGTTATGTATCCCCAAACAGAGTTGGTCGGATTGAAAAGGTATCTTCCCAAATGGTGGAACACCGTCGATTTCTCCGGGAAGAGCAGGTCGAGTTCGTCTTGGAATTCCGGGATGAAGAAGAATGCGGGCGCGAAGTACTGGTTCGATCTCAGCAACAGCCAAGGGAAATTCTTCAATAACTGTTGACCCTCTCCGCAGTAGAACATCTTGTCGAAATCATCGTTACCATGCAACAAATGGAGGTAGAGATAACCAGGCAACGAAGAAGAAGAGCTCGAAACGTTCATGTCGTTGCTGAGCACCTTGTTCCTGAGCAGATTCCCGTAACTATGAGGGTCGTGCTCAAAAATCCTGTTGAGATTTTTGACGGGGAAGTCATCCCGAGGAAGAAGCCATGAAGTGTCAGGGAAAGGCTCGCAGAAGAGGTCGGCCATGTCGTGAGGGAGGTGGAGCAGGAGGACCTTGTCGTTGAGGAGAGCGTAAAGGAAGGCGGAGGCAATACTGATCATCCGGTTTCCCAAGCCGTCGGCCGGCAGCCATACCACGTAGTTGCATTCCAGAGGTCCGGTGGTGCGGTTGGACGCGAGGTGTTTGATGGATTGCCGGAAACGCTCGGTGCGGGGGCCGCATTTCTTGTGGAGGGCTTCGTACCGCCGGAGCTTCTCCACGAGGTAGGCTGAGGGAGTGTGGTTGGCAGGCTTCCGGTAGAGAGACGACTGGTAGCGACTTAGGCAGGAGGATTCATTGAACCCCGTGGAGAGGAAACCTCCGTGAAATTTGTCCGCTGGAGGAGGTTCTTTGCGAACGGCAGAACACGCGGCGTTGGATGCTGAAGAAGTGAAAAATATTTACAGAGTTGACTTCAACACCAAAAGTACTGCACGCCGAGATGCGACAGTTCAACCCATTGTAATATTTATATGCAGATTAATGCTTAATTTAATTGCATTTATTCAAGTCAACGTTATTAGCCCAAACGTCAGGAACTTGGAACTTTCAGCCAGAAGTTGGAACGGTGCAGGATTAAAATATAATAGGGATAAAACCGATAATGATCATCTTCGATGATCTCACAGGCACATAAGCATTTTTATTCCAATGCAACTTGAAGATTCTAATCTTCCTTTCGCATGTTCTAATGCGAATTAGTTCTTCCATTTCAACTATTATGATTATGCACAGGAATATATAGAGTAACAAATCTAAAAAACATTTAGCAGTTTATTTTTTCTAAGCGATCGTCTTCCATTTTTCAAGGAAAAGAAACAATAATGCTTGGCATCCAACTATTGAAAGGTCAGAAGAAGAGAGATCGAAAGATGAAAAAAAGTGTCTCACTCTTTTCTGGCGACGAGTAGCTGGAAAGAAGGACGTCGAACGGCGAACTGCGCTGAATAGCGGACAAAACCATGAGGAGAAGGAGAAGCGTGAACAAGGCAGCCGCCACAAGGATGGGCCTCGCGACTCCATACGCATAGCCAGCAACAGCACGACTTGTACGGATCTCGTTCTCGGTTTCCGGTGGCTCATCGCGAGGCAGAGCTTGCCGGCGGCTCTGCTTCATCTTCGTCGTCGCCGCCGCCTTTGCGCTTCTCGACGAGGGGTGGTCTCTCGTTCTCAATTGGATTAATCAATAAGCTGTTGTTGCTCCTGCCAACTATTTGTTTTCTTGATGGGAACGTGATTGTTTTAACTTGTCAAACTTGCCGCTTGCTTGTTTGTAATTTTTTGTTTTTGTCTGTTTCTTCAGATGAACCCAAAACCAAACTTTCTTAACCATGTCGATATCTCGGCAGGCTGTCAGGATTTGTCGGTCTGCTCGATGGTGAATGATATGGTGGAAAAAGTCAAACACGTTCGTCAACTCAAAAATGCAGTCGAAATCAAATGGAACTTGGATCAAGTCAAACTGCATTCGAGTAAATTAGTCACATCAAATTGAGTTCGGATCAAATCAGCTTAAGATAGAAGATCTCACGTAAATCCCATTCAAGTCACATCCAAATTTGATTCCCTTAAATTCAAATTCTTAAGAATAAGGATCATCCTTTTGCTTTTTATTTAAAAGTGATCGGTTGTAATATCAAGGTAAACGATTCATTTTCTTGTCTACATTGCTACTTATAACTTTTTATATTTTTCTCTAAGGTCTGATTTATCATCAAAGGAGTTTTACCCAAGCTCACATTAACCTCCATCTAATTTTTTCCTCGAGTCTTTCTAGATCTGTCTGTCTGTCTGAGTATCTCTGCACTCAGTATTTGAAAGTCAATTTAATTGAAGCCCAACTCTCTTGAAGATCAACTTCTTTGAAGATCAATCTAAAGGAAATTAAATCTAACCTAATCAGTATTTAGTCGACCGTCCGAAAATACTCAACCATTATTACTTTATTGAATCATTCCATCTTTGAAAGTGAAGCATTTTGTATTTTCTGCCATGTTTAAGGTTTCTTATCGTAAATGATCTCGCTCTTCTGTAAAAAGGTGATCTCGCTTTAGCGGTCCCACACGATCGGTCTCACGATCATTTGTGAAGGTAAATCTAGAAACTACAGTTGGTCACGGCAATGTGACTTTTCGAACCTTGGCGAAGAACATGGGAACATAAATGGTGTTATATCATTGAAAATTTCAAAGGACTTTTTTGTAATTCTTATAAATATTAAGACCCTTTTTTTATAAAAGTGTACCTTAATAACTTATCTCGTATTTAGTTTTCTCCCATGCTCACCATGCCCTCACCCAAAAACCCTAATTTCCTTTATTCACGTACCGCCGTCACTATAGCCTCGTTGTTGCTGTTGTAGTCTTGCGTTGCCGTGGCCTTGCAACACCACCGCAATCATGGCTCTACGACGCTATCTTCGTGGATCTATGTAATCACCGTCCCACGCCAAAGTCGTCGGTGTGCGCGAAAGGCGCCGCAACCTCATGCCGCCATAGCCTTGCATCGCAGTGGCGTCGTGTTTGCTGTCGCCACCTCCACCTCATAGTGTCACTATCGCCTACGATGCCATTATCACCGCTACTAGCGATGTTGCTACTTGGGTTGTTGTCGCCTTATTGGAGTTTGAGCGAGAGAACTTAATGAGAGACTCTTAGTCGTGTTGTTGTTCTTGTTTAGGTCATCTCATCATCACTCAATTCAAATCCGACTTCTTTGTCTCCTTATTTCTTATTCAAAATCTTTTGTCCAAAGGTTGCAAGGACATAGAAGACAACATTGGATCCATGACAATGACCCTTAGTCGTCGTGCTATCGTTCAAGTTGCGAGGACATGGAAGACAACATTGGATCCATGATATTGGTCTATTGTTGATAAAATCGAATAGAAGGACAGTAAGAGTTCCCTCAAACGAGCCAGTGTAATTTGAGTTTTCGATCAGGTGGAATTTTCTTGCTTACTTCGCTATATTTATGTTATGCATGATTTAAATTTATGAAAGTAGATATTATAGAAAATAGAGTTAATTTTAGGGGGCGTTTGGTTTGGAAAATATTTTCCATTTTCTGTTTTTCATTTTCTATTTCTAGTTTTCTATTTTCTGATCTAGTTTTCAGAAAACAGAAAATATGTTTGGTATGATATGCTATTTTCTATTTTCTAGAATAGAAAACTGAAAAACTCGTTTGGTTTGATAACTATTTTCTATATTTTTTATTTTTTTATTAAAATAAAAATCTAGAGTTTTAATTAATTATCTTAATTAATCCAACAGCCTTTGTCTAATCCCACGAGTTTTAATTAATTAACTAACCTTAATCCAATTCATCAATTAATCTTTTATCAAATTACCTAATTACACATATTAATCCTCAATTAATTAACAATCTAATAGTTATTAAACTAATTGACTAACTAATGATTTAATTAACTAATTAATCTAATAATTAATTAACTCAATTAATTAAAACTAATCGGTAAAGTTTCCTTTACCGATTTCATCGGCAACTTCTCGCGTAGCTTGGACCGACGGCAGAGGCGGCGACTCCGGCGTTGGTGGGCGGCGTCTTGAGCGCAGGCAGGCGGCAGGCGGCTGAAGGGCAGCGAACGGCGACGGCCAATCTGCGACGGTGAGCAGAGGTAGAAGAAGAAGAACAGAGGGGGTTGCGGTGTCTTCGTGTAGGGGGTGGCGGAACAGGGGGTGGCAGCGTGCGACGGCGACGGAGCGGCGGAGCTCCTCGGTTGCTGTCTCCTCTTCGCGAGCTGGCGACAACTGAAGATGGTGGCGGCTGGATGTTGGCGACGGCGAACAGAGGCGACAACGGAGGAAGAGTCTCTTTGCCTAGCCCCACACCAGGCAGCGAAGCGAAGCGCGTTTTCACGTTTTCTGATTCTCAACCCCCGCATTTTCCATTTTTTAGAAAATGATGTTTCATCGTTTTCCAGTTTTCCAGAAAATGAGAATGAATTTTCTAAAAAATAAAAATGAAAATGTCAACCAAACAGGTTTTCTGTTTTCATTTTCTGGAAAACAGAAAATGAAAACGGAAAATACTCGTACCAAACGCCCCCTTAATCTTCTCTATTTTTTCTGCTTGCTTACCCTTTTTATTCTTAATTGATATTTATTTTGTTTATTTCTTATTTAAGATTTATAAATAATTAGATTTTCTAATTATGTAAATTAATAAAATAAAAGATTAATTACATCAATAGTTTAGCTCCACAATTTAGGAGTTACTTTAGCACTATTATTAATTAATAAAATAATAGGTGCAATAATTATATTTATAATTTTGAACTTTAGGTTTAGAAATAGCCAATTAGGCATATTATCATTGGCATCAAATTATCAAGATAATAAATATAGTACTTACATTATAGAGTTTTGACTCCACCCTTTAAGAATTACGTGATTACTTATAGTTTAGAGCTTCAGTTGTGTTTTTCAAGAATGTATGTGATTACTTGTAATATAGAACGATTGACTTCGCATACAAAGAGGACTCTTGAGTCCTTTCGTGTGTTTAGGAGCTTTAGCTAAATTGAGATGATTTTTCTCACAAGGTGAATTGTAAGTCGTTCACCTTATTTTTATATGAGGCACCTCATGGATTGGATTGTAGGTCGTTCATTTTATTTTTATGTAAGACATTCTTTGAATGGATTGTGGGTCATTGCCCTATATATATTATTTGTATATATGCATTCATATGATGTATTTCGTATTTGATGGATTGCAGATCGTTCACCCTATGAATATACAATACATCTCTTTCGGATAGATTGTAGGTTGTTCACTCGATTTATATATGTATATGTGCATATATATGATGCATTTCGTTACGAATGAATTGTAGGTCATTCACTCTCATATACGATACATCCTTATCGGATGGGTTGCAGGTCACTCACCTTGAGATTTTTTATTTATACATGATGTATTCATATTAGGTGGAATGTAGATCGTTCACTGTTACTTATACGACACATCCTTATTTATGATATTAAATGTTATTCACTCATTCAATATGTTATGTTGAATGTTTGATAAAATAATACTATAATGTGGGTAATATTAAAAATAATAAATTAAAGAGAAATATAATTAAGAAGATAATAAATGACAAATGTCAAAGAAATATAAATAATATAAATAATAAATTATGTTGCCCGTTGACCCGATTACGAGCTCCGATCAAGTCCAATTTGAAACCGATCGAAGATCGGGTCTACTCTATGTTAAAGTTGGGTGCCTCCATTTGAATTGAGATAGATGGCAGTGCTCTAGCCAATTGAGGGCAAAACTCCACTAGAGGATCATAGTTGTTTATTTATTTATTTATTGATAATTTAGATATTTATGTGTTGGGCTCAATTAATTCTAGAGTTTCCCCAAAGATTTTCATCTGTTCTCGATCTTAAAAATATTTGTGTATGATAAAATCTTGGGAAACTCTTTCAAATATTTAGGGTCATAAATCGTAAGATAAGGTCATATTTTTATATTGATTTTTATTTTTTAAAAAAATATTTATTAACTAGTAAAGCGTCACGTACGTCTTGACGTTTAAATAATATAACGATGATGAGAAGACAGAATATTATTACGTGTGATATATTTAAAACAAAATTAGTGCCACGCGTTGTATTTGAAATTTTTAAAAAATTATAGGGCTTGGCTGAATTCAAGAATGTGAAGCTTCTTCTTCCTGGCCTCGTCACGATCGTAGCAGGTGAAGTGTTTGTGCACACGCGCACGGCTTCGAATTCCAATGGATCCAGCTACCACAAAGTCAAGTGAAGCAAATCCTAACCCAACAAATAATAATAATAATAATCCCAGCTACCACAAAGTCAAGTCGACGGCCAAAGATACTCAGCATCTTTTGATTGCGTTCCTCGTTTGGAGAAAAATTCCTAAATACCCAACGAGTTACAATCCAGATGTCCTACCATTGCACCAAGACATCCTAACCCAACAAGTTAGATCGTATCGTAATTAAATATCCCTGACAAGGACTTGTAATCCTTCTGCACCATTGATCGATCGTATAATATAATAATATTTGGTACCACCTCAAATCATGATTAGTGAAAAGAATTCTTATGCGTAATCATACAGGTTCATTTCAATATTTACCTTCGACAAATTCATCGACCAATATTTGAATTCTTGGAAGAAAAGTTTAGCGTTCTGTATAACTTTTTGTTAATCTTGTGAACGAACGTTGCCAAAAGATTCTGATGCTTTCCTCTTTCCACCCGGCCCGAATTGTTTCATCTTTCGTTCTACCTTTCGGTTTGGCCTCGAGCACGGACACAGCTTTGCCATCCCTTTGTGCAGAGGATAAGAATCTCCAAATCTTTCTGTTTCTTTCAGGAATCTATCTGCATATATATGAATGCAGCTCCGATCCAGCCGTCGTTCTTATAAATCTCTAATCTAGCTAGCTTGTTAAAATGTCAAAGCTGAGGGTTCTTGATTTCCAGTACAACTTGGACAAGAGGCTGAGAGCCTTTAAATGGCGCCGGTCGTCGTTGCGAGACTCGCAGGTGTCCGATTTGTTCGTGCGGTACGAGCCGAACGAGGTTGAGATGCGCAAGGTGTTCGACAAAATCTCGAACGGAAAGGATAAGATCGACAAGGGCGACCTCGAGCGGCTGGTGAAAAGGACGCACACGTGCCACCTCCAGAGCGACGAGAAGAGGAAGGTTTGCGAGGCGGAGAAGGAGGCGGAGCGGATGCTGTGGGCGGCGGACCTGAACAAGGACGGAGTTGTGGACTTCGGCGAGTTCATGGAGGTGAACAGAAAGGGCGGCGGGGTGAGGAGCAGCGAGATCAAGAGCGCCTTCTGGATGTTCGATCGGGACGGCGACGGCCGGATCAGCGCGGCGGACATACAGAAGATGATGGAGAGGCTGGGGGAGAGTTGCAACCTGGACGAGTGCGAGAGGATGGTGAAGCACGTGGACAAGAACCAGGACGGGGTGGTGGACATGGACGAGTTCATGGAGATGATGACCAGCACCATGAAGCTCATGTGATCGACCATCAAATGCGTATTAATTGCATGAAGGAATTAAAGGAGGATTAATGTATTTAAGTTTGTGACCAAGTAAATATGAAATTCTAGGCACAAATATTAGTGACTTAATATCGAGTTCCTTGATGTATAATAAAATGAACTAGTAAACATTTCTTCCTTCATTTAACAGTAATTAAAAATACATTGATCTAAAATACATAGAGAATATATCCTCTTGAAAAGAAAATTATTTTTATCAAAAAAAATTGAGTCGTCGTCTTGCCATACTTTTCAAATTTTACAAAAATATAAATTAGACTTGCATAGTAGTAAGTAAAAAATATATATATCTCTTTTATTAAGGCTCATGATAAAAGTACAAGAAACTCCACCTTTTGTTTGTCGATTTGGAAATGTGACTGAAGCTTTATGGACTGGAAGTAATTGACTGGAAACATGGCTGAAGGTAAGTTTGAACTAGCTACGAGCAATTCAGTACTGCACTCACTTGGCAAGAAATTAATTGCGGTTCAAACCTTCAACTCAATTTCCTTCGGTAGAAGATCCACATGCACTTACACCTGCACTGCACTGCAGTACTGCACTCAGTATTTCGAGCAGGCCTCGTTTTCTACTTGTGAACTGACCATATCACTACCTGACTGCGTCTGTAATTTGAATGACAAAGAACAAGATTGGTGTCGGTGCATGAATCCTCCTAAGGAAACAGGAGAGTTTAATTAATTTACGCGCATGAAAGCCTCGTAAAAAGACTCAGCTAGTAAACCTGTCCTTCGCCGCTGTTCCTCAAACTCATTGCAGCTGCTGGTTCAGTGTCCAAGACATGCAAGTTCCGAGAAACTTCAGTATTTTCTGGAATTAGTTGCTCCTGCTCATTCATGGCAGTGGTCTTCCCCAAACAGCGATTTGCCAAAGATTCTCTGAATTTACTAGTGTTGTTGTTAACGGTTGACCATTGACCAATCTCAGCTTGCTTCGCATATATACAAAGGCAGACTCCATCCTGACAATATGAAAACAGTGTGCGGTGTCCTTGGAATCGGCAACAGAGGGAGCGTAGAAGGTAACACTGGGAGGGCAAAAAAGGCCTTAAAGGAAATGGGTTGCATGGTACAGAGAATTTGGCACAACGAGGAAAAAGGGAGGAACTGGAGATATAGCATTTGAGTATGTAATTAAATCTTCGTATATAAGCCTATTGATTCAAGATTGGTGTTGTTCTTTGCTTCGAGATCCAGATTTGAATGATGGAACCACCTTACGTTAGATCATCCGTCGAGGGAGACTCTGTACAGGTGAATGCAAATTTTGTGGAGTATTATTCATAAGATGATCACATTCAGTCACAGGATGTGACCAAGGATAATTTTAATTAATAATGAGTAATTATTAACGGTTGACATTAAATACTGAATGAAATGATTGAAAGAGTGATGCATGTCCATGATTCCAAAGACTAGAAAACAAAGAAGGTAAAAAAAATTGATCTTTCTTTTAAAAAAAAGTTTCCACTAAATATCACTTGATTTGATATGTTTCTGTCTTTCTGTTTTGATTCGAAATTAATTGGAGCATCAGAGTGAATTTCAAATCTTGAGCGAAACATGACGAATCCATATTTGCCGTTTTCGGAATCGAACCGAAAGAAAGACGTGGCGGGAGAGAAATTTAAAAGAAAACGACAAAAAAGGGAAGGCCCGGTTCTTGTTTGATCCTACTGCACGGGAAGGAAACAAAGCGAGAGATCTCTTCCATCACGTGGTCTTATCAACTTGTCGGAATCGCCAGCTCACGCGTTCCCCATTAACAAACAAACCCCCTCGGCCCTCCATGACCAGTCAACGCATCCACCTTCTCTGCTAGCTAGCTGCTGCCTCATCCTCTGCTCCGCCCAACTCCTGCACTGCCACTGAGGCTGTGGCTGAGGGAGGCTGTGGCTGAGGAGGGAAGAACTGAGAGAGAGAGAGAGAGAGTTAAAGAAAAGAAAGAAAGAAAGATGGGGATATCACATCAATCAAAAGGTCCTCTCACTTTGACCTGGTCAATCCTCACTGCATTCGCTTTCACTCTTTCCATCTCCAAGCCTTTGACAATTGAACGCCAGGCCACTGTTTCATGCTTTGCTCATCTCCACTGCTCTGCTCATTTCCACCACCACCACCAACCGAGCATCTTCGTCTCTCTCTCATTCATTGCATCATTTGTTTCTCTTAAACTTGTCCCTGTCTTCCTCCAAAACATATACATGGATAGTGAATACACTAGCTAGCTACTGCAGGTCCTCTGTTTTTCTTTTCCATCAACAAAAATTAATCAAAAGGACCTACAAATAAACTTTGACATGGCGTGGCTCAAGATCCAGGCATCCAGGCAATTCTCTTTTTCCGAGATCGAAAAGATCCTCTACCACTAATTTCAAAGTGGAACGACGAGTGCATGCGTGGAATTGCAGCTTTAAACGTACAAAACATAAGTTCTGCTCCAATGTTAATGTATAGTAAGCAGATACATGTTCTATATCATCTTGCTGCATTAGTATGAATTTTGTTCTGATCAGATAAATGTCCCTTTTAAAAGTAGAGGTATCATCAGTAAGTAATGAATGGCGAGTGGCGTCTCCCTTTATTTGTAAATATCACCTATATATTGGTAAATACTGCAGGAAATCTATTTTCTATATACACATCTAGATGCTACTCTAGACATTTCTACACTGCAGCCCATGCATGCATTAATAAATTCTGACTCGTAATTTAATTTGAAACGAGTGCACACAGAGACATCGATCTCCTGCGTCCTAAATAGTCGCAGGCAGATCCCTCGAAGTACATCTCTCTTGTTTGTACGTATTCATATTTTTTTTTGGGTGGGTGGATGCTGCGATATGTCTTTAAATATCTCACGAGAAGATCAATGGCAAAGACGAGGGCGATGCTTTGATGGCATGCAATAATATTGACGACACATGTTCGACCCGGATCACCAGAGTCTCTGCGGCGGAGGCGGCGCACCTCCCGGTCCGCCCATGACCAACCCGCGCATCTCCTTCTCCTGCGACTTCCTGATGGAGGTGCCGGCGGCGCGCGCCCCGGCCAGCACGCCGCCTGACCCCAACTTCGAGTTCTCGGTCGGCAGGCAGCCGATGATCACCGCCGACCAGCTCTTCTCCAAGGGCAGGCTGCTGCCGCTCAAGAACCCCTACGCCTCCGGCTCCAGCGGCCGCGCCGGCGGCGGCCTGACAACTCTCCGCGACGAGCTCCGTGAAAAAGACGCCGCCTCCGGGTACGGCAGGGAGCGGCCGCCCAAGGGCGCCGCGTCTATCAAGTGGAAGGAGCTTCTCGGACTGAAGAAGCCGCGTGGCTCCGCATCGAAGAAGATGGATAAAAGCGAAGGCAGTGCAGGGGATGCAGATGCGCGTCTCGACAAGGTAATGCAGGTCCGCTTCGACATTAATTTCGTCGTCCGGAAATCAACTTAATTGCTATAAAATTCTTGGTCTCATCGTTTCCTTCACTTCACGCGGCTTGCAGGAACTATGAGGATACGCATGCAAAACACAAAAGCTATACTCCATCCGGACGCTGCAACATCGGCAAAACAGTTGATCAATGACACTAAATTAATCTAGCTAGCTAGCCAGCCACATATCAACATTTTCTCTCTTTTCTTATTTTCCCTCCATCTTTAATTATGTTGGTGTTATGTTTGTTCATCGAGGTAACTGGAACTTTTTCATCTTTTCAATTCCTAGGCGTCAGTGGGTTGTCTGTAAGAATTAGTTTGGATGGCATTAAACTTTCTCATTGATCTGTGTAATTGTGCGACGAAATTATATATAAATTTCCTATTCAATTCGTGATGATAAATTTCCTACTCAGTATCAATGTTGATGTGTTCGAAAATTTTACTAAAGTAGATCATGATCTCAGATAAATTCCGAGAACATACTCATAATCCATTACTTCCATTCATTTTTTTATGTCATATCTGACTTTCTAAGTATGATTTCAAGTGAGCCATGGTACTAGTCATGCCACTAAATATGAGTTTAAATCAGATGATCCGTGCTCGTGATGGTCCAATCTATATTTAATTAAATTGTTACAAAATAAAAAATTAATAATTTAAAAAAATAAAATAGAAATTTTTATTATTTAAAAATAATGATATTTACGTGATTACATTGCAACTTTAATATAATATACATAATTTAACACGCCTCAATTTTTAAAAGAATTATATCTATAATTTGAACTCGACCTTTCAACTTTTACATGAACTTCCTAATTCTTTCTTTCAAAATTAAGGATCAAGATTAACATAATTTACCTAACATACAATCATCATGTGAGAGTACGAAAACATGTGTCAGGCTATGTTATTTTTTACTTTGTCCTTAATTATTACTTAGATGAATGTGAGTCTAAGTTGAGATCCTAGCTATCTTTATCTTATAGGTATTTCTTTACATCATTCTTGAAATGATTTCTCTTGTCGTCGAACACTCACTTATCTTACTAAAATATGTCTCGGATGCTCCTGTAGACATGACACTGGAATGGCTTGTAGCTGCTAATCATGCCAGTTCATGTCTCTACCACCTGAGCCACCAGTTAACTTGTATATATTTTTTTTTTTACATGGATTCTGATACTTCCACGACATCAGTAGTAGCTAAAATCCATCTATGCAACGTACATAGCTGTTGCCTCAGGGGATTTTCCACTGTTCTCTCGACATTCATTCAGACATAAAATAGGATCAATGAAGCAGAGGAGGTCACGGACAATCTGACTTGTCTACCGATGTATATATTCAAAATTTCAAGTCGTGTATAAATTAAAGTAATTTCCATACACAGTAAAGTAAACCAAAGAATTAAGAGATGAGCCAGTGTGATGATATATGAGTGCATGAGATGGACTGGCAGACTAAAACGCTGTTTATATCCCTGATCATCTGCTGCCATATCATGCATGCATGCCACTGCCTGCGTCGCGTTCTTGTCTTTGAGGCATCGATCTGATCTGAGCTAGACGAGTACTGGGGACGTTGGCCTGCACCGGCCCAGCTGCAACTAGCGTAGCATGCTGCACGAGTACTACTCTTGACACATGCAGCTCCGTCGTCCTCATGCGGTTATGGCAGGGCGTCCGGCCACCATCGCAAATGAAGGGATTCTGGCAACCGTTGCCTGCAAACTCGTGAAGGGTTCTGTTCTGGTACTTTGCATGTGATTGGGATGTGGATTCATCTCGCATCGCCATTGGTTCGTGTGCGAGATCTGTTCAGTGGATCGTGTGGTATATATTTCAGCTTCATGCTTATTGGCGCTATCTTAAGTTGTGTAGGTTCTTGGAATTGAATGTTGGATTATTTGCACCACTCGTTTTTCAGTGGCTGACGTATAAGTTAAAATAAATAATTAAACTCTCAATTATCATTTTCGTCAAAAAAAAAAGCCCTTTTTCTACTATATTCAAATAAAATAGTTTTCTCTTTTTATCTAGCTTAATAAAAATTTTGAGGCAAAAATTAAAATAACGTTATAAATCGATCGTCTGATGAGCATTCTTTTTCAATTAAAATTAAATGTATTTGAAACACTCCTGAATCAATTTTAAGATATGGTAGTTGACTGTTAGCTTCTAACCTTCTACAACGTATAACAACTTATTATTAGTTGTTATAACATATACAAGTTGACTGCTAACTTCTATAACAATACAATTAATTTATATTAATTTTATTTATTAGAATATGATAATTATGAAAATAATATTTCAATGAGCAAAATAAATCTAGTGAACTTCATCACCATATTATAATTTAAATGAGCATTATCTTATCATGATCCACTTGTAAACTAATTAAGCAAACAACTAGTTGCTATAACATGTAAAAGTTGACTGCTAACTTTTAAAATAGTGTGATTAACTTGTGTTAATTTTATTTATTTGAGAGCAATAACAACTATAAAATAATATTTCAATGAGTACAACAAACTAAGATAACTCCATCACATCCATTATATTTAAAATGAGTATTATGTTATCTGATTATAATCGATTGCGTAGAAGCTAACAGCTAGCTGCTACAACTAGCTAGTGTGATAAACTTATGTTATTTTTATTTATTTGAGAGTGACAATCCGATTAAAATAATATTTCAATAAGTAAAACAAATTAAGAAGACTCTATTACATCAATTACATTTAAAATTAATATTATTTAATTACAATTGGCCATATAAAAGCTAGTAGCTAGTAGCTATAATATGTGAAAGCTGACTGTTAATTTCTACAACATTATGATTAACTTATATTAATTTTGCGTCCCCGGGGCAATGGTGCAACGGTAGGACATCCGGATTGTAACTCAGGGACCCGTTGTTCGATCCCCAGCTACGGCGTATTTGCAGGAATTTTCCTCCAAATGGAGATCGCAATCAAAGGATGCTGGGCATCTGGATTGGTCGCCATTTGCGCTTCCCGATTTACCCTGGTGGTCGGTGGGAAACTTCCGTGGGACCGGGCCGGCCACCCCCAGAGATGTGGCTACTGGGATTATCATTTTTTTATATTAATTTTGCTTATTTAAAGTGATAATCTGATTAAAATAGTATTTCATTGAGCAAAACAAACTAAATGGACTCCATCACATCCACTACAATTTAAATGAGTTTTATCTAATCATGATCCACTTGTAAAAGCTAGCAACTAATAGCTATAATGTGTAGAAGTTGACTTCTAGCTTCTATAATAATGTGATCATTAACTTAAGCTATTTTTGTTTATTTGAGAACGATAAGCAAGTTAAGATAATATTTCAATGAACATTATAAGCTATAAGGGAACTCCATCACACTCACTTCATTTAAAATGAGTATTATTTGATCACGATTGGCCGTGTAGAAGCTAATAGTTAGTTGCTACAACGTATAGAAACTAGCTGTCAGTTTCTAAGTTTTATAATAGTGTAATTAACTTATGTTCATTTTGTTGATTTGAGAGTAATAACCTAATTAAAATAATATTTCAATAAACAAAACAAACTAAGAAGGCTCCCTTACATTTGAAATGAGTATTATTTAATCACAAGTGATCATATAGAGGCTAATAATTAGTCGTTACAATATGTAAAAGTTGATCGTTAATTTCCATAACAGTGTGATTAACTTATGTTAATTTTATTGATTTAAGAGAAATAACACATTTAACATAATATTTCAATAAGCAAATAAATCAAGAGGACTCTATTACACCCATTACATTTGAAATGAGCATTATTATCTAATCACGATTGACCGTGTAAAAGCAAGTAGCTAGCTATTACAACATGTAGAAAGCTGATTGCTAACTTTTACAATAGTGTGATTAACTTATGTTAATTTTAGGGATAACTTAGTTAAAATAATATTTAATTAGCAAAATAAATTAAGAGGATTTTATTACACTCACTACATTTGAAATAAGTATTATCTGATCACGATTGATTGAATGTATGCTAATAGTTAACTGATACAATATGTAGCAGTTAGTTGCTAGCTTCTATATGTTATAGTAGCTACGATAACTACTATGATAATGTTGGATTAAGGATATTTTCATAATAAAATTGTAGATAGGATGTGAATTTGATGTTTCTCTTGATTTGTGATTAATTTTTGCCCAAAATATTATACATGCATATAACTTATATACATTATCAATGCATTCAAAATTATTAAAATCATTTAAAAATGTTATAATATCAGCAGATTTACAATAATTCTAACCATGTTGCACTAAAAAAAACACTGATTTTGGGACGAAATTTTAAAAAAAAATTCGTCGTAGAATATTTTGCGACGAATTATTTTTCGTTGCTATAAAGTCGCCGCCAAGTTTGGCGACAAAATTTCTCGTTTCGTTGCAGATATTTGCGACAAAAATTAAAATTCGTCCCCAAATTCGTCGCAAATTTGCGACGAAAATCGAATTCGTCGCAAATCTGCGACGAATCATTTTCGTCGCAGATTTGCGACGAAATTTTTTCATCGCAGATTTGCGATGAATTCGATTTTCGTCACAAATCTACGACGAATCCAATTTTCGTCGCAAATCTGCGACGAATTTGGGGACGAATTCTGGGACAAAATAATTTTCATCGCAGAATTCATTGCAGATTTGCGACAATTCTGGGACGAAATCATTTTCGTCGCAGATTTGCGACGAATCCAGTTTTTGTCGCAAATCTACGATGAATTTGGGGACGAATTTTGGGACAAAATCATTTTCGTCGTAAAATTCATCGCAAAATCAAAATTTTTCTTTCCTACCCCTTTATTTGTTGATTATCCCATAGATACAATACACAATCCAATCGGATCGAATCAAATTTTACAAATAACCTGTACACATATTAATATCAATCCACATCCACATACACATATCAATTCACACAAATTGAAATCACAAACATCCACATCTATATATATCGTCAATCCACACTCTACAAATTAATATACATATCAATCCACATCCACATACATATATCAATATATGTAATGTCAAGAGGGTTGAGGATAAAGAATTAAAAAGATGCAATAGAATCATTGTGCTCGTTTTTGTTCTCCGGAGACTCTGCTTCTTTCTCCGTCAATATCTTTTCTTCTCCTGCATAAGAAAACGTGATAAAGAGAAAGTATCATTCTTAAAATTAAAACTTAAACCGATAAACTAAATATGTAAAGACTTACCTCTTCTTCTTTTGATGCCAGATTTGATAATGAGAATGTAGCTCTCTAAAACATGATATAATACAAAAAAAGCTTTGTATTGAATAATCTCTAACAGGTATTGGACCTCCTAATTAAAATTTACCAATTTAAACTAATAATAAGAATAAAAAATAAAAAAGGAATTCAGACAAAGTTTGTGCTACTTACCTCTAGTCTTAAGTATTCCTCTCTCCATACATCACGTCTTCAAAGATCTAAAAAGATGAACATTTGCATCCTATTATTGTTACTGCCAGATGGCTTGTTGAAAATAGAAAGCATTTTAAGTATCAAATTGCTGCCAATGAGGCAAGTACAACAAGTATTACATCTAGAAAGCATGACAAATAGAGTCCTAATAGTCTAAGTATATATCTGCATAACAGGACCTTAAATGGTTTAAGACATGCTAACACCTTAAATGGTTTAAAGCACAATTACAAAGAGAAAAATAGTCCAAGGGGTACCATTCTAACATCTATAATACTAAAGATAAATGCAAAAAATAAAGTGAGGGGATGTGTCAATAGATAAAAGTGCTTGTTTAAAAGATAACGATAATATTTTAAATCAGCTACTTGTAAACAGATGACAAAAAGAATGATGAGTATTAAAGAGGACTATAGCTTATATACTCTTTCATTCCATTATATTGGCATGCATTCTTACATATATAAGCAATCTATAATGTTACAAACAAACAACAAAGAAAGATACACTAACCTCTATTGGTCTCTTGAGTTTGAGCAATTTCCCACTTATTTTTAAAACTTTCAAAGCAGAGATTGCATATATAATACCCAACGATCCATCGAACCTTCCAGCATCAACAATAGTGTTCTGTTTCAGCCAGGAAACCCTATAAAAGTGGCTATTCTATTCACAAAACTAAAAAACACATGTGTCCTGTTTAAGCCAGGGGCGACCAGCGCCAACAAGGGCTGGCCAGTGCCGGCAAGGGCTGGCCAGCGCCGGCCAGCGACGCCCAACGCCGCCTAGGGCCAGGCAGCGCCGCCCGACGCCGTCCGACGTCCGACGATGTCTCTCCAGCAACGCCGGCGACGAAAAACACAGGAAAAAAAACAAAAAGGAAGGAGGAAGCTTACCACGTGAGGAGGAAAGATTTCGGAGAGAACTCGACGAGAAATCAGCGAGATCCGGCGAGGGAGAGCTTCGGCGAGGGAGAGCTCCGCGAGGGAGAGAGATCCTGCGAGGGAGAGATCCGGCGAGTGAGAGAGATCCGATGAGGGAGAGGAGTTTCAGCGAGAGCTGCGACAGAAACTTCGCTATGGCAGAAACTTCGATCGCGTGGGAGAAGAAAATAAAAGTTCGGAGCTAGGGATTTAGTAAGTTTTTTGCGACGAAACCAACTTCGTCGCCAAATTCGTCGCCAAATTGGCAACGAAAAATCACATTCGTCGCCAAATTGGCGACGAACAATCAAATTCGTCGCCAAATTGGCGACGAACAATCAAATTCATCGCCAAATTGGCGACGAATCGGGCATTCGTCGCCAAGTTCGCGTGGGAGAAGAAAAGAAAACTTCGGATCTATGGTTTTAGTGAAGTTTTGCGACGAATCGGATTTCGTCGCCAAATTCGTCCCACGCGACAAATTGACGACGAATTTGGCGACGAATAATAAAATTCGTCGCTAAATTGGCGACGAACAATTAAATTCGTCGTCAATTTGGCAACGAATAGTGTATTCGTCGCCAAGTTCGCGTGGGAGAAGAAAAGAAAAATTCGGATTTTGGATTTTAGTGAAGTTTTGCAACGAAAAACTCATTAGTTGCCAATTTGGCGACGAATTTCTTGTTCGTCGCCAATTTGGCAACGAACTTCTTGTTCGTCGCAATTTGGCGACGAACTTCTGTTTCGTCGCCAATTTGGCGACGAATTTGGCAACGAATGATTTTTTTTAACAAATTTTGCGACGAATATATTGAGTTGCTAAATTGACAACTAATATTTTTTACGTCGCAAAGTTTGTTGCAGATTAGCAACGAAATTTTGATTCGTCCCAAAATTCGTTGCTGATTGGCGACGAAAACTATTCGTCCCAAAAATTCGTCGCAAAATACCTATTTTTTTTGTAGTGGTGTGATAAAAATATTTTTGATCAAAAACGACAAAAGAGCGCTCTTTTAATATTTGTCAACAGAAAATTTGAAAAAGCACTCTAAATTCACACAATCGTCAAAAGAAGGTAAGAGATTTAATTTCAACCACTTACTTTTAATTTAATTTAATTTAAATTGAGCAAAAAATAAAATTTGAGGTTCTATTAAGGAATCATTTATTTCAATTTCAATTTTTATTTTGATAGAAAATCAAGAAGAGTGTGGAAAAATTAATTTATATTTCTTAAAAGCTTCAAAAGATTACAACAATGATAAATTATTAATTAAAATTGTATAATTTTTTCTTTTTCCTTCTCTTAAACTTCTTCGTATCTCGCTTTTATAATTATTTTCTTTTCCTTCCCTTAAACTTCTTCGTATCTCTCCGATAATTACAATATAAAATGAGAACAATCCACTTATTTTCATTTATTCAATAATTCGGTCCAACGTCAAAGAATGAGATGACTCAGTAAAAGTAATCACGATTGCATATCTCCAATCGGTTTAATACCGATTGATTCAATTTCTTTCGAGTCAAGCGCTTTGAGTCTGGGCTTTGATAGGCCGATTGCCTTCAGATTGGAGTTTTCAAGATCTACTTTCTTCAAGTTGGCAGTCGAGGTGCGAGCAAGAGAGAAATCTTCCGGAAAAGATCTACAAAGACTCAATGACACTGTTAAGAGGACCGTTAAATCGGGACTCGACTCAGTCATTCTGAAGCTAGACTTTAGAGAAAAAAATAGAGAAATGAAAAAAAATAAAGAAAGTAATACGTTTTGAGATTGTTTGTGGATCCTATAACCTTTAAAAAGAAAGCGAAAGGGTGGTGTTGATTCACAAAGAGCACATCTTTTTTTTTTCCTTGTAGAGAGGCACCTCTCTTGATGATTGGTGCCTAACAACCCGACCTGAAGATTTCTGTCTTACTTGACATCTCGAGTGTCAATCTGAAGAAAATCAGTCTTCAAAAGTCCAACCTGGAAGCAATTTACCTATCAAAGTCCGACCTAGAGTATCCGACCCGATAGAAGTTGAACCAATCAATATCCAACCGATTGGAGATATTCAACCGTGGTTATTTTTGTCAAGTCATCTCATTTATTTTTTGATCCGGACCGGATCATTCAATATAATTGTTCTTTTTCGTCTGTCCAAATTCAAGAAATTCAATTTCTTCCTTAGGAAGAGGGGAAAAATATACCTTTTTGATCCTCTAAGAAAAGAGAAATGGTCTCAGAGCGTTGGGGCAGAGCCCTGTGTTAATCAAACTAATTAACCCTAGGAAGACTAGCTGTTGGTGCGCATCGTCGTGTTCCACCGACAATAAAGACAGAAGAAAGCCACTAAAATGCTGAAATGTTTATCTAACTTCTACCGTACTTACTGCTCTCCTTCCAAACCTTCAAACCTCCTGGATCATGCGGCCATATTGCTGGCCCCACACACCAACCATCTCCATTTTCTGCTCCACCCTCCCACCACCACCACCAGTTTCTCCTACCGCTTTAATTGTCGGGATGGTAGAGCATCCAATTCTAAAGGATTTTTAAGTTTTTAAATTCGTTTAAATATTCATTTAAAATAAAATAAAATAAAATAAAATAAAAATACTGCTTGTGGCTTGGTACCTTTGTTTAAAAGAGAAAAGGAAAAAAAAACAAAAATTTGTAGGGAGCGACACGACTTGGGTTTTTTCATCTTCACTACTACGCTACCCAACTGTACAAGTTAAAAACGGTCAAACATCGACCAAACTCAATCATCGACCAAACTCTATTACTCCTCTTCTCGTGCGTGAAGGCCACACCGCCATGGATCCCGACTCCGAGCTCGTCTTCGACTTCCCGCCCTTCCTGCGCCTCTACAAGAGCGGCCGCGTCCACCGCCTCATCGGCACCGACTACGTGCCTGCTGGCGTCGATCCCGCCACCGGAGTCGCCTCCAAGGACGTTCTCATCGACCCCCGGACAGGTCTCTCTGCCCGCCTCTATGTCTGCTGCCCGTCCGCTTCCACCCGGCGTCCCATCCTCTTCTACCTCCACGGCGGGGCCTTCGTCGCCGAGTCCGCCTTCTCCCCGACCTACCACGCGTTCCTCAACAACGTCGTGGCCAGGGCCGACGTCGTCGCCGTCTCCGTGGAGTACCGGCGCGCTCCGGAGGATCCCCTCCCAGCCGCCTACGACGACGCCTTCGCCGCCCTCAGGTGGGTAGCTTCTGGAGGCGGCGGAGAGGCCTGGCTGGCGGAGCGCGGTGACTTCGATAGGGTGTTCCTGGCTGGCGACAGCGCGGGGGCAAACATCGCACACAACATTCTGGTGCGGACGCTGGCGGAGCCGCTGGAGATCAAGATCGCGGGGCTGGCGCTGATCCACACCTACTTCTGGGGCAAAGAGGCGGTGGGCGCGGAGCCGACGGATCGGGCCTTCCGGGAGTGGCTGGAAACGACGTGGGGGTTCGTGTGCGGGTGGAGCTCGGGGATCGAGGATCCGCGGGTGGATCCGTTCCGGGACGAGGCGGCGCTGCGGGCGCTGCCGTGTCGGCGGGTGCTGGTGAGCGTGACGGAAAAGGATTTGTTCAGGGAGCGGGGAAAGGCATACTACGAGAGGCTGAGGGCGAGCGGGTGGGAAGGGGAGGCGGAGCTGGTGGAGACGGAGGGGGAGGAGCACGTCTACTTCCTCAGCAACCCTAATTGCGAAAAGGCGTCGGCGGAGATGGCTCGCTTGGTCGCTTTCTTTACCCATGATTCATAATTAAGAGGCTGGGAGTTGCTTGCTATTTGCTGCCCCCCTTTCCTTTGCCTTGGAATTCTATTCCCTCTTTTAACTTTTCTGTTCGTTTGTAAGGAACCAACCTGCTGCGTTTTCATTATATTCTGGAATTTACATGGAATACTGATCGGTAATAGCGTATTTGCTATCTTACTACTGAATTTGGTGGGACGCAATCAGAATCAAGCTCTTTCACAACCATTTAATCACAATTGATCGTATAGAAATTAATAGTGTGATTAATTTATATTAATTTTATTTATTAAAAAAATAATTTAATTAAAATAATATTTTAATAAATAAAATAAATCAAGAGGATTTCATTACATCCACTATATTTGAAATCGGCATTATTTAATCACAAATGATTGTATAGAAGTTAACTTGTTATAATATATAAAAGTTGATTGTTAGATTTTATAATAGTACGATTAATTTATGTTAATTTTGTTATTCGAAAAGGAAAACATAATTAAAATAATATTTTAATGAGTAAAATAAATTACGAGAATTTTATTACACTCGTTACATTTGAAATGAGTATTATGATTAACTAATATAACAAGTAGCAGTTGGTTGTTAGCTTCAATATGTTGTTAGCTTTTGATAGTTGCTGGATTAAGGATATTTTTAGAATAAAATTATAGATAGGATGTTCATTTGATATTTCTCTTGATCTGCAATGCCCTCTTAATTTTTACCCAAAATATTATGCATATATAACTTATATATTATCAATTTAATTAAAATCATTTTAAAATGATATAATAAAAACTTCAGCAGATTTACAATAATTCTTACCATGTTGAAATAAAAATATTTTTGATAAAAAAATGATGAAAGAGCGCTCTTTTAATATTTGTCAAAAGAAAAATTGAAAAGAAAATTTGAAAAGGATTTAACTTTTATTTTGATGGAAAATGAAGAAGAGTGTGGAAAAATTAATTTATATTTCTCAAAAGCTTCAAAAGATTACAACAATGATAAATTATTAATCAAATTCTTATAAGTTATATTTTGTTTTTTTTTCTTTTCGGTAGGACATTCAGGTTTCTTAAACTTCTTTAAAGAAACTTCTGTATCTCGCTTTTGCGACTAATTGGGATTATCATTTTTTTTTCCTTCTCTTAAACTTTTTTGTATCTCTCTTATAATTACAATATAAAAAGAGAACAATCCACTTATTTTCATTTATTCAATAATTCAGTCCAACGTTAAAGGATGAGATGACTCCATAAAAAGTAATCATGGTTGAATATCTCTAGTTGGTTGGATACCTATTGATTCAACTTGTTTCTGATCAAGCGCTACGAGTTGAGGCTTTGAGGCTTTGATAGATCGGCTATCTTCAGATTGGACTTTTCAAGATCAATTTTTTTCAAGTTGACACTCGAGATGCCGAGTATGAGAGAAATCTTTCATAAAAGATCTACAAAGACTCAATGACACTGTTAAGAGGATCGTTAAGTCAGGATTCGACTCGGTCATTCTGACATTCAAGTCCAACTATAAAAAAAATAAAGAAATAAGAAAATGTAAAGAAAATAATACGTTCTAAGATTGTTTATGGATCACGTAACCTTTAAATAAAAAGCGAATGGGTGGCGTTGGTTCATAAAGAGCACACATTTTATTTTCCTCGCCGAGATACCTCTCTTAGTGATTAGTGCCTTAACAATCCGACCTGAAGATTTTTCATCTCGAGTGCCAATGTAAAGACGGTCACTCTTGAAAAGTCCAACCCTAACGCGATCTGCCTATCAAAGTTCCACCTAGAGTGTCCAACCCGAAAGAAGTTGAACCAATCGATATCCAACTGACTGGAGATATTCAACTGTGGTTGTTTTGATTGAGTCATCTCATTTCTTGATCCGGACCAGATCATTCAATATAACTGTTCATTTTTGTCTGTCCAATTCAAGAAAATCAATTTCTTCCCTAGGAAGAAGGAAAAAAACATAACTCTTTGATCCTCTAAAGTAAGAAAAATGACCTTTCAGCGTTGGGGCAGAGCCCTCTGTAATCAAAGTAGTGAAAACTAGTTAGTCTAGCTGTCGGTGCGCATTGTCGTATTCCACCGACACTAAAGACAGAAGAAAGCTACTAAAATAAAATAAAATAAAAGTACTGCTTGTGGCTTGATACCTTTGTTTAAATGAGAAATGGAAAAAAAAATTGTTGAGAGTGAAGGCCAACGACAACTCAATCATCGACCAAATCCTATTCCTCCTCGTCTCGCGCGTGAAGGCCACACCGCCATGGATCCCGACTCCGAGCTCGCCTTCGACCTCCCGCCCTTCCTGCGCCTCTACAAGAGCGGCCGCGTCCACCGCCTCATGGGTACCGACTACGTCCCTGCTGGCGTCGATCCCGCCACCGGGGTCGCCTCCAAGGACGTTCTCGTCGACCCCCGGACAGGTCTCTCTGCCCGCCTCTATGTCTGCTGCCCGTCCGCTTCCACCCGACGTCCCATCCTCTTCTACGTCCACGGCGGCGCCTTCGTCGTCGAGTCCGCCTTCTCCCCGACCTACCACGCGTTCCTCAACAACGTCGTGGCCAGGGCCGACGTCGTCGCCGTCTCCGTGGAGTACCGGCGCGCACCGGAGGATCCCCTCCCAGCCGCCTACGACGACGCCTTCGCCGCCCTCAGGTGGGTAGCTTCTGGAGCAGGCGGAGAGGCCTGGCTGGCGGAGCGCGGTGACTTCGATAGGGTGTTCCTGGCTGGCGACAGCGCAGGGGCAAACATCGCGCACAACATTCTGGTGCGGACGCTGGCGGATCCGCTGGGGATCATCATGATCGCGGGGCTGGCGCTGATCCACCCCCACTTCTGTGGCAAAGAGGCGGTGGGCGCGGAGCCGACGGATCCGGCCTTCCGGGAGTGGCTGGAAACGCTGTGGGGGTTCGCGTGCGGGTGGAGCTCGGGGATCGAGGATCCGCGGGTGGATCCGTTCCGGGACGAGGCGGCGCTGCGGGCGCTGCGGGCGCTGCCGTGCCGGCGGGTGCTGGTGAGCGTGACGGAAAAGGATGGGTTCAGGGAGCGGGGAAAGGCGTACTACGAGAGGCTGAGGGCGAGCGGGTGGGAGGGGGAGGCAGAGCTGGTGGAGACGGAGGGGGAGAAGCACGTCTACTTCCTCTTCAACCCTAATTGCGAAAAGGCGACGGCGGAGATGGCTCGCTTGGTCGCTTTCCTTACCCGTGATTCATAATTAATTTTTTAAGAATGTTTATTTGCCGCCCCCCTTTCCTTTGCCTTGGAATTCTTTTCCCTCTTTTAACTTTTCTGTTCGTTTGTAAGGAACAACCTGCTGCGTTTTCATTATATATTTATATTCTGGAATTTACATGGAATACTGATCAGGAATTTGAGAAGATCAAACGTAATTCATCAATTCACTCAACCTTCACGCATGCAGTCTGTGGTAGTGAAGAAAGAGTGGTGCTCGATCATCTAATTGGTATAGTTTAATGAGAGAATTTTCCTTGCCATGAGGAGTATATATCTTACATCTTATCGAGTTTGAATTAATAATTGTTTGTGCTTTCTGTATAATTAGTATTATCTTACACTGCTTTTCTACGTTCAATCTTAGCTTTGCTAGATTGTGTGTTAAATGAATGGGCTTATTTAATGGATCGGAGGCATATATTCGTAGTGTTCAGCTCAGTGATATATAGTAGCCCTAAGTGTCAGCTAGCCACTGGAAACCAACCTCATCTAAGTTGTTTATTTAGTCAAAATAGTGAAATTTGATATGAACAATTTCAATTGAAATAATATATATTGTTCCGGTTGAGATGTGCGTCTAGACACGTCACTGGACCTTCCTCGCTGTAGAAGCGAAACAGGAGGAGAGCTTAGGGCGACGGGAGCTTCAGGGTCGTCGGGACCTTCGTCGGAGCTGGCGTGGAACAAGACGAAGGGTTTGGCGCGCCGCTGACTCCTGGACCTGAGAACAAAGAAGGCGTGAGTAGGAAGGCCAGGGGAGTGCCCTGGCGCGACCACTCCGACGCTCAAGTCATGGACGGCGGGAGGAAGAAGATGATGAACAGTAGCTTGAGCATGAAGAAAAAACAGAAGTTGTAGAAGTTGAGAGAGTTACCTGCTGAAGGGAGTGGCCGTTTTAAGGAGAGATGAGCATGTATACCTGTCACGTCATCATTTAAGAATTGTCCCATCATGATTAATGAGATGTCAGGAACAATCGAGTTCCTTGTCCCATCGTCGGTAAAGTGTTATCTTGTCACAGTCAGTGCAGACAGCAGAGAGATAGTAGTAGTTAATGGAGGCGTGGGCTTGTCAGAAATCGTGATGAGATGTACCAGGGCACTGTAGGGCGCTTCGTTGGTCCGGCTTGGTAAAGGATACGTGAGGCGAAGACCTTCAGCGTCAAAGCGCTTTAGAGGCTAAATGAAGGAGAGAGGGCCGCATGGGTGATTCGGTCAAAGGGTGGTCGAATGGGCGATTCGGCCAAAGGATGGCCGAATGGGCGATTCGGCTGGAGGATGACCGAATGGGCGATTCAGCTGGAAGATGGCCGAATGGGCGATTCGGCTGAAAGATGGCCGAATAGGTGATTCGACTGAAGGATGGTCGAATGGGTAAACGTCTATACTCTAAGTGACCGGATCAATCAAGTTTATAGCTTCGACCGGCTGGACCTTTGGGATAGGACCAGACTTGGACTTGAATCCAGCTGAGGGCCCCTCTGACTATCCCCGTAACATATATGTATATATTTACCATTTCCACCTCTAATCAATTAATGTAATCATCATTTATAATTCAAATGCAAAATGAAGTTAATAAATAGACAAATGAGTTCCTGAAAATAAAATTAGCAAATTTTCACTTAGCAAGTCGCCGACGATGTAAATATATATATCTTGACTCTTTTTTTTGTGTTTTTAATTTGTTCCAATAAAAAAAACATTCCTCGTTGGTCAAATCCATTATAATATGTATTCCACATTTTGATAACATTCGCTGTCTCCATGTATCTTTCATGTCCTCCACTCCTCCCACGACATTAATTTTTCCTTATAATCAAACTAATAAAAAAAACTTTTTTGTTTCTTTTTTGTCATCAAGAATTAATTAATTTATTCAATTCATCAGCAAATCCTCAAATCATTGGGCCGGCGAATACAAATATGCAATCTGGAGATTAACATATCCACCAAAACGCCGGCCGACCGGTGCAATATGAAGGAGGTGGTGCCTATCGACGGAGTCGGCGTCACGGCGTCCGCTGCCGCCTCCATCGACCTCTGCTGTCACTCTACCAGCTCCCCTTCCAGCCCCGAACTCGCCGCCTCCATCTGCTCGCACTTTTATGGCGTTCCCGGTTGCCTTCCGCCGGTCTCCGGCGTACCTTTTTCCTGGGAGGACAAGCCCGGCACTCCGAAGTTTCACCTGCTCGACGCCGAGAAGGCGGAGGAACCGATGTTAAAGCCTCCGCCTCGGTTTTTGTACGCGTCGGCGGACGGAGAGGCAAGAACCGCGGTCTCCTCTCCGCGTTCGCCGTTGATGTCGCCGAGGCGGTTGTGGGGGTCCGCCCACCGGAGCAGAGGATCAGGGGGAGGAGGAGGAGGCGTGGAAGAACTCGATCCGTTCACTATCGCGATACTGGAGGCGTCGGGGTGGGAGAAGGCGCCTCCGGCGAACCCGTCGGATCGAGGACGGAATGACAAGTGGCGGCTGAGGGAGCTTCTCCTCCTCCGGAGAGCATCTCCTAAACTCGCCGGCAGCCACAATATAGCGTTTTCATCGTGGGGTTCAATAAAGAAGAAAGTGAAAGCTGAGGAGGGTCACGACCGTGATTTCTGCGTGGAAGATGATGGAGCGACCGCGGCGACGGCGGCGGAGGAGGAGATGATGAAGAAGAAGAATGAACTCGGCCAGCGGCAGGGAATGCTTGGCTGCATCCGGTTCAACGCCGGTGGTCGACGTTGGTTGGACTGGAGTCGTTAATTGATAAAAGATCCATGAAATATTTGAAGTTTGGAATAAAATGGTTAAATTTCTGTAATCTGTAAGCTCTATTCTACTAGAATGTGTAACGTAGCCACGGCCCACCTTCATCAAGTGAATGCTCTCAGGTCCATTAATTTGGAGCTTGGAGATTGTTCCGGCCAAATGTCGTAGAAGGTCAAGCCACCAGTCAACGGACTAGCTGGCAGTGGCAAGGAGGGTCGTCGGTCTTCGATCAAAGGGGGAACTTCAGAAACTCCGCTCTCCAGAGGAGGGTCCTGACACACAATAGACAAGAGAGGTGAGACTGGCGCCCCGGGGGATCCCGGTGTGCCACTCCGACGCTCAAGTTAGGGTTTTGCTAGTGAGCCAAGAAAAGAAAGAGGAAGGATAGTGTGTTTTTCATACCGACCCCTTGCATGGTTCTCAGTTACTCCTTTTATAACCAACCTTCGAACCTAGCCCGGGAAAACGGCTGCCTCCCTCCTCGGGTACGCCAACTACCACCAGAAGAACCTTCCCTTTGTCCCACCTGTCCTAGGCCATACCTATAGGAGGAGCCTGTAGTGGGAGGTCAGACTGATCTTTCATACTTGCTTTATGATAATGCATGTACCAACACGAGGTTAGGAGAACACGACACGTATAAGTACGAGGAGCCTCATTAATGCGATATGGGGTCGCCATTAATGTGGACGGGGGCGACTGAGACAGACGCCGAAAGTGGCTGTGTACATGCGGCACCCCGGCCACGAGCATTCCAGTGATGGCGACAGCAGTTTGTGTCAGAGGATCAAAGCGGGATTTGGAACCTACCCTTGAGGTTGACCCTGCCGGGACGAGACTAGATCGAGTACGCCGAGACGAGAGGGAGTGCCGGGACGAGACTAGATCGAGTACGCCGAGACGAGAGAGAGTGTCGGGACGAGACTTGAGCGAGTACGCCGAGACGAGAGGGAGTGCCGGGACGAGACTAGATCGAGTACGCCGAGACGAGAGAGAGTGCCGGGACGAGACTTGAGCGAGTACGCCGAGACGAGAGGGAGTGCCGGGACGAGGCTTGAGGTAGGTCGCGAGTATGCCGGGGGCTTCCTCTACCGGGATGAGGGAGTTTGCTCCCGTGGCTTGAACTTTGACCGCGCGCCAAGCCTTCCGTGACTTCCTGCATCAGAGATGATGAATTAATAGAACATCAAAACAATACTGCAGTAATATTTGGTCTCTGAATCGATTTCAGTTGAAAGAAATACTCTAAGAACAGAACCATAGTTTTTTCTATAGAAGTTTAATGCCCAACATAGTCTCATTTGCCCTCTGTATAGAAGGGCAAATCAGTTAATTACTTTCATGAATCAAGAATCGTCGAACATATCTGAAAGTTGCAGCGATCGTTTGAAATCTTCAAGGTTAATTAAGTTCATGTGTGTGTGTCATGGAGGTGAAACAAAAGGGAATGCGGGCATACAAAGGTTAGTCAGGTGCTTTATTGAGATACAGATTGTTAGAATTCACTATCCAATCCTTTGAACTTTCAGCTCATCAAGTAGATGACCATCTACTGGATCATAGATCGTAATCATATCTTTATTATAACAGCTTTTCTGTTAGTCACGCACTGATGAACTTGTGAGTAAAAATTTACTAAAGTAAGCGTCTTCCTGCTTGTAAAACGATAACATGTCTGTACTGGTTTGGATCTTAACCTCATATGCTAGCTAATTACCTCGAAAGAACATGCGTGCCACAGAACATTGTTCTCTATACGGGAAATGGTCCTCATATTGCAGGGATGAGAAAGGACAGTTTTACGGTCAAGATTGTTGTCATGAGCCTGTGAGAGAACATGTAATTAAGAAGTTTGTCATCTGTTACCTTGTTTTATCATTGTGGCCAAGAACGTGAAGTTTTAGTGTTACCTTGTGGCAGCCACCATGCTTGGTGGTAGCTTGATTATATGCAGCATCCAACAAGTTAATTTTGATTGCATGTGAGCCTAGGTATCTATCACAAGCTATCCTTTGGGCTAATTAAGACTACTGCAGCACCTAGCTAGCAACCCAAGTGATTCAGGCCAAATAAAAACATATTCTTTGTTGCAATCACCCCTTCAAACTGCTGTCTTGAAACTTGACACCTTACTCTTTTGATTCGCGTCCAAATTCATTGTTATTTTCTGGGAGTTGGATGTTTTTGATCCAATGAATCCATTTTGTTTATGCAGGGAAAATCCAATGCAGTGATGCTTTGGCTACCTTCAGACTTCTTGTGAACTATAACATTTGGTCAGTGACTGAAATAGTCTTCCAGCTCTAAACAGCTAAAAGCATTTTATTTATGCCATTTGTCTGCATTTCTTTCTAAACTTATATTTCTGATTGAAGCAAATACGTGGAGAGAAGTGGTGAATGTGAAGGTGATTGATCATCCAACAAATATTGTTTTCTCAGACAAAAACTATAGTTTTCTACGTGCCAATGACACAGAAGAAGGCACCGTCCGTGTTTAAGCAAACAGCACAAATAGAGAGATCAAATCTTGAAATGAGACAAGGAAGAGTCCTCTTGGGACCAATCAGCGCGGACGCACAAGCTGAGATGAGAAACTCATCTTCTCACCAACAATCGGCAGGCGAGGCAGCAGGACAGTAGCAGGACAGCAGCAGGGATAGAAAGAGCATGGATTTATTCTGCAAATCTACTCATGTGATGTGCGCCACAGAGCTACCAGCTTAAAGCCTGGCCAAAATTGGATTCGAGTCAAAAAAGAGACTTAAAAAAAGAATGTCAAGGGACAAAAAAAAAAGGAGAAAAAATTCATCAAGAAAAGGGGGAAAAAAAGCAGGTACATTAAAAGTAGTAGTCTTAGCTGTGACTGCTGGCTCACTTTGGCTCTTTCATGTGTGGTTTCTCTCACTGATACATGTGAAACAGGGCCAATTAGTCGCAAAAAGTGCCTTGAATTTCATCAAATGATCGTTTTTCTTTTAGTAAGCTCAGCGTTCAGATAATAATGGCGATGCCCAATAGATGGATTGAACTTTGAAGTGTAATAAAGCTTTACTTTCAAAGTCAGAAACAAGAAAATATGTGCCTGCTTTTTTTTTTATTTACTATTCATGTTTTGCATTTCTCACTGATTGGAATCATGCCATGCAATCGAACAGGGACTGGGCTCAGTTTTGAATCTTTGCGTCTCGTGAAAAATTATTGAGCTCAAATCAAACAAATCAACCTGGTACAGAAAATGACCCTTGATCCAATTTGGACCATGCAGCAAAGCTTTGTCCCAAAATTGAAGGTAAAGCAGATGTTGCAAATGGCCGTGCATATTTAATGCTCTGCAAAGGAAAAGGAGAAGTTAGTATTTCTTTGGAGTTCAAAATGGGAGATTTTCCAGCTACTTTCGCCATTCTGAATCAGAAATGAACCTCAAGGGCAGATGATCGAACTGATTGATTACGTTTCTTTGGCAAACTCACAATGAATATTGTAATGTCTCAATGCATCAAGAAACTCGATGGAGAATGAATCCTACTGATTGAGAGCAGTGCATGCCATGGAGAGTGATGAGAACTATGAGATTGCAGTAAAAGGAGGACCATGGCTGGTTAAAGTCTGATATAAATGGAGATTCATATCAAATGGACCACAAATCAATGGCTCAAATGATCTAAATCTTTATGAAGTTCTGAAATTTTTTACCTCTGAATAGGTTTAGATAATTGATTTCAGAATGCATTCATTTCTTGCCTGTGCAAATTTACCTGCTTTTTATTCCTGCAGGTTCCAGCTTGCTGCCAATAGATACAATAAATACTTTACCATACAGATTTATTGGCTGTGTAGCTTTTGTTTGGATCTCCGTGCAGTTTCAGCTCCTTTATTCTTTTATGGCTGCAAAAAAAAAAAGAAAAAAAAACTAAAGTTGGTTATGTAACTTTAATGCGAGATACTCTCAATATGCTGCGTGATCTTACTTGCATTATTAATCAATTTAATATTTTCTAATGATTGTATTTTTTAGACTAATCAAAGATGAACAAGATTAAATCAGAGAAAAGAACCCGAGCAATTTGTTTGTGAGAAATGAAATGAACTAAAGATTAGGTATTAAATAAAATTAGTCTGTTGAGGATGTTCATGTCTCCTCCACCTTTTTCCTACTATTTTTTCGTAAATATTATTATTTGAAAACAGTTTGGTTTTTCCATCCCCTTCATGGCGTCAATCCTTATGGCCTACAAACCCAAACCTTTCCTTTCCTTTCCTTGTTTATGAATACATCCTCCTTGCTCTTGCACAGTTCGACTCTCTCCAGGGATTACATCCTTTGAAGATGTCCATCCTGTGGGAAGGAGTCGCATTTGGATGAGGGAGGAGAGGAGAGGGAGAAGGACCTTCTTTTTATAGGAAAGTTTCCATCTTTACCACTTTCTTCGAGTTTATCCTTCTATATGGCTCCAAGCAGTGACTATGCGTCTTCTATCCTCTTCTGCGTCGAGGACAACAGTTGCATCCTAGGCTTCGATGATGACGGCGACGACGCAGCGGAGGATAACCAGTTGATTTGGCTTTCTGAAACACAAAGGTGCCATTTTTATGGAGATCCTTTCATCAATTTGCCGCCGCAATCCGATGATTACTTGGGTATCTTGATTCAGAGGGAGTCCGAGTATATGCCGAGGGACGACTACGAGGTGAGGTTGCGTTCTGGGGCATTGGACTCGTCCATTCGCAGAGATGCCATCGATTGGATTATGAAGGTAGATTCTTCTTTAATTCTGGTTGTCGGAGTCTCTTCTGCTCAATCTTCCTCTAGGTTGTTACCATTTAATGTACTTTCTTTTGCTTCGTATAAGTTTTACCGATTTTTGTTATCAAACTCTCTTCTTGACGTTGTCGAACCTGTGTCACAATTAACTAATCAATGTAGGATTTTCTGTGACCGTTTCCATTTTTTCTCCCTTTCCATCTGTTTGCTTTGGTGCTGCAAACGGCTTCATGTGTCTCTTTTGGTTATTTATTCATTGTGTTGCTCTACATTACTGCTCTTATCTCTGGATTTTTTTGATATATGCATTCTGATAGTTGCATTTGCTTGCACATTGACCAGGTTCATGACCATTATAATTTCGGGCCCTCGAGTGCCTACTTATCTGCAAATTATTTGGATCGGTTTCTCTCCAATTATGAGCTTCCTGTAAGAACATTCATGCAAACTTTGGTGCCTTAAGTTGTTAGGTTATTTGAAATCATTCATCTAATTGTTTGATTTGGCCTGCCCTATCTTTGATTGTAGAAAGATAAGGCTTGGACTACACAACTCCTATCTGTAGCTTGCCTATCCTTGGCAGCCAAAATGGAGGAAACCGAAGTTCCTCTGTCCTTGGATTTGCAGGTGGTTAAGATTGCAAGTCAGAACTAGGGAAATATGTTCCATTTTTGTGAACTTCACTGATTTTTTTTTCTTAAGTAGGTTGGTGAAGCCAAATATGTGTTTGAGGCTAGAACTATTCAGAGAATGGAGCTTCTGGTTTTGAGTACCCTTAAATGGAGGATGCAAGCTGTAACTCCTTTCTCTTTTATGGATTTCTTCCTTCATAAATTCAATGGTGGAAATGTGCAAGATAAAGTGGTGGTGTCTCAGTCAATTGAACTCATATTGAGTATTATTAGAGGTAGAGTTCATCAAAGCCCTAAAATCTGATCTCTTTCTTTTATGTATAGAAAATGGAGAATCTGGCCAGCAAAATCTCGCCGGTATCTTAAAAACTTGTATTATCTTAATCTAGAGCATGTATTACAATAATACCCAGCAAATAAAATAGACTAAAGGGATGCAAGTTGAGTCTATGGCTAAGTCTGAATCCAATGCTATGCAGAAACAGATTTCTTAGCATTCAAATCTTCTGAAATTGCTTCAGCTATCTCACTGCTAGTTTTAGGAACTGTGGATATCGATAAGGCAGTGGCTGGTTGCAGCTATGTTTCTAAGGTATCTATTTCTAGTATCTCATGTAGTTTTTATTCTCTTAACTAGTTATTTCTTGATTGGCATACACCATGTATTTGTTCTCTTGTATCAAGATCTTTACTATGATGAACTGTGGTTTGCTGCAGGAGAAGGTCATTAGATGTTATCAAACAATTAAGGATATGGAGTTGATGAGTAGTAGGCCACTTAAATATGATAGAATAGCATTTGCCTCTATGCCACAAAGCCCGATCGGTGTTCTTGATGCTGCATGCTTGAGCTATAATAGCGATGATATAGCTGCTGTGTCACAGACATGCAATCATAATTCTTCTGCAAGCAAGAGAAGGAGAATAAGCAGGACCTAAATGAGCCTTGCAACCACTACTACTATATTTTGGAGCCTTGTTACTGTCAAAGTAGTTTACTTGGGTACTTTTATGTTGGTGTTTTATGGTGGCAATGACCTTGTAGAACACCCCAAGCAAAAAAAGAGGAAAGATCAATCAAGAATTTATCCAACAAAAGGAAGGAAATCTCTCAATCAGATGCTGAACTGACATCTAGTAAAGAATTCAGCAACAGTTCCAAAGGATGGTGGAAACAATATCTAGTTCTCTGTTGGTTCTGTTCTTTTTTTCCTTCTGGCCTCATTCTCGCAAAGCATCTTGTGTCATTTGGAACAAGGAACGATATGTATTTCCTAAGATACAGCGTTGTTGTAATTTGAACTTGTTTTGTTTCCTAATGGAAACTAATCTGTTTGCCGAAGTGATCATAACACCAAATGCTGAAACTATTACGGTTTAGGAATTCTCCTCCACAATGATTTCATTGAACATGAGTAGTCTGGTCTACCACCACTTCATTGTGTTTCAACCTTTAATGATGGATAAAGACTGTGGTTTACTTCAGAGAGAAACAATTGAAAGTTTCTTATGAGTTGGATTTTTGTTTAGATTGAAGGTTATAGATATATAGATTGATTATCTTGTCAGCAGTTTAGGCTTAGCTTTTGGGATCACCTGCATCATAAATGCTAAGAAAACAAGACAAAGATATTTATTTGGTTGTAGGGTACCTTATAGTAGTAGGAGCCCCAGCAGTGTCCGTACATATGCCTACCTTATACATAGCACTCATCGGATAGTGATGGTCGATAAGTTCTACTGACGATGCCATTAATGATGGAATCTGTACCTGTTTTTGTTTTTTGTTTTGCAAATATCAACTTTTTAAAATATTTTTCAAGTTTAATTAATATCGAAATATCCTTCAAACTTTTTCTTTTCATGGTTGAAATGCCTTCTATTTTGCAACAAATAAATGAATTAGACAATAATTTAGAAAAGTAAAACAGGTATTTTGGTAAATTGTTTTGATCATAACATGAATTCTTTGAAAGACATTTAACAATTATATTAATTGAGAACGAGAATCATCTGTTCTTGCAAGAATCGAGATCACTGCGATCAGTTTTCACTGAGTAGAATTTATGATCATTAGCCAGTAAAATCAAGTCATTTTCTCTCGTGGCACATTGACATCGTTGATATATAGAAGTACTGTCTGAATGTTCATTGATGGAATCTGCTTGGCAACCTCAAGTAATCTGAACATTGCGATGATCGAGTGCTGCCTTTTCTTCCTTCTCCTTCTCTGATCGTCTGTACTCTCCGTAGGAGTAGGAAGCCAAACCCCAGAGCGCCAGTACAAGGGCCATCCCCTTCTCGCTGCTAAACCTCTCCCTCAAGAAGACGACGCCCAACAACTCCGTCACCGGAATGAACACCGCGATGAGGACGCCGGCGAGCAGCGTGTTCACGCAGAAGATGACTCCCACCGTGCCCAAGAAGAAGAACTGCCAGAAGACGGCACTGCAAACAAGAACCAAATAGTATCTCACCTTTCCCAGTCCAAATTCCTTCGCCTCCTCGGGAATCGCCTGCAACTCCAAAATCAGAAGAAAAAAACAATGAACCACCCCTGTTTGGATTCGCATGAAGCTGAATATTTAATTAATTTGTTCATGAGTGCCGGTTGAGATTTCGATTTGGGCTTTAATTTTTCTTTTGGGCAGTAGAATGGTTACTTGGAGTTAACGCTTTCTTGTTGGTGGTTCCACTAGCGATGTGGTTGATTGGAATCATGCATCGCACCTGGAAATCCTTATTGAGAAGCATCCCGCCCATGCAAAATGAGGAAGCGAATATTCCGATCGCCAGTTGCATCTCCAGCACCAGCGTGTACGTGATCGCCTGCTTCGCCTTGGCGTACATCAGCTCCATCAGCGGCAGGATGAGGCCGTAGAGCGCCGCCGCGGCCAGGGTCAGCGCGAATCCGACGTAGTACTCCCTCCTCGTCTCGTTCTCCTGACGATCCGACCTCACGTGGAGCCCCAGTATCGCCGCGCCCACCGTCAGCAGCCCCACCGCGTTGATCGAGTAGGCCGTGAAACGCTGTTTCACGAGGAGGAACGAGAACAGGGCCGTGAAGGCGAGTTGGGTGGAGACGAGGAGGGCGGAGGTGGAGACGGGGAGGAAGGAGAGGCCGTAGACGTAGAGGAAGTCGTCCATGCCGGTGAGGAGGCCGACGGCAGCGCAGGAGAGGACTAGTCGCGGGGTGATGAAGAAGAGCTTAGTGTGGCGGCCGCTCAGGCGGCAGCGGAGGTAGGAGCAGAAGAGGGTGAGGAGGATGACGGGCCAGCCGGCGGTGCCGAGCCAGCTGGATAGCCACCGGCGCTTGCCGCCGCAGCGGAAGTAGAGGCGGACGAGGAGCGGGCCGCCGGTGTTGCCTAGCGCCATGAGGATCACGTTGAGGAGGATGAGCGGCGCCCTCCGCTGGAGTCCAGCCTTGTCCCCCTGCTCGTTGTTGGAGGCTTGTCCTTCCGAATCCATGGAGTGGTCGATCATGGAATTGAACAAGATATTGCCGCTAGTGCTGTGTATCTAATCGAGCACGTTAGAACTCGATCTACCAGTGACCACCAGATAGAAAGCAGAGAGCTTTAAATATGAAACAGAGGTGAAGAGATTTGAGTGAAAAACACAGTCAAATAAGGCCCAGTGAAATATTTTAAAGCTATTATAAATTAAAAAAGAAAGGAAAAAAGAAAAAATATATTATAAATAAAAATAATAATAAATTTGTTCAGGTTGAGATAACTCCGGGAACACGTCAACGACCATTCAACACCGAAGTTGATTGCACGAGGAGGAGGAAGAAGACAGTGATCTCCAGAACCCTACAAGCACCACCACGGTGAGAAGGAAGATCAGGATTGTCCTAGTTTAACCGCTCTGACACTCAAGTTAGTCACTGGAAGAAGAATAATAAATTTGAATGGAGGAGCGTGATGAAGATGTCCCTATGTGTACTTATATCAAGGAGATTATATAGGTGAGAGTGAGAGAGTCATATATGTATGTCTTGTTGTTAATTATGAAGAATATTGCATCCGTCGAGATTTTGTCAGAAGATATATCCCATCAGGGTGTGAAAAATATTTCATTATTGTTATAATAGCATGAGATCGCATCATTAAACATCATATTGTGATAACAAATAGCATCAGTTATCCTATCATATATAACTTAACTTTTTGATGGTGATTTGATTGATTGACTAAAAACAGGAAAGGAATTGTTTTGATGTTGGTAGGGTGAGACTAGTCGGTGGAGAAGTTGACCTTGAGTCGGGATGAGCAAGGATCGGACCGGACTACGGCCGAGTGGAGTCTTGAAATCGGAGCTAGCCTCAATGTAAATGCAAACCCTAGGAAAGTGTGCGTATCCCTAGGGATATCTTATGTTGAGTCGGACTTCTGAGTGGACTGGATGAGTGGTCGAGTCAAGCTCCCAGTGGGCTGGCTTCTGAGTGGTCGGGCTCCTGAGTAGAATCAAGGGTTTGGATCTGACCGAACTTGAAGAGCAAATACAGAATCTGAATATAGGATCAAGTCAACCATATTCTGACGTGCCTCGATCTTAATGTCCGTGGAGACTTTCGTATGTTAGAGATCATGCAGCAGTTATATAGACAGAGGTCAGCACAAAGCAATTTTCTCTTCGCTTTCTCGTTGACCATCATAATGATATTAGGAAATAATAAATGTCATATTTTTTTAAATAATAAATGTATCATGCAAATAAATTTTTTAATGAAATAAATGTATTTAAATGTTTATATAATATGGGAAAGATTAGTTATTTCTAAAAAAGACTGTAATAAAATACCGGATACATTAATTACTTAAGGAATATTAATTCATGATTTAAAAATAATAATCCTTGGAATCGACAATTTTAATTAACAAACGAAAAACAGCAACGCTCCAAATTTGAATCCAAGACCTAAGAAAATTGCAATTTTAATTTTTTATAATATTTTTATGTGCACAACGCGTCCACCCCATTTAATTAACAAATTCACCATTGGATTTTTGGTGATTTATGGAAAGTGTTTTTTTGGTGAAGAATTAACACTTGGAAATTAACTCAATCGGGTCATCCATGGCGACTTTGGGCCGCGCTGGAAGATTCTATGTTGCCGGCGGTGGCGGTGGCGGTGGCGGTGGCGGTGGAGGCGACAGCGTCACCGGATCCGTAGCCTTCCAAGGGCGCCCTCGGATACGCTATCTTTCCCTTGCCGGAAATGTCCATTTCCCCCTTCCTCACTGAGAGCAAGACTGAATTCTCGCCCTCCCCTCTCTTCCCCGTCGCCCATGACGGGATCTTGAAGGACATATTTCGAAGAAAGAACGACGGCCAGCGATCTGATCTAACGAGACGGATGCTCCTCGATCCGCGGCTGCTGCCTTCCGCTCCGCCGCGGCCTCGGCGGCCTGATCGGGAGCTCCCTTCATCGGAGGTCTGGAGCGCGAAGCAACTGGTGGATCGGTGGAACTTCCGGGCGGAGAGAATCTCCTTCCTTATGTGCTCAGGCAGCCGTAGGGTGAACCGGTCAGCGTCCTCCATCGGCGGGATCATAGAGTGCCCCGTTGAGTGAGACCGCAGGAAACTCGGCAGCGGCCGCCCGGATCGCGACCGGGCTGCCCGCTGCTGACTCCTGATCCGCTCTAGTTCCATGGCCGCCTCCTTCCTCTCCTCCACCTCCTCCGGATCGACGACGATCGCGATGTGGTCCGGGGCCGGGGCGGCAGGGGTTTCCCGAGTTTGCGCTGGAGGCGCGCCGTGATCGGCGGAGTCGGCGGCCGCTTGTTCGGCGAGGTTGGCGCGGCAGACGGGGCATGTGACGTGCGCCTCGAGCCAGGCGTCGATGCAATCGAGGTGGAAGACGTGGTTGCAGTGGTGGAGGAGGCGGAGCGCCTCGTCGTCCTCGAACTCGCAGAGGCACACCGCGCACTCCAGCGCGCCATTCCCCGCCTTCAACCACTTCACCTCCGAGTACACCATCGTGGGGAACGTCTCGATCATCTCCGGGCTCAGCCCCTGCGGCCGTGACAGCCGCGCCGCCGCTTCCATGCGGCGGTGGAAGCTGAAGCTCTCGACGTCGCCGCGGTACGAGCGAATGCACACGCACGATAAGCAGAGAACGAATAAGACGGCGATAATGGAGATAACGATGACGGCCATGGCCTGACTGAACCTTCCATAGTTGTAGTATCTAATGCCGCTGCTGGATGGCGGTGAAGGCTGAGCGGCGACGCACTGGGGGGCGAGGAGTAGGAACAGGATGACGGCGGTGAGCGATCGATCAATCGGACGGCGGCTGCGCTTCGTGCCCATGGAGGCAGCCGTCGAGTGATTTGTACAGACTTGCATCTGTGGAGAGGAGGTGACTTTAAGGAGGCGACGAATCGAAGCGAGAAAGAAAGGCAGGCAAGCAAGCGGCTGGGCCAAGCCTCCGCTATCAGGGTAGACATCCGCTTTTATTCAACGAAAGCAATTCCTACAAACGATGACCCAAAATCTACCCCTCTTACAATTCATGGGACCCATTGCTTGTTCTAGGCTACTAACGTGAGCGTCAAGCGACTGAGACAGCGAGCTTCCAATCTGAATGCGATCGCCACGTAGGCTTCGCGTAAGAAGCACGAACGTCGGAACGAATTGGATTCCCTCCCGAACAATCGTTCATCGCATCGCGTTCACGTCAATTGATTGCGCTGTGCTATGCCCCCTCTCTTGGATTTTGACTATTTTAGACGGGCGGTCGAATCGGAGTCTGCGACTGTTTCCTGGCGTTGTGAAAAGGAAAAGAGAAATGATAGAGAGCAGGAAAACGTAGTAGGAAAACTAGCATGACACATGTGGCTGTCCACGTGTGTCATGCCACGTTTACTGCCACGTAGGTTTTTGCGTTTTCCCCCTCCTCCTCCCGCTCCCAAAACCCTATCTCCCGCTCCCGAAACGCCGCTCCCTGCTTCTTCGTTTTCCCTCCTTCGCCGAAAACGCAGGAGACTCCGCGCCCTCTGCTTCTTCGTTTTCCCTCTTCCTCCTCCGACCGCCGAACGAAATCCCCGCCGGCTCTTCTTCCTGCTCCGACCGCCGAACCAAAGCCCTGTCGCCTCCCGCCGGCTCTTCTTCCTCCTCCGACCGCCGAACCAAAGCCTGTCGCCTCCCGCCGGCTCTTCTTCCTCCTCCGACCGCCGAACCAAACCCCTGTCGCCTCCCGCCGCCTCCTCGAACGCGACCGGCATTTTTGAAACATCTTAGCGTTTCTGCTTGCCAGAAGGAATACATTCTATACAAGCAGTTAAAGAGATGGAAGCATTTGGTTGTTTACAAATCAGGAATTCATGCACTCGGTGTGTACACATCGCAGTTTATTCCTCGCGGAGCCATGGTAAGTGGTGTCTTAACTCTATTTTGCCCTTTGCTCGATCGAAGGTGAAAGTAGCATCACACATCTCTTTTGACATTCCTAGGTAGTTGAATACATCGGTGAGATTGTCGGGCTACGAGTAGCTGACAAGCGAGAGGTTGAGTATCAATCAGGTAGAAGAATTCAATATAAGAGTGCTTGCTATTTCTTTAGGATTGATAAGGAACACATCATTGATGCCACACTCAAAGGCGGGATTGCCCGATTTGTCAACCATTCTTGGGTTGCCGTCGATATAATTTCAGCCAATTCAAGAACAACAACATCTCTGTTCAGTGAGTACATGACTTCCATAGGTTGCCGGCTCGCCGCACATCCACACACACTCGGAAAATTGGCTTCGGCTACGGCCGGTGGCAAGGTGTTTTACTGGACAAGAACATGAGCTCTGATGGTTAAAAGTATGTTAGGCCTTTGCTTGGCCTTGAACTCTTTATTCAGACTTAAGTAAAAGCTACTAAAAACAGTGACAAGAGTGAGTACTTGTGAAACTACTAATGCTTGTTGATTCAGAGTAACTCTAAACTGCAAGTTTGATATGATAATGTATGTATTCAATACACTAGTTTTATCTAACAAATTAAGTTAAAAATTATTAAGCATATTCAGTTCTTTTATAAACTGTGTTTATCTTTGGACTTACTTTGGTTAACTCATCACGATCACTTAAAATTCTCCAACACTTAAAATTATACATAAATCAATTGAAAGTACTACTTTCCCTCTTGCAGCTGCGAGCAGAGCTTCCAAAGATTGCAGTTCCTTCTCCCCCCCACTGCATCATCTTCCCCACCCGGGTGCAAAGCTTCGGTTTCATTACCAGACCTCAACGTCCCCTTACCTGATTGCTAGGCACGGAAACAAAATGTAAATAGTCGAGCTTGGGCTCATGAAGCACCAAATCACTAACAATACTCTGCTAATTCTAGCATTTCATATTTAGGATGAGCAAATGGTAGCTAAGCTAAACTGCACGGCTGCAATTTATTCTACATTTACAAGATTTTGAACACAATTTCTTCTTCTCTTCGTTAGTGAAATGATCATCCAACTTCTGTTCTGTTTTGCTCTGTTCTTTCAGATGCCAAGGGTTTTCAATTGCTTATTGTGAACACAACTGAAGGAACCGTATCATCACAAAAAAAAAAGCAATGAAATCATATATTACAAGTTCATAGAGAACATGTCCTTGGTAGCAAGGAAACTATTTACAAGTTACAATTCACATTCAAAATTTCAATCTGGAGCAACAATAGTTTTTAGGTATAGAAGTCTTAGTTCAGGTACCGTCTGCAATTTTTTGAATTGCAGAAACATGGAATTTTCTCGCCTTCCTCTTCGCTGTTGAAGTGGTAGTCATAAGTAATCTCCTCGCCGGGGTTTATGTCCCGCTCCACGAAGAAAACCACCTGTAAGAAGGATCACCATTAGTTAGATCAAACATAAGGAGTATTTGTAGTTTAGTTCAAATCACAACTACCTTCTTCTCATTCCTGACTGTGATTACTTTCGCGACACAGTTTGGCTGAATCATCAACAATTGTGTAAAAAGAACACAGAAAGGATCAAAATTTCACGAGTAAACGAAAGAAGAACCGGCCTTGGAACAAGGTCTATTACCAGGCAAGAATGGTTGACAAATCAGGCAATCCCGCCTTTGCGTGTGGCATCAATGATGTGTTCCTGATCAATCCTAAAGAAATAGCAAGCACTCTTATATTGAATTCTTCTACCTGATTGATACTCAACCTCTCGCTTGTCAGCTACTCGTAGCCCGACAATCTCACCGATGTATTCAACTACATAGGAATGTCAAAAGAGATGTGTGATGCTACTTTCACCTTCGATCGAGCAAAGGGCAAAATAGAGTTAAAGGGCAAAATAGAGTTAAGACACTACTTACCATGGCTCCGCGAGGAATAAACTGCGATGTGTACAGACCGAGTGCATGAATTCCTGATTTGTAAACAACCAAATGCTTCCATCTCTTTAACTGCTTGTATAGAATGTATTCCTTCTGGCAAGCAGAAACGCTAAGATGTTTCAAAAATGCCGGTCGCGTTCGAGGATGTGGCGGGAGGCGACAGGGGTTTGGTTCGGCGGTCGGAGGAGAGGTCGGAGGAGGAAGAAGAGCCGGCGGGAGGCGACAGGGCTTTGGTTCGGCGGTCGGAGGAGGAAGAAGAGCCGGCGGGGATTTTGTTCGGCGGTCGGAG
>NC_133877.1:3740948-3915042 GCF_044706935.1 Curcuma longa
CCTTGTTCTGTTCTCTTTCACTGAGGCCTTTAAAGCCTACTACTTCACCAGCTACTCCTTCCCATCCTCCCATGGAAGAAAGCTTCTTTTGGTTTTTCTGTATGTTAACCCTGAGTCCTCCTCCATAGTGCTCTACTTGCAGAAACATGGCACTGCAAACTGTAGTCTTCCTTCAAGACCTCTTTGGTTACACCATGAAGGAGTTGTTCAGCACTGGAGAGGAGTTCTGGGGCTGTGACTTCGGTGGTGGAGCAGGGGAAGAAGATGATAAGAGTGGGGTTGTGTTGCTTGAAGGCAATGCAGGTGATCAAGGTGGCAGAGGACTAGAACAAAATGCGGCTTTGGGCACCTCTTGCTCCTCGATGGTGCAAATTGTTGACAAATTCTCATCGCTGGAGACCTATGCCACTGATGATGCCATCAATGCCAAACTGAGGTCCGGGGTAGGCCGGAGAAAGAGGCAGCGGTGGAGGAGCCAGAAGAACCAGGAGGAGGTGGAAAATCAAAGGATGACTCACATTGCGGTGGAGCGCAACCGGAGGAAACAGATGAACGAGTACCTTGCTGTGCTCAGGTCACTCATGCCGGCCTCCTATGTGGCCAAGGTTTGCTTCTATCTCTCCTTCTGTTTAATTTAACTGCAAATAGGATTAAAGTCATCTCTAATCCCTTCCTCAAAACGCATATTGAGGCCGGTTTTCCAGGGAGAACAATAATAGTTTGTGTTCTTTGATCTCTTACGTTGCAAAGATTCTTACTGTCATCCAGCAGTAGACAAAACAAAATCGTGACATTCTTATTGTTTCTGTTAGTAATTAAGGCCAAAGGTCTCGTGCATTCTTGAACAGAATTCGTGCACAGTTCCAGGAACTTGCTTGATGCTGTCACCACCATCTGTTCATGATAGCTAACCCCACATATAGGCACGCACATCTGACGGGCCCTGTGCTTCACCATAAATTTGCTAACTGTTCAAGCTTAAAAGCATGTTGAATTCTTCTTGGACAGAGTGATCAAGCATCCATAATTGGAGGGGCGATAAATTTCGTCAAGGAGCTCGAAAAGCTAGTACAGACTCTGGAAGCTCACAAAAGAATCAAGCAGCGAGCTGGTTCTGCTCCCTTTGCTGATCTGTTCACCTTCGCCCAGTGCTCATCCGACTCTTCCCGACGCGCAAAGTTCACCAGCGATGAGAAAACCAGCGAGACTATGGTGCCTGCGGCAGACATAGACGTCTCTATGGTGGACTGCCATGCCAACCTCAAGGTCCTCTCACCGCGGCGACCAAAGCAGCTGCTGAGGTTGGTGGTAGGATTGCAGAACCTCAATCTGACCACGCTTCACCTCAATGTCACCACCATTCATGAGATAGTCTTTTATTCCTTTAGCCTAAAGGTACATGTAGGCCTATTGTACTCTTTGGCTACTACCGATGCGGGCATGCAGTTAATGGATCGAGTTGTGAATTCTGCAGGTGGAAAATGAATGCCAATTAGCTTCAGCGGACGAGATTGCAACAGCAGTCCATCAACTACTTGGAAAGATTCAAAGGGAGGATGCCTTAGACCGTACCATGTAGCTTTGTTTTTAGGACAATATCTTTAATGTAGTAGTTTAGCTCCAAATGCTTGTTCAGGATTCCTGTTTTGCTGAACTTGTCCGAAACATTTGGAATGTGAAAAAGGAACTCTTTTGATCAATGTGAAAACTGAGCTTAAATGTGCTCAATCCTAGAGAAGCTTAGCCAAAGCTCTCCGTCAACTGGCGCTGTACCTGATGTAAGAGCTCACTAAAACTAAGAGCTAACGGACAACAACTGAATAGTATGTATAGCCCAAAGAGGAAGCAATTCGATCACTTTGCAAAAAAGCTACCTTGTCTCTTGTTGGGAGTTATCTCAGCGTGCCGATAGGAATGAACAGGGTGGCCAGTTGTGTTGGGTTCCCATGAGCTTCAAACGTCGACTTGAAAGGATGAACGTTCTGAGTTACAGGTGTCGTATAACTCCTTATCTACATACCATTGGTCCACATCTTGGGAAGACGGCCTCTGTCTGGTCTTAGAATCAAGGATTTAAAGGTGAAAAACTTGGTGATCGATCCGCCCTCCATGGTCTGGTAGAAGGCAGGAAGTCTTTGGTAACAGGATCTCACACTACTATTCCAGGACACTTATTGGCAGTCCCAAACTCAGTCAATCATTTTATTGGCTAATGAACCAATAATTGACTTTATAAATCGACTAAACATGCAAGAAAATCTCACAAGTTCCAACCTTTATATATATTTGATGATATTCTTCCTTGCAAAGTGGAGAAAAGGATCTCTCAATAGCAGTGAACCTTTCTGTAAGTCAAGTACTCTGAGCATTTGTCCTGTACATTGGCATCTTTCATGGCACTGATTCTGCATAAACAAGTTGAGTGCTGCAGTGAGCTAAGAGTTTGAAATTTTGATAATTGTTGCGAGTTCTAACTTAAACAAAGTAGCAAATGTGAAAAATAACATTTACTGAACATAAAAGCCTTTCTACTTCGTACTAATACTATCTTTTACTCGAAGAAACAAAAAATTACTAGTCATTCTTACCATTTAAATATAATATATTAGACGTAGAACTTTTCCATCTGATGTTATTCCTAAATTGGTGCAGAGATTTAAGGGATTTTTGTCTAGAAGCTATTATTATGCAAGTAAACCTACTGTTAGTTCTCATCAGAGTCATTCTAGAGAGATTTATTATGGCCTATATAGTATAGATCATACGAATGGCTAGAATTAGTGCTTCAAAATCTGAATTTCAAACTGTTCAAGGCATTGAAAGTTTTGAATCTGAGAATTCTTATGCTCAGCCAGCCCAGTGTGCTGGCAGTTCAAAAGGAATCTCTCACAGGGTGGTCCAGATAAAAAGACCAAAAACTGATGCATCAATTAAATCTCCAAGATCAGACCAAAAGAAATATTGGATATACCTTTAGTGCTGTCTGAATGGTTGTGAGGTTCACAATCTGATTGTTTTGAAAGGATATTTGGAAGGACATGGTGCCACTTGCAATGAAAAATGCAAAATTAGATTAATGGAATTGTATTTAAATATAGCCTGAAAAAACAAATAGCTATGCAGCTGAACCCAGATAGCTGGGACTTATATTCTATTCCTTGTTATTTGCTATATTATATACTGAGGAACATATAAATCAGAAAATCCCTCTCTCAGGAGGAAAAAAAATATCACATTGCTCATTTGAAGGATGATGATGAGTGCCAAAGAGAGATCTATATTTGCAACAATTGCTTCTGAAGCTGTTGAAAATAGTCATTTTATATTTGCAACATCTCCTCTTAGTCATGTTCATTCCTAGCCTATTCAGCATCAAAAGGAAAAGATTTCCCAATAACTCTAAATTTACAAATGGACTTCTATGTAGCAAAATCCACAATCGAGATACATTAATCACCTCTAATTAGTGCAGTTATAAGCTAGATTAGAGGTGATCCCCATAATTCACACAGTATCTGATCCCCATAATGGTCCTAAACATGAAAACGATATTTGAACTATCAGAACCAGGCTTTATGCTATACAGGACAACATGGGCTCAGCTAATTGTTACAAAAGGAAGAACTAGCTTCCGAACTCTTTTCACCAAAACTCTTATGTCGAAACAATCAAATTCCTTTTTTCTTTTTTAATACACAAGGCACAAAAATCAAGAACACATGAAAAGGAGCAGTCATATTCTGTCGCTTACACAAATCTGAGAAAACTGACCGATAAGCAACAATAAGATAGGGTCAGTGTCACCCAGACCAAGAAACATTGTCTTAAGAACAATGACAAAATCAACAGCGAAGTAAGTTGAAAGATGTTAACCAATAAGACAAACTACTGCATCGAGGTGAAGATATGGTGGTAAATGTAAGAACTGCACTTATTGGACAAAACAAGCGAAGCAGTTGGGCGATTGCATCAAGTTTCCAGATGTACATATGCACTGACCCATAAAAAAGCAAAATGAACTGGGAACAGGGCAAGGACCATCTTCTCTAAGGAAAGACAAGACATTTGGATTATAAATAGCGTTCTGTTCTACCTGTTCGTGTACCTGCAAGATTGTCTGCTTTGCCAACGGTGGAAGACGCAGTAAAACCTAAAGGTTCTGTGGTTCTTTCTTGCCAACGTCCATGGACAATTCTGTGGGCACCGGCGTGGCCAGCCAGACAGCCCATTGCAGGACTAGCCCATCTTAATAATTTGTGGTCCGATCAATTCATTGTTTTGGGCAATTTGATTCCAAAATCTGCATCAATAATACTTTGAGAATACAACCAACAAACAAATTGAACCACTTACTTTGGAGAAGAGTTTCTGAGTTAATCGTCGCTCAAAAGTTTACCTCCTTAAAACAAATGGAACAAATAAAATGACCATTCATTCATTGTTCTAATCAGTGAATCAGAAACTGGGAGAAGTTCTGAAAGGTACCACCAGGGATTGCTTTTTTAATTCTATTACTTTGCACCCAAGAAGTTGACGCGACTGCTTCGTATAACAGGACCGTGAGATTGGAGGATGAAATGATGAAGGATTGAAGGCTGAGGCATTTTGATGATTTATAAAATTTGAGAATGTTTTGAAAAATAAGATAATTTATGGAAGGGCGAAATGATTATTTTTTCCTTAAATAGAATCGACCGACCCGAATCTTGTTCCTTGGTCTGTCGTTGACTTTTCCAGATATAATGGGCCGGCGACCGAGACATCAGTCAGGTTAATCAGAAACGTTAATCTCGGAAGGAACGGTCCAGATGCCCCTCCCACGGCGCACCACAAGTGTGAATACGGAGCCGTTGTTCGCAAAAGGAATCCCTTCTCTCGCTCGCTTTGGCCGCCGCAAGGGGACTTCAAAGTCCCGCCGGGAAGAGGGGAGGCAAAGCGAGGGCGCTTCCCTGCTCGTTCCATCGTCGTTTTCCAAAAGGTTTGGATTGCGCATCAGCTATTCGAAGCCTTATCGATCCCTCCTCTCTTGGACTCGCATTTGATAATTGGCGGATCGATAATGTTTCTGATTTTTTTTGTTGAAAATTTGAAAAGAAATTCAGTTTTTTTTTATTATTCCTTTTTTTGGTCCATTTATATCCGAAATTAATTAAAATTGACTGATTGCTGATGTAAGGTAATACTCTGTTTATTTGTTCTGATTTTGCAATGCGGTTTTGGATTTCGTTGCTTTCTTTAGTTTACCTCCGTGCAACGAACATAGAAAAATATGTTTTTACAATGATCTGTTTGTTTTTTCTTCCAATTTTAGGATCACAAGCTACTTTGCTCGATGCATCTTCATGTGCTAACTACTTGAAATTTTGTTGCAGATTGAAGCCTTCTGCGTGTTTGTTTTAATCTGCAAATGGCACTTAAGTTTGAGGTACAACGATATACATATACCTGTGTTTGTTACGCCATGGCGTTCTGTCACTCATATTACTCAGTAGTTGACAATGTTGTTCAATACTATAATCGAGATGAATTTTGTATGCCTAGAGGTAGAATCTCCTATTAATCTTGTTGATGATTATGGGAAAAATATTTATGTTTATATTTACCCATAATATTCATAAGGATTTTTTAATAGGAAAGTCAGTATGATCAAATCTTTGGCTACTCTTTTCAGTATAGAGTCAATAATTATTTTCTGGTGGTCCAAGAAAATATGCTTATTGGTTGCTTTGAATTTCAGGAGTTTGAATCTTTACGAGCTTGGTCTTAGATAACTATCATAGGATAATAGTTACAACTGATTTGGCCCAATGTTATCGGTTGATAATTATCTTGAATGCATCATTTTTATGCATGCTCTCCCAGCATCCTTTCTTTATCAAATCAGTGCTCAAACATAGAGCTGCCTATTCATTTTTAGTCTATGTTTCATTGAGAGCAGACCTGCAAAATTTTTTCTATATTTTCAGGTGTTGGGAAAGTTTAATAGAGCTCGTGCAGCACAGTTAACACTTCCTCACTTTATATGTCAGACACCACTTTTTATGCCCGTTGGGACTCAAGGTATGGTTTTTCTTTTTCCTGCATTTAACTTCAAATGATATTAATGTAGACATCCTTGTATAATTTTTCTTTTTCCTGCATTTAACTTCAAATGATATTAGTGTAGATATCTTTTTCAGCTAGATTAGACATAACTTGCGGTAAGATGCTTTAAGGTAGTGAAGTGAATTCCTTATTGCCCCTGTTATAGTTGACTCTAATTTTATCTGATTTGAGATTTTTTTGTTCTAAAAATTTCTTTTCTGTTAAGTCCCCATTAAGGTTTGATTGTATTTCTCAATTTTATATTGGATTGTGTTGGAGCCTTTATGCGTCTCTTTATGGTATTGCACTGTGTTCTCTTGTAGTTTCTAGTTCTTCATATCTCCTTTTCTTCTCAGAGTTGAATGAATTTGCTCACCGATTAAGGTGCATGATTCATAAGCTATTTATGTAGAGGAAGTGGAAGACTTTAGTATGAAATCTTCTGCTATTTTCTGGTTCTAGATAATTCTCAGTCCAATTTCTCCTTTCTTTTGAAACAAACCTAGTAATGGGTAGTTACTAGCAACCCCAATTACCCATAGTAAATTGTAGTCAAATTTGACTTTAGAAATACAGGATCATTTTGTGGGGAGAATATACTGTCTGGAAATCAAATATTTACTAAAACAAAACTTGATTCTAACTCTGCAACTTGTCTCCCTTTGAAGATTAATTTGGTACCAAAATAGATTAGTAAAGCATAACAACTAAATCTTGCTTCCATGTCATTCAATAAATTCATTGTCCAGCACAAGGTTAAGAGTGCTACTGCTGGTAATGATCTGTGACAGAGGTTCTAGTTTGGAGGATACAATACCAGTAAAAGATTTATATTGAGGGTGTCATCCATTTATGGCACAATATTGAGCTCTGTGACAGTATCCTGTTTGGTGTATAAAAGATATGTGACATATGGTAATTAGTATCATATATTTGTCTATGTTTTTCAATTGACTTTTAGGTACAATAAAGGGTCTTACTAATATTCAACTGGAGGAAATTGGCTGCCAAATAATACTTGGTAATACCTACCACCTTGCTTTGCGTCCTGGTGCTGAGCTGATAGATGAGTTGGGTGGTCTTCACAAATTCATGAACTGGAAAAGAGCACTGCTTACAGACTCGGGTGGTTTTCAAATGGTAGTTAAGATGTTGAAACAATATCATATGCTTTTGAATCCTATTTGGTTTCTTTGATCTACCATTGCATCTTGTGTTTATTTACATGTTTATTCATATGATTTTCATGCATCCTTAAATATTAGAACCTGTTCCAAGTTACAAGAGCATTCTATTCAAATCATTTTTAACGTTATTATAACTAGTAATGAGAAGTATAATTAAGATCATGCTCATGAATTTTTTGCGTACCTGCTTGGGCCTAATGAAACTCTCCACCTGTTCTTTTTGTAATTAGTGATTTACCTAAATAAAGTTTGTTTTGCAAAGATAAATGTAATTTTATTTTCTAGTTTGTAAGGACTCTTTAAATAGGACTAAGTGATCATGATACAACTACCAATAATTTGTTTCCCAACTATTTGGGTGTCAGCTACTTGCATTTCTTCCCTTCCTTGAAATCTATGTAAAGCTATACTTAGTAATATTAATATAGTCTTATTCCTCCATGACGTTAATATGATCGATTTTTTTTTCATTCCCTAATGATTCAATTAAGCATCCATGAAAATTTATAATAATGAAGGCTACCAACATGCCCATTCAGCAAGATGCAATTTTGTATTTCCTAATTTAAAACAGTTCGGATTAGTTGTTAAAATTTAACTATTTAAGTAGCAATAGTCTAAAGCATAGTAATATTTGTCTACGTGAACATATCCTTAGCGTTTTTTACATGTTAATCTTGCTTGAATATCCATTCATCCATGCTGAAACCAGCTTGATTTCACTATGAGTTTATGCTACATTTGCATGTTTCTGTTTGACAACAATTACTCTATAATGGCAGTGAATGTTAAACCTACAAAGCTTTGATATTGAAACTTTGTATCTGATTGCACAGCATTCAAACTTAAGGTATGACTGGCTTCCCAGAACTCTTCAACTTATGGACCATTGATTAATTGGATATTTTGAATGGTACTATGACATTAAAACATGCAGCCTTCAAAAGAATTGACTTTTTAAGTATTCTAGAACATAAGGAATTTTGTCTGATCCAGTGTTCAAAGGGTTACTAGATATTTCTCCTTGGACAAGCAGTAGACTGGTCCAGATTATTCTGAGGACTATTGCTAGTTGCTTTGTCAAATTTCACTTCTAGTTCATGATATGGCAGAATATGCATTTCACTTTATAAATTTAGTTTGACTCTGTTGGATTTGATATTTCAACTGTATGATTAATGTACTTTTTTTTCTCTCCAGGTTTCACTATTGCATTTGGCCGATATTACGGAACAAGGTGTTACATTTCAGGTGACAATTAAAAGTTACATGATAATCATGTATTTTTACTTGGATGCCAATGCCTATTTGTTAATTGATTCTTAATCCAGCATGAGAATTGTTATCATGATTTATCCATGTAAAGTACTATAATGAGTATGGACTCTGTAGGTTAATGCAAAAACATAGAACTTGTAGTGATGTGGTTGATTATCTCTTAATCATTATGGATAACGTATGGAATGACTTCTTAAGTTGCTACTCAATACACATTGAGGTATTCAGAACCATTTGGTACTGAAATCTCATAGGCATATAGCCAAACATCTTTAAATTAATATCCTGCCTAAGAAATCTTGCCCACAGAATTCCACTATCCAAACCTCACTCCAAAAATCCACTATTTTAGAGTCAGAATCTGGATATTTGTTTGAAAGATGCGTTTAGCACTTTTAGGTTCTATGAGTTACAATGCAAAATATCACTCAGGCAGGACATATTTAATCTGTATATGGATTCTGGAGAAACCCATACTACAAACTTATGAAGATATTCAAGGATCTGAAATTCTTGTAACACATGGGCTTTAGAAATTATGTAAAAAAATTGTGAGGAATATGAACTCTGATTTGTGTATCTTCTCAGCAGCTTCAAAGTTTTTATGAATAATGTTTTTCTTTGCCTCTTTTTATTGCTATGTTGATATTAAGTACTTGTACTATCTCGTTAACTATACTAAGATAGTAATCCTATTACTTGTTTGTGGTAGTGTGCTAGCTCACCATAGTCCACCTATGCTGTTGAAGTCAAAAAGCTTTTCATGATTTATTCTGTTGTAATTTGTTTTCCCCTTTTATGCCAGTCTCCTGTTGATGGAAAGCCAATGCTTCTCACACCTGAAGAATCTATCCAAATACAAGTACGTAAACTGTGGACTTTGCTATTGCATTTGAACATTATCCTTGAAGGTGCATTAATTTTAGTGTTAAGTTTGATTCTAGCCTTTTGATATTTGGTCTTCTAGACTTATCTATGATTGTATGCAGTGGTATTTTGCCATTGATTAGAGTACATTATAGTTGACTGTTTCTTTTCTAAGTTTTTCTCTGAAGGGGTTAAGTTGTTGACATTTTTGGTCATGCTTTGTAGGTTTTATGTCTACTGAATGGTTGTATTTGCATTGTACATGGGTCATATATGGAAGTGGTATATCTCTCTTGTTGGGTAGGTTGGATTGATGACTCAGAAGGACATGAGCTCAACCAGATTTTAACCTTGTCATTATTTTACAGACATTGCCTGAGCCTCATGTATAGCCTCAAGTGATACAGCATAAAAATAAGAGAAACTCTGTCATTCTCATTTAGCAGTCTGCGCTCACTTAACTTTGCAGATGACATAGTTCGCCATGACATTGTGACCTTTTTGTATGATAGTAGCATTGGATCTTAATTAAGCTTTTGAGCATCTTTGCTATGGAATTAATATACTTGTTGGTCATCACTGTTCTATCAATCAGTAGACTTATTCAGTTATTCTATCATATTTTTGGTACTTTTATACATGCAGTCAAAGAGTTTGTATGCAAAATGAGTTAGCCTATGTCGACTACATATACAATTTTTTTTTCACTAATGCTTCATATATATTTGTGCATATACTCATGCTACATGGAACTCAAAGTTTGTAATCTAACTATGTGCATGCAGCCAACATTTGCTCGCTAGGAGCCTAAGACACTGTGATTTAGTTTATAATCTAGTGGCTACAAAGTATGACACCTTGAAATTCAAGTTAAACAACCTTCAGTATCTATGACTATCTGTCAGTCAGCAATCTGATGGACTTACAAATTGCAGAAATAATTGCCCAATTATCATCCCACTTTATACTCTCTTGCATTCTGTCATGTCTACAAAGGCACATACTCTCATTGCTTTCAGCTTGATATCATCTTCAAGTTTACATTTAAAATTATGCTTTTCGTGTTATATATATTTGCAGAATAAGATTGGAGCTGATATTATCATGGCACTTGATGATGTTGTAAAAACTACCATTACTGGTCCACGCATTGAGGAAGCTATGTATCGCACTCTTCGTTGGATTGATAGATGCATAGCCGGTATGGACAACCTGATTACTTGTGGTTCCTTCATGCACAAAATACATTTATCATTGAAAGAGTTTTGTCTAATTAATGTATTTTATGTCTACTTCATTTTGATGCTATTTGTGGTGTTTCTTAAATATTCTTTTAAGGTTGAACCTAAGTTTATATTGGGGGTAGTTCGATTTAGATGTGTTTTGTTGGGCTAATAGAATTTTTGGGAGTGTAAGAGTTATCTATACTCTTTCTCTCTCCATGTGTTCTACTCCCCTCCTCTCCATAAGTTTCGTCCTTCCTCTACCCTGTGACATCATTGACCCCTTCGTCCTTGCATGTGTACTAGCTCTTGACCAAAGTCGCCAGTGTTTCTGTGTATGCTGCTGCTAGTTTTTCCTAGCATTTTGCAAGTTTCTCATTTGCATAGAAGATAGGAAATCTAGTATTCCATTATTGGATAACTTGAATCTCACCAGCTATTTCTTTTTGCTGATTCTCCTTAATATGTTAGGAAACAAGGCAACACTTCAAATATTCATCCGTTGTTTGATTGTGCCAGGTTCTGTGTCATTCATCACTAGTTACAAAATAGTTAACAGGATTTAGAATTACAATCAAATTTCAATGTACATACACATCGATATTTCATTGTAGCTTGAAGCCATGAATTGTGCTATATATATTATTCTATCTATTAAGATCAGTATGTCATTAATGCTACTTTTGGTATATTGCAATAGAAACAGTAGTAACATATAATTGGTTAATTTGTAAACGGCAAATTGTAGTAGTAATTGTATTTTGCTCGTGCATTAATCTATCTTTGCATCTGGAATAAGTACATTGACCAGAATATATTGTTTCCATTCTGTTTGTAATTTGTTATTTTCCTTCTGGTCTGCTGGGTATTTTTAAGGGCAGCTCATAAGAGACCTGATGTACAGAATTTATTTGGAATTGTGCAAGGAGGATTAGATCCTGTTTTGCGGTGAGTCATATGGTGTCTTTGAGAAATCACAAGCAATAAACAATATACTAATATGCTTTTATTTCCAGAGATATATGTGTCAGAGGTTTGGTGGACCGCAATTTACCAGGGTAGGCCAACATCATCCATGTTTAGTTTCTTTCAGATTTTTATTATTGCCATTGATTGTTTCTTTCAAGAAACAGTATTTATTAATGGAAAATATCACCGAACCAACTATACTAATGAACATTTTAGTCATTATGAGAAGTACAGTTGCAACTATCAATTTGACTAATCCCATAATGATTGAAAGTATTTCACTTATTTTGCAACTTGCTTAGGCTTGAATTATTCAACTAGTTATGCTTCTTAACTTTGCTGGCAACAGAAGGCTAATGTCACCTCCTATTGTGACAGCTATGCTATTGGTGGTCTTGCAGGCGGTGAAGATAAAGATTCCTTTTGGCGTGTTGTTGCACAGTGTACTGCTTCCCTACCTGAAGACAAACCCCGATATGTGATGGTACAGTTGTGGACTCATACTCTTTCTTCATCGCCAAACAATTCTGACAGGCAAAACACTTGTTATTTCACCTTATAAAACTCTGCTGATATGGCTCCATTGTTAAAGATCCTAAGAAAAATTCTGGTGCACGTCTCCTGGTTGAATGGGGGTGTATAGTTTGCTGATGACCACTGTTTGAAGTGACAGTGTGCTTCTTATTGCCCGTTAATTGTTAACAAGTGTCAGAAGATCTGTTTTTATCTCAAACCTTCAAAATATCCAGTTTTCAGCTCTGAATAATCTTTTGCTCAAATTCATGATACAATATATGACTTGTTCAATGACCTTCAAGTATCATATCTTGAGGTTTAAAGATGCTACAATATGAGCACCATCATGCATTCTTTATTATTTCTGAGATATTTTTTTGGAGCCCCACTTTTTGCACTAAGCGGATGGTTAAGGAGGTTTCAGTTTGTTGCTGTTTTTGGTGGACATGGATTAGTTTGATATTTTGAACTATGGAAACACCAATTTAATTTTATTGTATCTCATGGTCGATGATATTATGGTGGGCCTTCCTCCACTTGCACATCATTCTGAATTAGCATGCTCAAGCATCTATTTCTTCATCATAAAGAGACAGATAACTTTATTCTTGTGATTTGCATGACTTAATTTGTGTCTGATCATTCTGATTACTTTATTTTACTATTTGGCTATGAAAAATACTTTCCAGGGTGTTGGGTATCCACTGGATATTGTAGTTTGCAGTGCTTTAGGTGCAGACATGTATGACTGTGTATATCCCACACGAACTGCTCGATTCGGCACAGCTCTGGTTCCTGAGGTTAGCCTAACTAACTAAAATACATAATTCTTGTTAATGTTGACTATTCTTTGACAATGTAAGTTCCTTACCTACACAGGGAATCTTGAAGTTGAAAAACCAAGCCATGGCCAATGATGAACGTCCTATTGATCCGACATGCTCGTGCATGGTTAGGCTTCTCAAAATGTTCAGTAGCAAAATTGATTAAACTTTGCATTTATTGTCTACCAAATTCATTTACTCTTCTTTCAGGTCTGTAAAAACTATACACGAGCCTACTTACACAGTCTTGTCACAAAAGATGCTATGGGTTCCCAGCTACTATCCTATCATAATTTGTCATATATGATGAGGGTAAAGGCTTCTTTTTTTTTTTTTTTTTGTCTGGAGACAACTTATATTTCTCATCACATTTACGAAATACTCATAAACTTGTTATTGCACTATAAATTCTTACGTTGAGATGGAATTACTTTACTGAAGTCAGTTGCCTCCTGCAGCTTAGTAAGAACCTCCACACATCTATAGTCGAAGGGCGATTTCCAGAGTATGTGATCTTCTCCTAGTATTGTATATCTTGCCACTAGTTTTCTTTCCTAATTATGATTATAAATCTTAACTACCAAAAATTGTCAGGATAATTTATTAGTCTCTTGTTCTATTCGACAGGTTTGTGCAAGGTTTTCTACAAACCCAGGTTGGTTCTCACTGCAACCAGTGTGAAAACTAGTATCTTTTTTCGATAATATATTATTGTGTTTGAGTTCTTTCTTTTTCTTTTTATTTCCTTTTCCTTAATGCATTTATTTGTTATTTCTGTGTAAATTACTTACAGTTCCCCAAGGGTGATGTACCAGAGTGGGTTTGCAATGCGATGGAGGTTGCTGGTATCGACATCTCCTCCTGCCTTTAACATCATGACATGATTAGCCAAGTTACGATACATAGCATCCACAAGCAGGTGTAGTTTCTGAGACATTTATCAATTTAGATTATTGTTTAGATTGCAGCATAAGTTTTGAATTAATGTGCTGCTTGACTTGAAAAATAGCATAGCTAGCAATTCAAATTATAGAGGCAATATCTTGGGCATGTAATTCATAGGATAAAGGTTGAAGGGAAACTTTAAACTATAGCATCGAATACACTACAGTAGTTGTATGTGTAAAACAGTGCTGAGGAACTAGAGAATGAGATCGAAGCAAATACTGGAAAGACAGACACCATATTAGCATCATTGAGAGATGCCTTGACAATTGTTTGTATCCTCTACCTGTGCAATTGTTTCCTATGAATCAACAGGAAATCCTAGTAGTTCCTCGTCGATTTCCACACTGTCACACCGAACATCCTGCAAGTTGGGAGCTCCAAGCTTGTGACCAAGTCCAATGGCCCTTCTCTTCTTTGACTTTGACAATGTATCTGATATTCTGGCATCATCACAATAATCTTTCAGACAAGTAATTAATGATTTGTTTACGCTAACAATTAATTGCTACATACGTACCATTATGTTTAAAGATTAGATCACCTAACAAAGCCAAAATTTTTGAGAGAAGCTTATTTGGCATCATGTGGATGGTCTGCGGGATGCTCTATCATCAGCCAAATGGTGTAGCTGCCAATTTGTCCACATTAAATCCCTCTCAGCATTAATTACATGTTAATTAAATTAATTGTTTCTTGACAGAGCTGTCAATTACACTTCTTTTACAGCATTTAATTAATCTACTTTGCTGGGAGCAGCTTTTGATTAATTATTATATAAATTTATTCTTTTTTTTTATTGCTCGTCCCTTTTGCATACTCTTCTATAACAAAATGTGAAATTTGTTACTACATTATTGGCACTTTTAAATTAAGAATACATACTCACTTGTAATTGTCTGCTCGATGACATCCAGAATTACATCTCATGGCTGCCGTGGTTGCAGAGCTAAGCAGTAGCTGCAGCACAACTTATTAATTAATTTCTAAGCATTTAACAAAGGCAAAGAGAAAAGGATTAAGACTGTCCATATCAATATCATGCACCTCGATGAAGCAGTGAATAAAGCCTCCATTGAATGAATGCTTCATGAATCATGCATGCACTTGCTCCTTTCTGCAGACTGCAGTGCTGCTCTTTCAGCGTCAAAGTAGAAACTTGGAATCATAATTTATCACGATGAAGGAATGTGTTCCCAAAAGCAGCAACCAGTTCAACCAAGGAAATTAAAAATCGTTGAATGAGTCGTCTTTAGTAGTACTGGAAACTGAGAAGAAATGGGTCAAAAGATTTATTAAAAATTAATAATATAAGATTATTAACTAACGTGTTTTAACCAGTGTTCTAAACTAGTTAGGTAGAAGACACTTTTATTTGCATTTATATATATATCTTATCATAATCTCCATGATTTTCCTTCTTTGAGTTGATAAATGGGTGGGGTACTAGAGAATAGAGATAGTGCAAAGAGGATCTACCTAGCAAAAACAGTGTTAATGGAGCCCAATTGTTGTTGTTGGCTAGCTTAAAGTGCTTTTTGTAACCTTTGAAGTGCCCTTGTAAATGACATATTAAAGTTAATTGTTATGATCAATCACACAGATTAAAGTTCAACCACAATATATATCCATATACCGCAACTGAAATTCAAACTTTAAATACTTAATTATCCGTTAGAAAACCTAAACCTAACCATTGTTACACAGTTCATCTGACTTGGTCCATACACAAATACAAAATCAATGTAAAATTACATTGGAACTCTTTATCGGCGCAAATAGCTATTGCCTTGGTTCTGCAACTCCCAAGTCTCTTCTTAACCCGTGTCAGTCCAAACTCCCAAAGGTTATCCATAAAGGCACGCAAATATCAGCTCCAACCTCTTATTTGCCTGATCTATGAGCAAGCCTCCTAACACAGAGAGATCATTCTGCATTTATGGGCTCTTAAGGAGAGGATATGGACCAGAAGGAGAAAGAAGAGGGGACATGGAAGAGACCACCCTCCTCTCCTCTTCCTCGGTTCCCTACAAAGCTGCTCTCTCAGCGGTTGGATTTCAACCCAACTCCCTTCGTTAAGAGTGCACCAAACCAAGCCCTTACAGCTAAAGAAACTCTCTTTGCTTCTTGAGAACTACCAAAATCTCTTCGGGACTAAGCTGTGACGGCATGAAGAGGTCATTTAGTTACTCGGATCATTTGATCCCCGCTGGTAAAATTCAATTATGAATAGCTAAAGTGCGATAAGAAATGATGAAAAAATTGAATCTTTTGAGTGTAATTGCTCTCTAACCTTGAATTGCTGGGTGTAGGAGAAGAGAGGAGCGTGTTCCGGTCGTCCATAGACGGGCAGGAGGAGGAAGATAGTATGGAGGAGTTATACGACGGCGGCGGCGTAGAGTGCGGGGCGAAGAAGCGGCGGTTGAGCTCGCAGCAGGTGAGAGACTACTGGAGAACAGCTTTGAGATGGATAACAAGTTGGAACCGGAGCGGAAGGTGAGGCTGGCGCAGGAGCTCGGCCTTCAGCCACGGCAGGTGGCCGTCTGGTTCCAAAATCGCCGGGCGCGGTAGACCATGCATCTGGAGCACGACTATGCCGCCCTCAAGATCAGCCACGACGCTCTCCGCCTCGACTGCGACGCCCTCCTCCGCGACAAGGAGTCCTTGCTTGCCGAGGTAACCCGAAACCCCTAATTTTGCACTCTCCGAATTGTGGGAAATTCTCCAAAGGGGGATTTTGACTCCTTGGTCCAATCGATAAAAAAGCAGATCAAGGAACTGAAGCACAAGTTAGCGAAGGAGGATCCATTGGCATCGGAGGCCGAGAAAAAGGCGACTTTGGCAGCGAAGGAACTTTCTCCTCCGGGGCTGGCGTGCAAGGACTGGTCGTGGGACAGCGACTCGAGCGCTGTCCTCAATGACGCCCTGCTCAACGACAAGGACAGCCCGCGAGGGATATCGTCGTCGGCGTCGGCCACCCACATGGTGTCAACGACAGCCGGCATCATCTCTTCCTTCTCCGGTTCCCCGGAACCGCCTTTGCTGAACCTGGACATGAGCACGACCAGATATGTGGGCGTAGGAGGAGGGATTCACTATTACCAGAATCACGCAATGAAGATGGAAGAGTTCGTCGAGGGAGAGGAGCGCACGGGTTTCTTTGCCGATGAGCAAACGCCATGTCACATGGAATTAATATTTTAAAAAAACGAAAATGGATGTAATAATGGAATTTTGGTGCTGCAACTAATTTGCTTGAAAAGAGTAGAGAATTTTGAAGGTCGAGGGGATAAAAGAGACACGTGTCGCCTTCGAGCTCTCAATATTCATGATTTATTTTTGTGCATGTTACAATTATACATATAGATTATATATTTTATATCTATTAAGAATAATTGACATATGAAGATTTTATATCTATTAAAAAAATAATTTATTCTGTCGGTTGGATCCAACCGCATGCTCCATTCGTTTGCTTTAATTGAGTGTCTGACTTGCTTAATCTACTTAATTAAATCGTCATGATACTTGATCATTTGCTCAATTCAGCTGAATCAATAAGCTCATTCTTAATCTATTCAATTTCACTCATTTGGCCTTTATAGCTCGACTTTATATTTTCATCCGGTCCACTAATTTTTTTTGTTACAATAGCCTTCCTTTTCTTGTAATCGATGTCTTCTTTCAAACCGTCGAACTCTTGATAAATATAGTCAAGCTCTAGATAGGTATTGCCGAGCTACTGATGGATATTATAGAGTCCAATTTAACCAAGACGTGATTTGAGATTCTAACTTTTAGTATTGACCGAGTCAAAAAGAATTAAGTAAAATCTATTTTGATCGAGTCAAGATCGTACCGAATAAGAGATTCACCTCCCTTTCAATTAATAATTCCATAAAAATTGACATTAGAAAATAACAAATAGAACAACTCTTCTTGACAAATAAATAGCTCCCTTTTTTTTCTTTTCCTTTTCTTCTGCTAGAAAACAAAACCTCCCGCACCGACCTTGCTTTCAAACGCGCGTTCGTCAACTCCACGACACATCCACGTGACCAGTTCGTCACGAAAGCCACAAACGTTGACTTTTAAAAAGGAATATTCCGACCCACCGACGATATTTAATTCCACCACCAACCATGGATTAGATTTTTTCTTTCCCTTTTTGGTTCTTACTTACCATTTAGATTTTAAATGACGAAAACCACCGACCTGGAATTCTTATCGTCGGTTACGCGTCGGCAGAAGGCAAAGTCTACCCTCCTCCCCATCAGCGAGCTTCCAAGAAACTTAGTTCAACTGATCGGCTCGCAGATATCTGTATATATATACATACACACGCGCACCTCCCAGATCTTCCCATGCAATCCGAGGAAGAATATAATCCATCTATTTAGATTCCTATAGGTCACAACGACGGTAGCTAATCGATTAGAAACAATGGGAAAGGCGGCGGACGGAGGCCTGTGCAGGCGCCACCCGGAGCACCGGCAGTCGGTCGGAGTCTGCCCCTTTTGCCTCACGGAGAAGCTGCAGCGCCACCTCTCTCATCGCTCGTCCACCGCCATCTCCTCTTGCGCAGTCGCCGGCGATCTTTCTTTCTATTCGTCCGCGTATTCCTCCGAAGATGACTCCGACGACGCGTCTTCCTCTGTTTCATACGAGGACGCCGGGAAGCGGCCGCAGGGATCCGGTGGCCGGCAGCTGATGAAGACTTGGTCGTCGGTCTTCGCGGCCAGAGGCCATCGGAAGGAGCGGGAGAAGAAAGAAGAGAAGGGGAAGAAGGAGAGGTTTTGGTGGAAGCTGTTTAGTGGCTCGATGAGGAGGAAGAAGAAACAGGAGGGCTTCGATGTGCTGCATTCTCAGACCTTCAAGGAGAAGGAGAAGCCTTCTGCAAAGTGGATCTTCCATTAGTTACTTCTCCTACCCAATATATTGTCAATTGTTATTCAATTTATTCTTGCATATGTATATATAGGGAAAGTAATAGTAGCGGAAAGTAATAGTAGCTCTAAGACTGATTGAATTAATTTTTATGAGATAGATTTATTACAGTAGATAAAGGTCGAATCTCGATGAAGCCAAACTAATACCTTTCCTTGTAGTGGTCAATTGTAGATTCTCGATTTACATCCTCATATATGATCGTGAAGTCGATCGTGTGAAATTGCTGGAATAGCGGATTCCACCTTTTGATGCAGGGAAAGTAATAATAATTTTACTGTATTTTTGTTACAAGATTAATTCAATAAAGTTGCATAAAATCTTATTCAAAAACGTCAGCTAGCATAGATTTTGATCATTTTCTTTACCAAAATCTCACAAACTAAGAACCGAAGGACACTTGCATGTGTTAGAGTTTCAAATCATCATAGGTTACCAAAAGGCATCAAGATGATGAATATGTTTTCTGAATCAAAATTTATTTGTGGGGCAACTGATTGAAAATGGCTATCACATTCATTTTGAGGATGACAGTTGCACTATTTTTGATAAATAAGAAAGAGATTTGATGATGATTATGTGAAAATGAAGAAAATAACTTAGTAGAGAATTGAGTTGCTATAGCAGAGCTAGATATTTTCTCCTATGTGAAATGAGAGTTACAATTTAGATATATAAATACTTTCATGACTCCATTACATTCATTAAATCATAAAAATTATTAATATTGATTTTGAAAACAACATAATCATTGAATTGTCATTCTTTTTAAATTCTCAATGATTGCATTAATTTCAATATTATGTTCTTGAGAATTGTCATTTTTTTAAGATTTTCAATGATTGTATTAATTCCAACGTTATGTTATTAAGAATTGTCATTCTCTTTATATTCTCAATTAGTGCATTAATTTCAACACTCCTCCTTAATGCACTTTCTTCATGACTCCAATTTGTTGTTGGAGAAAATAAATTTTTTCTTTGGGAAAAGTCTTTGTCAAAATATTTGCAAATTATTCTTGAGTTTTGCAATACTCCAATAGAATTTCTCCATTCTGAATTGATTCTCTAATAAAATAATACTTGATTGTCATATGTTTTGTATGCTCATGACTGACTGGATTTTTGTTAATAACAATAGTTGACTTGTTATCACAATACAAGATGGTGCTTCTTTGTTTTTCTCCCATGTCACAAAGAATTCTTTAAAGCCATATAGCTTGAGATGTTACTTTTGCAGCAGCAATATATTTTGTTTTAGCAGTGGACTGAGCTACAACTTTTTGTTTCTTTGAAGCCCATGAACATATTCCAAAACCAAGAAAAAAAATATAAACTGAAGTGCTTTTTATATCAGCAAGACAACCAACCTAATCCCTATCAAAATAACCATTTAATCTTGAGTCTTTAACAGTTTTATATAAAATTTCATAGTCAACAGTACCTTGCAAATATCTCAAAACTCTTTTTGCTACTTCATATTGAATCTGACTTGGCTCTTGCATGAATCTGGATAGTAAACTTGCAACAAACATTATATTAGGTCTAATAGCTATTAAATACAAAAGACTTCTAATAAGACTTCTATATTTTGCAACATCAACCTTTTGGGCTTCATCTTCTTTCTTTAACTTCTCATTCACCATTAATGGAGTATCGACAACTTTACATCCCAATAAATTAAACTTCTTGAGAACATCTTTGTATACTTTCTTTGAGAAATGAAAATCTCAATTTTCATTTGAGATACTTCAATTCCCAAAAAATAATACAGTAGCCCTAAATCAGTCATCTTATAAGTGCTCATCATATCCTTTTTGAAATAATGAATCATGTTTTCATCATTGCCTGTGAAGATTAAATCATTAACATATATTGAAATGATAAGAAAAATATCTCCCCTTCTTAAGACATAGAGTATGCTCATTTTGACTTCTTTGAAAACCTCTCATTGTAAAATATTTATCAATCTTAGCATATCAAAGTTCAAGGAGCTTGCTTCAACCCATAGAGAGCTTTTCTCAACTTGTAGACTTTATTTTCTTCCCCTTTCACAAAGAAACCTTGTGGCTGCTCCACATATACTTCCTCTTCTAAGAACACCATTCAAAAAAAAGCTAACTTGACATGAAGTTGATAAATCTTCCATTTCTTTTGTGCAGCAAGAGCAATCAATGTTCGAATAGTCTCCAATCTTGCCACAAGAGCAAATGTTTCATAAAAGTCAATCCTGATTTTTGAGACAATCCTCTAGTCACAAGTCTCACTTTGTATATTTTGATGCTTCCATCTTGATTAACTTTTGTTTTGAAAATCCATTTGACTCCAATTATTTCTCGATCTTTTGGATGATCAACAAGCTGCCATATTTGATTTTTCTCAATCATAGCGATTTCATCATGCATGGCTTTTCTCCAAACTTCATGTTTATTGGTTTCTTCAAAGCATTCTGGTTCAACTTTAGAAATATTGCATGATTCATATATTTTACTTAATTGTTATGTTCGTCTTGGGAGACTTTCTTAAGAAAAAGAACTTGGGCTAGAAGTTAAACTTGATGGAGTTTGGAAAATACCTTCAGAACTTATTGTTTCAAAATTATCTTGAAAAGAAAAATCTACACTTCCACTTGAACTTGCTAGGGTTGATGAAGATAATATAACATCTTGTACCTGTGGTTGTTCAAGCTCTTCTTTCTCCTTCCAATTCCAGGCTGCATTTTCATCAAAAATAACATCTTTGCTCACAATTAGTTATTTAACTTCCACATCATATAATCGATAGTGTTGGAACTGTATCCAATAAATACATATTTCTTACTTTTCTTATTGAACTTAGTTCTTTTTTTAGAAGGAATGTGAGCATAACATATGCAACTGAAAACTTTTAAATGTCTTACCGAGGGTTTGATTCCACTTCAAACTTCAAACAGAGTTTTATACCTAATTGCCTTGGTTGGAATTCTATTGAGAATATACATGACTGAATGTACAACTTCTGCTCAAAGACTCTTTGGCAAGAATTTCTCATTTTGTATGGATGTTGTCATCTCTACAATGGTTCTATCTTCTTTTCAACGATGCCATTTGTTGTGGGTTATATTCGATTGTCTATTGCTTCCAAATTTCTTCATCTTTGTAAAATTTTTCAAATGTTTGAGAGGTATATTCTCCCCCTCTATCATTTTGTATGATTTTAATATATAGCCACTTTGTTTTTCAACAAAGGCCTTAAATCTCTTGAAGATAAAGAAAGGTTTATGACTTTTCTTTTAGAAAATAAACCTAAGCCATTCTTGAAAAATCATTAATAAATAAAAGAAAGTACTTTTCTTTCATAATGCTTGTAACACTTCAGTCTCTCTAAATAATGTCAAGTTCTTATAACTCCTAGTGGTTTTCATATATTTATTTTCTCCATAAAGTTGATTCATTATTCACCCTCATTATTGAGTTAGATATTCTATTATACTCTCTCTAAATCATCAGGATATCTTCTTTAACTCTATTTATCTTATAATGTAGTTATCAGGTCATTAATCCTTACAGTATTGTTTCATAAATTAATATTTTTCTTCTTGAAGTGCCTCAAAACTCTCAGATACTTCCAAAAACTCCTTTGGTCCTCTTTTGATAAGATAGAATCGTGGACATAGCCTTACGACAAGCCTGAAGCACTGAGCCATGATCTTGCGATATAGTTTTACGATAGGCCTAGAGCACTGAGTCTCGAACTCGCGACATAGCCTTATGACATGTCTAGAGCACCGAGCCCCGAGCTCGTGACTTAGCTTTATGACAGGCTTGAAGCACTTAGCCCGAGCTCGTGACATAGCTTATGACAGGCATGGAGCATCGAACCCTGAACTCACGACATAGTCTTACGACAGGCATGGAGCATCGTGCCCCGAGCTCGCGACTTAATCTTACGACATACCTGAAGTATCGAGCCCCGAGCTCGCGACTTAGCCTTACAATAGGCTTAGAACACCAAACCCCGAGATCGCGATATAGCCTTACAATAGTCCTAGAGCATCGAGCCCCAAGCTTGCGACTTAGCCTTACGACAGGTCTGGAGCACCGAGCTCAGAGCTCGTGACATAGTCTTATGACAGGCATAGAGTATCGACCCTCGAGCTTGCGATATAGTCTTACGACAGGCATGAAGCACTAAGCTCGCGACTTAGTCTTAAGACAGGCTTGGAGTATCGAGCTCCGAGCTCGTGACTTATCCTTACGATAGGCCTGGAGCACTGAGCCCCGAGCTCGCGACATAACTTTACGACAGACCTGGAGCATTGAGTCCCGAGCTTGTGGCTTAGCCTTACAACAGGCCTAGAGCACCGAGCCTCGAGTCTCAAGCTTGAGACTTAGCCTTATGATAGGCCTAGAGTATCGAGTCATGAGCTCGTGACTTAGCCTTGTAACAGGTTTGGAGCATCGAAGCCTTATGATAGGCCTAGAGCCTCAAGCTCGTAACTTAGCTTTACAACAGGCCTGGAGTCTCGAACTCGTGACTTAGCCTTACAACAGGCCTGGAGCACTGAGCCCCGAGCTTGCGACATAGCCTTATGATAGGCCTAGAGCCTCAAGCTTGCAACTTAGCCTTACAACAGGCCTGGAGTCTCAAACTCGTAACTTAGCCTTATGACAGGCCTGGAGCACCGAGATCCGAGCTAGCGACATAATATTATGACAAGCCTAGAGCTCGCGACTTAGCCTTGTGACAGGTCTAGAGCTTGGAGCTCGTGACTTAGCCTTATGACAAGCCTGGAGCATTGAGCCCCGAGCTCGCGACTTAGCCTTACGACAAGCATGGAGCACCGAACCCAACGCTCGTAACATAGCCTTACAACAGACATAAAGTACCGAGCTCTGAGCTTGCAACATAGTCATACGACAGACATGGATCATCGAGCCTTGAGCTCGCAACTTAGCCTTACAACAGGCTTGGAGCATCGAGTCCTGAGCTCAAGACATAGCCTTGCGACATACCTGGAACACCGAGTCCCGAGCTTGCGACATAGTCTTACGAGGCCTAGAGCCCCAAGTTTGCGACTTATCTATATGATAGGCTTGAAACACCGAGCACCGACCTCGCGACTTAGCCTTGCAATAAGCCTAGAGCACCAATCCCCGAGCTCGCAACATAGCTTTATGACAAGCCTAGAGCCCAAGCTCGCGACTTAGCCTTGCAACAGGCCTGGAGCACCGAGCCTTGAGCTTGCGATTTATCTTTATGACAGACTAGGAGCCCCGAGCCCTGAGCTTGCAACATAGACTTACAATATGCCTGGAGCACCGAACCCCGAGCTTCCGACTTAGCTTTATGGCATGCTTGGGTACTGAGACCGAGCTCGCGACTTAGCCTTGTGACAAGCCTGGAGCACCAAGCCCCAAGCTCGCGACATAGCCTTACGACAAGCTTGGAGCACCGAGCTCCGAGCTCATGACATATCCTTACGACAAGCACGGAATCCCAAGCTCACGACATAGTCTTATGACAAGCACGGAGCACGGAGCCGTAAGCTCACGACATAGCCTTACATTGAGTCCCGAGCTTGAGATCCTATTATGGCCACTTCATCCATATGTGGCGGAGTGATGACACCTCCTCAAGGTATCAAGATGACAACTCCGCACAGTCAGGGACGGATCCAGAAATTAGAGATAGACTGTGCTGATTTTAGGTATGAAAAAGATGAGTTAAATATCAAAATACAATGAATAAAAAAAGAACCTATTAATTTTTTTATACCAAATTGTAGACTACAAATATATATCTAATTTTTTAAAAATTAAATTAGAGTCTAAAATAGCCCAATCCAATAATCTTCATCAATGAATGGGGTTAGAGAGGCTCAAACTCTCAACCTCAAGATAACCATTGAACTATAAGACCTACTGCTAGCCAACTGCACCACCAACCCCTTTAGAAATATTTATTAATGATAAATTATTATAAGACTCACAGGGCTGGGCTACAGCCCAGGATAGCTCCTACTTAAATCTGTCTCTGCGCACAGTCTAGTCAGTCGGATTACGTCTCTTTTGACTAAACTAATTAGGGATGCTTGTGATGTGATAGAAATATATTACCTTCATGTGTCATACAGGGTAAAGTCATAAAGTCGGTTCATCCTTAAGATTAGGAAACCCTAAGACTGTTTTATCCGGAGACGAAAAATATCTCGAAAGACATAGACAATTGAAACGCATATATCAGAATAGAAGCGCAAATCTCAGAATATTTTCTAAATGGACGTTGATGTTTCAAAGATCAACTCTATAAAAAGTTCCTCATACACATATGAAACTCTAATTTTCTAAGTTTTTAATCTCCTTCCTGTATAAAACTCTAACTTGAGCATCAGAATGACTTGTCGAGCCATTCCTGGTGTTCCGATTGAAACCAGCGGCTGGACAAGTCATCGGACCTTCCCCGTCGTTGGCGTGGAACAGGAAGATGGGTGGAGTGCTGTAAGACCTCCAGGACCTGCAAGCACAAGGAACGTGAGTAGGAAGGCCAGGGGTGCCCTGGTGCGACCACTCCGACGCTCAAGTCAAAGACGGCGGGAGGAAGAAGATGAATAGTAATGAACTTGAGCGTAAAAGAGAAGCAGAAGTTTCAGAAGTTGAGAGAACGAGAGAAGCTACCTGCTGAAAGGAGTGGTCGTTTAAAGGAGAGATGAGCGTGTACCTGTCACGTCATAAAAAAAACTATTAAGAGGATGTCCCATCATGAGTAATGAGGCGTCAGAAACAATCGAGCACAATAGTCAGGAGTCCCATCTCTGGTAGGTAGCCGTCATGTCATTGCCCACATGAGTGTCAGAGAGGGCGGCGATAATAAATGAAGGGCATGGGCTGGTCAGAGGACATGATGGGACATGCCAGGGCACTGTAAGGCGATTCAGCTCGAGTTGAACAAATGACCGACTGGCGGATCGGAGAGAAGGGCGGTCAAATGGTGAGTCGATCTGAGCCAGAAGTCATCTTAGAGTTGGGAGTCAGTTTAAGGACTCGGACTTGGTCTGAAGACTTGGCATGAGGATTCGGATTCGGCCTACTGAGGAGTCTGCTGAGAACTCGAATTCGGCCTACTGAGGATTCGGATTCGGCCTGGGGAGTCAGCTGAGGACTCGGATTCGGCCTGCTGAGGAGTCTGCTGAGGACTCGGATTCGGCCTACTGAGGAGTCTGTTGAGGACTCGGATTCGGCCTACTAAGGAGTCTGATGGGCACTCTCCTGAGCTGATTGATTCCTTCCTAGCCTGGCTGACTCCTTGCCGAGTCGGTAATATCCATAACACCTGGTGTCATCTAACTCTCTTTTTTTAGTACTTTTTAGGTCTATTTATCTCTCCCGACGGTTATCTTTGAAGAACGTGTATGTTAGTCTGTCATTGGTCGATGACTTGATTATTTATAATATTTGACTAAAATATTAAATATTATTATTTTTTAAAATTAGAATTAGATTTTCAATGAGTGCATTAATTCTAGCAACCAAAAGCCATCGATCGCGAGGAGGATGAACATGTTTTCCACGCGCGAACTCGTTCAAAAGCAAATGAAAAAGAGAAAAGAATAGACATAAAAATAGTGATTCTGTTTTGCTCAGTAATAGAAAAATTAAGTTACCTGCGGTAGCTTGTTAATAACAAACAACTAAAGCTTAATCCTACAACAAACTAATGATTTCTTCTTAGAATTAACTGTCAAAATAATTCAGCTATCTGCCTATATATACATGATGCACGACCTAATATAGTAATTTATTATTTCTCTTTCATGCTTTATCTGTTTTTAGTATCAATTTTTGAATAAAGGATATATTAGTGAACTAATTAAGTTTTTATTAATATGGGATCTAGAGAAACATGATCAGATCATATTGAATTGAATTATCATACAGTCTAGTCTTATTTTATATTACAAGAAATTGTTTTTTAAATTTAAATCCGTAATCATAAAGTCAGAGGGTAGCAATTTTAGCGTTGTAATTCTTGAATGCATATAATAAATAGTTACGATAAGCAAAACAGTAGTGTATCAAATTTGAATTTTGTTTTCCTCTTAGGAACTGGAACACGATACCATTTTCATGTCGCAGAAACTTTTATATACAATTCTCAAGTATCTTATCAGACAAGTTTAATTAACATAAAATTTAACTCGACTTAGCTCCTTTACAATTCTAACTTAGTTCTAACCTTGAATCACCTGTTCTTTGTTTCTCTTCCGGAAATTTGAATACTTAACCAGCAACATCACAAAATAAAATTTTCCTGATAAATTTTATCCATCTAAACCTACTTTTCCATCTCCTAATAAAAATTAATAGGAAGAGTAAACACATGGCAATTGGCAATCGTTCGATCACAATCGTTGAAAAGTCTTGACATCTACAAATGGAATTAGTTTGCAATGTCAACATATCGTATATGTTTGTTCACCAACAATTAAACCCAGTCAAACCCTCGATGGTTAGGTGAAATATATTGCATTTGCTTATTAATTTAATTTGTGGTTGGATTTTGGAGTTGGTCAATGATATAGAGGTGAATAAGGGTGGCACGTCCTTGATCCGATCAATATAGACTCTATGTAGTTCGTCCTTGACTCAATCAATATAAATTTCACGTAGTATGGAGTCATGTTAATTTGGAAAGGGTTCGACAGTGTCTATAAGGAGTTCAACAATACTTGAAATAACTTTAGTAAAATTAGAATCTTAAGACAATGAAAGATTTTACTCACTAAATTAACAAGGTTGAATTAGGATGGATCAAAGAAAGAGGGAGGATGTTAGGTTATGAGTTCCAACCATCATTCATAACTTCGTGAAACATTTATAATAACATAATCGTTAAATTTTAATAATAGTTTTCTTTTTTAGAATTTAGATATTGAGATTTCTTTTAATCTGATAAATTTTAAAGGGAGATATTTTTTCTGTAAGTCGCACAATTTATATAAGAATTGACTATTTTCCCATCCACATACAGAGGATTAGCCGTGCAAGATCAAACACGATGTGGGCTCCTTAGATGAAAATTGCCATTAAAAGACACAAATTTAGCATTGCCATCGGTGGGAAGTGTAGACTGTGGCTCCATGGGAACACTGGATCAGCAACCGCACCGCCCTTCCCTGAGCGTGACGGTACGGGTACGCACACCGAACCTACTTCTAATTAAAACGTGGCGCATCAAAGGGTCCATCGCACGTGCTGTGTGCGCGACCGCACCTAACACTGGTTGGTGCATTCTCTTTTTCACTTACCCACTACGCGACTCTGCAGGGCCATCTCGCATCTAGCGCGGGCAATCAGTGGGTTCTATGTCTCCGAGTACGCGAAGGAAGCTAATAAGGCGTGGCCAAAGTGGGGACACTTGTCTTCATACTCAGCGATAATTGACCCACAATTGCTTCAAATAATCGCGGAGGTAAGAAAGTTGGTAAATCGAAATGACTGAGAACAGATTGTTAGGAAAGATTGCAGCCGTCATTAAGCGAGAAGGTAGAATTTTGAGTTTGTGGAGAACGAGTAGAAATATGTTTTGTTGGTGTTTGGGTAATTTTCCAGAAATACCCTCACACTCCTTTCAACTACTCTCTATCTGTCATCAACCATGAGGGCTTCGTCTCCTGTCTATAAATTCAACCCTCGCCGCCTCCTCTCGGAAGGGTTTCCGGCCGCTTGGATCGGAGAACTGTTGGACGAATGGCGCTCGCCAACGGCACCTCCTTCCTCCCTCGCCAGCAGCCACTCCCCGCCTCGGCTGACGCAGTCTTCCGCGCTTCCCTCCCGTCGCTCGTCCGCGCTGCCCCGCGGAAGGTCTCTCCCCGTCCGGTCTCCGCCGTCCACGCAGCGGAACCCGCCAAGAACCAGATCAAGACCAAGGATGCTGTCCTGGAGGCCGAGGACAAGCTCGGGAAATGGTCGGTGGCGAGTTGGAGGACCAAGAAGGCGCTCCAGTTGCCGGATTACCGGGACAAGGTGGAACTTGAGTCGGTTCTGAAGACGATCGACACCTTCCCTCCGCTCGTGTTTGCTGGAGAGGCCCGCCACCTAGAGGAGCGGCTCACGGATGCTGCGCTCGGCCAAGCGTTTCTCCTGATGGGAGGCGATTGCGCGGAGAGTTTCAAGGAGTTCAACCCTAACAACATTAGGGATACCTTCCGGATTCTCCTCCAGATGGGCGCCGTTCTCATGTTCGGCGGCCAGATGCCCGTCATCAAGGTAAGATCGATCGAGGATAAGTCATGGTAATCGATTTTCTTCAGATCTTAACCGATGCAGAGAGTGGATTGTTGATCTTTGTTTTTGTGGTTGTGTTAGGTGGGGAGAATGGCCGGGCAGTTCGCCAAGCCTAGATCGGATCCGTTCGAGGAGAAGAATGGGGTGAAGCTTCCAAGTTACAGAGGGGACAACATCAATGGCGATTCATTCGACGAGAAATCAAGGAATCCAGACCCTCAAAGGATGATCCGAGCCTACTGTCAGTCTGCGGCGACGCTCAACCTTCTCCGGGCGTTTGCCACCGGTGGCTATGCTGCCATGCAACGTGTTACCCAGTGGAACCTCGATTTCACCGAGCACAGCGAGCAGGGTGACAAGTGAGCGTTCATCAAACCCCTTTTGGGATGGCTGCTTTTTTGCTTATCCTGTCTGAAAATTTTTTCTTGCCCCTTATCTGCACGAGCAATTGTTGTCAATTTCTACGTCTCTATTTTATTTACCTCTTTCCCTCTCACTGGCTTGATATTTTGATTGTGAACTTTGTGAACTTTTCTGTTTTGCGAGAATTTATTTATTTATTTATTTTTGTCAGTTTCTTTGTTGCAAAACATGGTTCCCACTGCCATCTTTCTGAACTATTTTCCAATTCCTTTTCTTGGGTAGATGTTTGACGGAAATTACTTAGCTTTATATACATCATTGCAAATTTCACCTTGCGACTCTATATACATCATTGCAAAGTTCACCTTGCGTTTTCAATCATCGTATTGATTCACGATTACTGGACGAAAGATACCCACTATTTGTTGTTTCTTTAAAAAAATTCCTCCCTTTTGTACTGAAAAAGGGTTTGAATAGTCTATTGTTAGTGTACCAACTTTTCATGCAAAGAAAAGTTGATCTGAATTAGTGATTATGTTTGTTGTTTTGCTTCGAACAGGTATCAGGAATTGGCCCACCGGGTGGACGAGGCTTTGGGGTTCATGGCTGCCGCTGGGCTCACCATGGAGCACCCCATCATGACCACAACCGAGTTCTGGACCTCCCACGAGTGCCTTCTCCTTCCCTATGAGCAGGCCCTCACTCGTGAGGACTCCACTTCAGGTCTCTTCTACGACTGCTCCGCCCACTTCCTCTGGGTGGGAGAACGTACCCGACAACTCGATGGTGCGCACGTTGAGTTCCTCCGTGGCGTTGCCAATCCCCTCGGCATCAAGGTGAGCATACTCGATGAGTTTAGATCGTGCAATCCTTTCTGTTTAGTCAATTACATGTCTTTAAATTATCATTTAATTGTAGGTGAGTGACAAAATGGACCCCAAGGAGCTAGTGAAGCTGATTGAGGTCTTGAACCCCCAGAACAAGCCCGGGAGGATCACCATTATAACAAGGATGGGAGCAGATAAAATGAGGGTGAAGCTTCCTCATCTGATCCGGGCTGTCCGAGGAGCTGATCAGATTGTCACTTGGGTCAGTGATCCCATGCACGGGAACACCATCAAGGCCCCTTGTGGACTCAAAACTCGACCTTTTGACTCGATTCTGGTATATTCGCATCGCCCTAATCTATGATTCTTTTCTTCCTTGAATGATTTTAATAGTGTTTACATTTCCAATTCCCTTCTGTTTCCTCATTGGCTGAATTGTTTCTTAGATGTTAAGCATTGGCTAGTCTACTAAGGTGGTTGGTTAGTCTAAGTCTTCATTATATATTGTGACCCACAAGGCATTATCTATTTACTGTTATATCACTTTCAGCAGCCAGCTGATAGATTCCTTCAAGTCACGGGTACACTTCCATGTTCTAAAGTTTGATTTCCCTACTCAGGCCGAGGTCCGGGCATTCTTTGACGTCCATGAGCAAGAAGGAAGCCACCCCGGAGGTGTGCACCTGGAGATGACCGGGCAAAATGTGACAGAGTGCATTGGCGGGTCGCGCACTGTCACATTCGACGACCTGTCTTCGCGCTACCATACCCACTGCGACCCCAGACTGAATGCCTCTCAGTCTCTTGAGCTGGCCTTTATTATTGCTGAGCGACTGCGAAAGAGAAGGATTGCCACCAAATCGTTCAAGCTGCGCCAGCAGTTGGACTCTTTGCCCAACCTGTGACGAGGGACGACAGTGTGTTGGAAGGACTTGAATGTATATTTTTTTCGTTGGAGATGTGGTCTCGTTAGGAGATATGAACTCGTTTATCCTAAACATTTGTGGTACTTATCTAAGCCGAAAGTTAAGCTTGTTCTTGGCATTGAATTAAATAAGAGGATAAAAGATTGATATTTGTTACTTATTGGAAATTTATTCAGGTTCAGGATGATTTCAATGTGTTACATTTGTTTGCAGAGAGAAGTTGAATGATTTGTTATAAGCTTCTATCTGTTGCCTGGACGAATAGGAGAAGATTGCTTGAGTAGGTGGGTCGGAGCACATTATATTTTAACAAAAAAAAAGAAAACGAGTTTGTTCAGCCATCAATGGAAAAAAAAATAAAAAATGTTTTGAAAATTTAACCTACTGGTCAAATTAATTAAACAAAATAATAGGAAAGTTCGGCCCAACTAAATTAATCCATAAATTTCAACTAAATTGGGTCCTAGTAGGTGTGGTAGGAAAAAGTCAGTCAGAAATTGGGTCCTAGTAGGTGCAGTAGGAAAAAGTCAGTCAGCAGCTGAGAAAAGAGGTATATGCAACTTCATCATCGTGATGATCATGAGGTAGCTGTTTCAAAATTTGTATACAAATTTCACAAAATGGACTATCTATAAATCAAGGTATCTGTTCTAGTCAAAGACTATAGATGGATGAGCCATTGATGATAGGACAAAGATCGGTGCGATGATCCCTAATATTCTGACTAAAAAAGAAGATCTAAGATAAGAACTCAAAGTAAGAGTTAGAATGAGGCCAAGATAAATTTTGACGTAGCCACTTTGACACCAAAGTTAGTGAAGGATTTTCAAAGTGAAAAAGTAATAGGAGAATTAGTGGAGATGCTTGTGCGCATATCTACGCCTGCGAAAATGGGCTCCTTTTTATTCCATCTCCTAGGAGGGATGTATGAATCCCATGTTCAGGTTGTGAGGTTGCTATGTATATCCACCTGCTTTATCCTTAACCCCCAGTCATTCTACGTTCTCCGCTTATCACAATACCCACACGTCCCATGATTAAGGAGACGGAATTGGTGATTGCCTACGGAGGTATTCAGAATGGTTAGAGCTAAAGAGGTCAAACGTACCCAAGGTGTAGAGGTCGGGTGTGGCCGAGGTGTAGAGATCAGAGGTGTGGAGATGGTGGGAGCTGAGGATGCAAGCAGTTCTGCCCTTTGCTCTTCGAATAAGGCTGGTAGGTCAACTCGGGCTGAGCTTTCCGAGTGGGCTATACCAAGCCGAAGTTAGTTCGGAGACAAGCCTAATCTTGGTTGAGGGTTGAAGGTTTGACTTCAGCCTAGGTCATAGCTTTTCTTGACTGAGCTTGGGTTCTAGCTCAAACGGGTTTAACTTGCTTGACTTTGATTTACAGTTCAGCACGATTCTTAATTCCATTGGCACAAGATGAGGTCAATAATACCCGCCACATCAATATCCTTCTTGAGAAATTTTTTAGGAAACATCATAATTGCAATTTTGCCTTCACCCTAATCCAGTAACAAAATCGAGCCTCCTAAAATAAGATGAGTCAACTTGGGAGTGGGCTATAGCTTAAACAGGTTAGGTCCTAACCTGCTTCAGGACTTTGAGCTTGGGTTTACAGTTCAGATTTACAGTTCAGCACAACTCTTAATTAATTTCATTGGCACAAGTGGAGGTCAATAATACCCGCCACATCAATATCCTTCTTGAGAAATTTTTTAGGAAACATCATAATTTGCAATTTTGCCAATAACATCACCCTAATCCAGTAACAAAATCGAGCCTCGTAAAATAAGAGTGGTGACTAAGGTACGAAGCATCCTAAAACAACTCAGATATCTTTTTATTTGAGTATAGAAAAGGATATTTTTAGTTATTATATTTGGACAAAACTTATTAAATTTAGAGTCTATTTATTTCACATAAAATTAATATTATATCAAAGGAAATTTTGATGGAGAAAATTAGTATTCTTTTCTTTCCTTCCTAGGAAGATTGCTTCCAATTCTTCCCTTCCTAGATTGCTAGACGCACGTATCCAATTCTACGCTCCATGCATCCACAACTATAAATTGAAGAAATTATTCAATACTTATTTAACTTCCCAAGGGCCTCCAAATAACTTGCACAAGGAATATTGATATCTTTCCTTAGGAGAGATTAACACTATGAAATTTCTTCTTACCTTTCATTAGGATTGTAAATGAACCAATGTCACGAGTAAGTTAATGTTCATGAATAAATAATATTTTTATTTATATTATCAAATTTAATAACCTATCAAATATATTTAAAAATATAAAAAATTGTAAACAATCAAACCAATGAAGAAATACGGATCTTTGGTTACGTAGATCCCGCCGCCGATTTGTCGCGATTGTCTTCAGAAACAAACGAATCGCTAAACCACATAAGTCTTAGTCTAAACTCTAAGCTACAAATAGATCTCTCCCTTATTACTAGATTGCATCAATCAATAATTAGGCCGCGAGTCCACAAATTTGTTTGTTTGTTCGTACTTGTCATCGATTAATATAATTAATACAAACCAAGACATTATTTGCGTGCGTGGGCGAGGCGAGTCCAGCTGCTACGTTCGATGAACAGGGCATTAAAGAACACTAAAGCGCGGCTTTCAGTATAATCAATTGCCAGTACATTGAATCTGGCGAGCTTCACTTTACCATGCCAATTAGCCATTAAACAACACTCTAACCCATTGTTAAAGATAGGAATTAACGCCTATGCTGATGCTAATTAATCACCAATACTGGATACAGATGTCACGTGTGTCACAAGGCAATGCATGCAGCTGTCGTTAGATTCTGCTCACGAGCTGTACGTGACAGAGACCACCACTCAAACCCCCCTTCCCGCTTCTCTGTATTCCGTGCAACCTACTCTACTCTGCTCTCTGTCGACCTGCTCTGCTGACAAAGAGATAAGGCTCTACTTTTACTTTTGCACTTTTCCATTTCTTTCCTTCTTATAATTTGTCGACACCAATGGCTCTTATGGCGAGATTAGCCCCAACCTCTGGTCTACTAATGCCCTCTTCTCACTTTCCTACGCCACCTAAATGCTCTTTTGGGACGGTATAAAACCACCCAAACGTTAACAGAGGCACTCACAGTGTCTTCCCTTCTTATCCTCCATGGCTTGTGCTCTCCTTTTTCGTCTTTTCTTGGCTTCTTTAGTGGTCGAATGCTGCTTCGGCGGCCGATCTCTCGCGGCCTTGGTGGAGGAGCAACCGCTCAAGATGGCCTACCATAAGGGAGCTCTGCTCACCGGGAACGTCTCCGTCCACCTCATCTTCTACGGTAAGTTCACCGCCCCGCAGCGCGCTGTCATCTCGGACTTCGTCGCGTCCCTTTCTGGCCGAAAGGGTTTGCTCGAGCCCTCCGTCGCTTCCTGGTGGGGGACGCTAGCTAAGTACTACGCCACGCCTAAGGCGCCGCTCCCGCGGCTGCTCCTCGGGAAGCAGCTCCTCGACGCCGGGTACTCCCTCGGCCGCTTTCTCACAGACGCCGACCTCGCCGAGTTGGCGGCCCGCGCCACTGCGTGGCGCAGGGGATCTTTGGGCGTCGTGCTCACGGCGTCCGACGTGGCCGTGGAGCGGTTCTGCATGAGTCGGTGCGGCTCCCACGGGCGGACGGCAGCGCCCTCCGGCGGCCGTAGTGGTGGCCGGTCCGCCTACGTCTGGGTCGGCGACTCGGCGAGTCAATGCCCCGGGCAGTGCGCGTGGCCGTTCCACCAGCCTCTGTACGGTCCGCAGGTTCCGCCGCTGGTTCCGCCGAACGGCGACGTCGGGGCGGACGGCGCGGTGATCAACCTGGCGAGCATGCTGGCCGGCGCCGCCACCAACCCGTTCGGCGACGGATTCTTCCAAGGGCCGAGGGTGGCGCCGCTGGAGGTCGCGACGGCGTGTCCCGGAGTCTTCGGCAAGGGGGCGTACCCTGGTTACCCAGGGGAACTCCTAGTGGACGCCGTCAATGGGGCCAGCTACAACGCCCAAGGGGCCCACGGGAGGAGGTTCCTGTTGCCTGCGCTGTTTGACCCAGTGACCTCTGCATGCGCCACGTTGGTCTAGTTGATTGGGTCGCGAACAGACGTGTCCTCTCTATGTATATATGAATATCACGACGGTGATGTGGTTCTGTGATATAAAACCCCCCTTTTTGTAAATACTTAATAAATCAACCTTTGTAAGCAAGCAAAAGAGTCTCTAAATTATTCTATTTGTTTTTAAAAATTGTTATTCATTTTTTTTAATAAATCAACCTTTGTAAGTAAAAAGAAAAGGAAAACAATTTTTAAAAACAAATAGAATAATAAACATCAACTAGTGACTTTAACCAGAAATTGAAGAACAATCTCTAGGCATTTCATCCAATAAATGAAAGAATTATTACAAACTAATAAGCTAGTAATAATAATTGCGTGGTTTCTAACTACCGAACGCCGAAACTACACCAAGGTGGAGCAGGATGACGTGGATGGATCAAAAAGAGCCGGGACCAAGAACTTCCTCCCGCTGGTCCCGTAGGCGTTGTAACTGGCTCCTGTGGCCTGGTCCACCAGTAGGCCCCCTGCGTACCCTGGGTACGCCCCCTTCCCGTAGACTCCTGTGCACGCCGTCGCCGCCTCCAGCGGCGCTTCCTTCGGACCCTGGAAGAATCCGTCGCCGAAGGGGTTGGTGGCGGTTCCGGCGAGCAGAGCGGCTAGATTAATTATCATCCCGTCGATCCCGACGTCTCCGTTTGGCGCCACGAGCGGCGGAGACTGCGGCCCATACTCCGGTTGATGGAACGGCCACGCGCACTGCCCGGGGCACTGCTTCTCCGAGTTCCCAATCCACACGTAGGCGAACCGCCCAGCGAGGCTCCTCCCCGACGCCGCGTGAGTGCCGCACCGGCTCACGCAGAAGCCATCCGCAGCCACATCCTCGGCGGTGAGCACCACATTCACGGCACCACGCGGCGCACCGCGAGCGGCGAGTTTGGCGAGGTCAGCATCGCCGAGGGAGCGGCCGAAGGAGTAACCCTCGTCGAGAATCTGCTCGCCGAGGTAGATCCTGGGCGGGCGGGTGCGGGAGGCGGCGTAGTACCGGGCAAGCCCGTGCCACCAGGTGGCAACTGAGGGCTCGAAGGAGCTCTTGCGGCGGGAATGCGGGGAGAGTGAGGCGACGAAGTCGGAGACGATGGCGCGTTGGGCAGCGGAGAAGCTGCCGTAGAAAATGAGATTGACGGAGATGTTGCCGGTGAGAAGGGCGCCCTTGTGGTAGGTCATGGAGAGCGGCTGCTCCTCCACCAGGGCGGAGAGAGTAGTTCTTCCGCCGCGGCAGAACTGGAAAGCGAAGGAGAGCAGAAACAACAAGAAGACAAAGGTGGAAGAGGCCGCCATTGATGGATAGAGCAAGAAGAGCTTGCTCTGGGAAAGAAATTAAAATTTGAACGGGGAAGCAGAGACAAAAGCTGACTCTGAGAGCCAATAAATAAGCAGGGATGATGAGGGAACGGTCACCCGAAGGACACTAGACTTTCTAAAAGAAGGGCGTTCCCAGCTGGCATTGCTTTCTTTGACGAAACCACCCTCGATGATTTTCGAAATATAGAACTACAAGACCGGCTAGAAGAGGGGTATTTTGGGAATAATAAGTTTTGCTTCTCGAGGCATTTAAACATGGAAAAAGGGAAGGACTAGAACGTTATGGGTATGAGCGATGGGGTTGGGATGCGGCACGTGACAGCTGTCGAGGAGGTGGACCGAGCGTGGCATAGTGCGCCGAATAATCTCGTGAGTCCACTCACAAGAGCGTCGCCGTACTATGCCACGTTGGCGTCAGCTCATTTTGCATGGGAAATGGAGATGATGTCAGTGATGATGTAATAGTTAAAAAAATATAAAAGTATTATACATATCTAAGTGTAAATTTAATTAATTATGTTACGTCAATCTCAATGCGACGCGAAGGTTGAATATTAAATTTAATTTTATGATATTGAAATAGAATAATAGATCGGGTTACTTGGATGATAAAAGGATTACGATAGTGATGACGTATATTCGATGTATTTGTTTTAACGGAGTTAGTGTCGATAAAATTATAAAGTTAATAGTTTACGTAGATTATGTTATTAATGTATAAATATATTAATTATTTATGAATGAGATAGATTGAATTTTGAAGTTTAATATTTTTTTTTATTTTTTTCACATAAGTACAATTCTTATTCTATAATTTTTTTTATTTCAATAAAGTGATATCAAAATTTCGTTGATTATGTAAGAAATGACGAATAGCAAGGTATAGTTCCCTAGGGACTCGTGGTTCGATCCCCAGCTATGACGTATTTGCAGGAATTTTCCTCCAAATGGAACGCAATCAAAGGATGCTGGGCATCTGGATTGATCGCCGTATGCACTTCCCGATTTACCCTGGTGGTCGGTGGGAAACTTCCGTGGGACTGGGCCGACCACCCCAGAGATGTGGCTACTGGGATTATCATTTTTTTTTATGTAAGAGAAATGACGTCCCCGGGGCAACGGTACAACGGTAGAACATCCGGGTTGTAACCTAGGGACCCGCGGTTCGATCCTTATGTAAGAGAAATGACGAATAAGTTTTGGTGCTCAAGATGAGTAACCATGATAATTAGAGTATCACGATGAAGACACTTCTTGAAACTCATGATGTTTGGGAGGTTGTGAAAAAATGCTACAATGAGCCAAACAATGAGTCGATATTATCTTCGATTCAAAAGGACAATTTGAAAGATTTAAAAAAGAGAGATAAAAAGACTCTTTTCCTCGTTTATCAAGCCTTGATGATGATTTTAAAAAAATCTCAAGTGTTACTTCGGCTAAGCAAGCATGAGAAAAGCTTCAAGTTTCATATCAAGGAGAAGAAAAGGTGAAAAAGATACACCTTCAAACATTAAGAAGTCAATTTGATACTCTTCATATCAAAGAAGGCAAGTTGATATCTGATAATTTTTCTAGAGTCTCTATCATTTCCAATCAATTAAAGAGAAATGGTGAAAAATTTAGACGAAGTAACAATCATTGAGAAGATTCCTTGATCGTTAGATTCAAGATTTGATAGTATTACAACTATCATCGAAGAGACCAAGGATTTACATGTCATGATGATAGAGCAACTTCTAGGTTCATTATAAGCCCATGAAAAATAATAATAATAAATGAAGAGATTATTCAACTCCTTAAGACAAGACGACTCTTCAACCATGAAAGCTTGCAATGACAATAGAAGTTAATGTGGGAAGAGGTCGTGAATATGGATGAAGTCGTGCTAGTATGCAAGGATGGGGTTCCAATAACAACAATGAAAGAGAAAAAATTTAACAAGAGGACGTGGAAGAAGATACACAAACTCAAAATATAATAAATCTCAAGTTAAGTGTTACAATTATGACAAATTTAGATATTATGCTAAAGAATGCAGATCGAATAAGAATAAGAAATGTGAAAAAGTAAACTATATAAAAAAAGAAAAGAAGTAGATGACATTGTACAACTAGCATATAAAGATAATTACAAAGGTGAAGATACAATATGGTATCTTGACACAGGTGCAAGCAATCACATGTGTGGAAAAAAAAGCATACTCTTAGAGCTTGATGAAATCAGTTGGTAGCAATACATCCTTTGGAAATGAATCAAAGATTGACGTGAAAAGCAAAAGTAACATTCTTATCCGCTTAAAAAATGGAAAATATTAATTTATTTTGAATATTTTCTTTGCACCAAGTATGAATAGCAATATCTTGAGTTTAGAATAATTTTTTTAAAAAAAAAGTGATATTCATCTAAAAGATAATAGCTTGTCTTGAAAGATGATATTGATCACTTAATTGTTAAGATGCAAATATTAATAAATAAAATATTCTTGCTTAATATTCAAAATGATATTGCTAAATATCTCAAAGCTTGTTATAAAAGACACCAGTTGACACTTCTTCAATTTGGGCATCTCAATTTTGGAGGATTAAAATTGCTCTTAAAGAAGAAGATGGTAAGAAGACTACTTGCATTAGACATCCTAACCAATTATATGAAGCTTGCTTAGTTGGGAAGCATTTCAGGATAAACTTTCCAAATGAGTCAAGTTCAAGAGCCCAAAAGCTATTTTAGCTCATACACATGGATATTTGTGACCTGATAAAGTCAAGTTCACTTGGTAAGAATAACTATTCTCTCTCTTCATAGATGATTTTTCTCGAAAAATTTAAGTGTAATTCCTAAAGCAAAAAATCGGAGGTCTTCAGCGTATTCAAAAAAATTTAAGGCTGTTGTGAAAAAAAAGAGCGATCATGAGATCAAAGTCATGCGATCCGATCGAGGAGGAAAATTTATTTCAAAAGAATTTTAAGAATTATGTAAAGCCAATGGAATATGACGATCTCTAACAATTCCAAGATCCTCTTGACAAAGTGGAGTGACGGAGAGAAAGAATAGAATCATCTTTGACATAGCAAGGAGTATGCTCAAAAGCAAGAGGCTGCCAAAGGAATTTTGTATAGAAGCAGTTGCATGTGTAGTATATTCAGCCAATTATCGATTAATTTTGTGGGGTAAGACAACACAATAAACATGGAGCAGAAGGAAGTCTGAATCTCTCATTTGAAAGTTTTTGGGAGTATAACCCATGTTCATGTGCCTAACAAAGCAAGAAACAAGTTAGATGATAAGAGCAAGAAGTTCATCTGTATTGGCTACGACACAACTCAAAATGGTACAAACTATACAATTCATATACTAGAAAGACAATCATCAGTTATGATTTCATATTTGATGAGGAAGGAGAATGGACTTGACATAGCAAAGAGCATGCTCAAAAGTAAGAGGCTGCCAAAGGAATTTTATATAGAAGCGGTTGCATGTGTAGTATATTCAGCCAATCGATTAAGTGTGTAGGGCAAGATATCACAATAAGCATGGAGCGGAAGGAAGTTTGAATCTCTCATCTGAAAGTTTTTGGGAGTATAATCCATGTTCATGTGCTAATGAAGTAAGAAGTAAGAAGCAAGTTAGATGGACAATATCATGCCATTGTGGAGATATTTTGATTCCATCGGTACTTACAAGTGGTATCAGAGCGAGGCTGCTCTTCACCGGACTAACTGTCGAAAGAGCCATGATTTAGATCTAACCATGTGGGTTGAATCTTAAACAAAGGAAGTGAGTGCGTCCGTGTCTGAATCAAGAGAACCAGACACCAGGCAGGAAGTCCTAGTAGGTCGGGTGGACCGAGGGACAAGAAGTCCTAGTAGGTCAGATGGACCGAGGGGCAGAAAGTTCTAGTTGCGGCTAGGTAAGAAGTCCTAGTTATTAGTACTGATGGAATCAAAATATCTCCACAATGGTATGATATTGTCCACTTTGGGCCTAAACCCTCATGGTTTTGACACCAAACCCATAAACACCCAATAGAAAGAGTCAAGACTATCAAAGCATGATAAAGGACACAGAGTTGACTCAACACTTTTCAAGAGCTTAATTGGAAACTTACAATACTTGACATACACAAACATGATATTCTTTATGTCGTTGAACTTGTTAGCCGCTATATGAAGGCTTCAACCACATCCACTTTAAATTGCTAAGAGAATTTTACATTATATCAAAGGTACGGTAGATTTTGGATTACTTTATTCATCATCAAATAATTTCAAACTTGAATGATATAGCAACAATGATTGGGGTGGAGATATGGATGATAGAAAAAGTACTATAGGATTTGTGTTCTTTATGTGAGATATAACTTTCACTTGGATGTCAAAGAAATAACATATTATCACACTTTCTTGTGAAGCGGAGTACGTGGCTATGACTTCATATATTTATCATACTATTTGGCTCAAAAATTTATTGAAGGAGTTAAGTTTATCACAAGAAGAGGCAACTAAGATTTGAATCGATAACGAGTCTGTAATAACTAACTAGCAAAGAATCTAATCTTTCATGATAAAAATAAACATATCGATACGTGCTATCACTATATCAGAGAGTGTATTATAAGAAAGATTTACAAGTAGAATATACAAAGTTTTAAGATTAAATTACTGATATTTTTACCAAATCATTTAAATGTGAAGACTTTATAAAGATGTGAAGTTTGTTTGGAGTAGTAAAATTAAATTTAAAAGGGGTGTTGAAAATTAAATTTGATTTTGTGATATTAGAATAGAGTAGTGTATTGAGTTAGTGGGTTGATAAGGTGAAGAATTGATAATAATGGTAGTCTATATTTAATGTATTTGTACTAACGAAGTTAGTAGAAATAGAATAATAAAATTAGTGATTTAAGTAGATTATATTATTAACGTATAAATATGTTACTTATTTATTAGTGAGATGGATTGAATTTTAGAGTTCAAATTTTTTTATTTTCCTGTTTCACGTGAGTTCAGTTCTTCCGTGAACTTTTTGTATTCCAACAGAGGGCTAGTTCGAATGGAATACAATTACAAATGATGGGGGTTGCGCCGCCGGCGAATGACGTCGTCACTTACGTTTCGCCGTTGCCTTCTGTTCGCCATATTAAAGCCGCTTGCAGATGTCCCCTCAGCCATATCCATCGACGACAGATCATTGGGCCATGGGTTGGAGAGGCATCCTCGGCTTCGAGTACGGCATCGTGCAGGCGCCCTTGGGCCCCGATATCTCCGGCCCGGAGCTCGTCGCCGCCGTCGCCAACGCTGGCGCCATCGGCCTCCTCCGAGCGCCTGATTGGGTACTAACCTTTCACTTTCTTCTTTCCTCGATCGTTTTAAGTTGGATTATGTTACGGAATCTTCAAATTTTGCCAAAACCACCCTTCAAATTGCTTCCTTTTTAGATGTTTCTTTTCTCGACACATTAAGGAAGTAATTTATCAAAATATTTCTTCGAGGGATGAAGTTAATTTTATATTTGTTAGAAAAGGGCAGTTCCAAGAAATTCACAGTTCTTGCTGTTTTTCTTCGCTAGTTAAATTGATTAAACAGTTTATCTTCAAGTTCCTTTAGCACTTCCAACGAACTTTCTAATCATCTTGACCTCTACATCTCGATTTTTTTTTTTTTTCCAGGAGGCACCTGATTACTTGAGGGATTTGATACAAAAAACTAGAACTTTGACAGACAAACCGTTTGGGATCGGTATGGTTCTAAGTTTTCCACACAAAGAAAACCTGAAGGTTGTGTTGGAAGAAAAAGTTGCAATATTGCAAGTTTACTGGGGAGAGTTCCCAAAAGAACTCGTTTCAGAGGCACATCTTGCAGGAGTCAAGGTCATTCACCAAGTAGGTACTATGATACACTTTAGCTTTCCCAATTCTCCAACACATTAGCGGCTTAATTAAGAACTTATCCTGAACTGCTAAAGCTCAGAAATTGCCTAAATAAACTATTTACTAAAGTTGTTTTCATCTGTTTAATTGTTATTTTCTAACTGCAGCTACAATGATAAATTCCCCTAACGAACTTTAGATGTTAGTAATTACATCAACAGAGATTCTTGAGATTTTCTAAACGATGACTTTAGTCGCCTTCCTTCTTCTAAAAAATTCAATTTCTTGCATAGGTTGGTTCTTTTGAGGAAGCCAAGAAAGCCAAATGTGCTGGAGTTGATGCTATTATTGTTCAAGGTCGTGAAGCTGGGGGGCATGTAATTGGTCAGGTATTATTATACCGGGCTGTATCATTATGATCGGTTAGCTGAATTCTTACATTTAGATATATGATGCACAAATTTTTGTAAATGCTTATGGTGTCTATGTCATGCACATACTGAATATTTCATGTGGTGGTTCTGCAAAGTCTATTATGAAACATACATTATCTGTATTGTGTTTCTGTGGTTATTTGGCTTTTGGAACCTGTCGCATGAGTCTCCTCCAAGATTTCATCATAATTGTATGTATGCCATATTTGCATTGGATGTTTTTACAGCATTGGCTATGACTGTTTCATCAGGCAAGAGTTTACAAAGGATTGATATTTTTCTCTCAAGTTCTTAGTATAACTCAAAAGCATATATTCATCTGTTGGATTTATTGACTATATATTTTTTTGGAATTACTATAATGCAATGTCTGCCTCTTTCTGTTTCTAAATTGTGTTCATGCCTATGATTCATATCCTGTCTTCTAAAAGAAACTGCTAATGCTTCATAGCTTATTTTCAAAATGAAAATGCATATGATTGAAAGCTATGCTCATTGAAGATGAGGGAACTTAGACAAGGGAATCATATTGAAGTTCTTAAAGCTGTCAGATTGAGATGGAACTATTCTTCCGGTATTTTAGATGGTTTCCTTTTGCAGGATGGATTGATCTCACTACTGCCGAGAGTAGTAGACTTGGTGTCAGATTGTGATATTCCTGTCATTGCTGCGGGTGGTATTGTAGATGCTCGTGGTTATGTTGCAGCTTTGATACTTGGTGCTCATGGTGTTTGTCTCGGGACCAGGTCTTCAGTCTACTATTGTTTCCCATTTCAAACTCTTATTCCTTCATTCTCTATGATTCTGATCTTTTAAGTAAATCTGTATACAGGTTTCTTGCAACCCATGAAAGCTTTGCACACCCTTATTACAAACAAAAGCTGCTCGAATACGACGAAACAAACTACACAAATGTATTTGGCCGTTCAAGATGGCCTGGCGCACCGCATCGTGTGCTAAGAACACCTTTCTACAGCGAGTGGAGGCATCTCCCAGATGATGAAAATGAGGAAAATCAACCTGTCATTGGCCACACAGTAATTCATGGCGTGGTGAGCTATTATCGCCAATTCCTGTAGTTGTAGGAAGAATGAAATTTGTATAATTCATTGATTACATTATCCAGTTTTAACGATCCTTTCGTCGACAGCCGAAGGAGGTACACCGATTTGCTGGTGCTGTTCCAAATGCGACGACAACAGGTGATTTGGATTGCATGGTTATGTATGCCGGTGAAGGTGTTGGCATGATCAAGGAAATTCTGCCTGCTGCTGAAGTAATAAAGAAACTAGTGGAGGAAGCACAACAACTCATTCAGCAAAAATTCTCACATGTTTGAACTCAAATGAGTTCATAAAATCCAATGAAATATCAGTAGTTTTCAAAATAATGTAATCATCAGTCTGTAAGTTTCATGATCCTTTTTTCTTGGCTGAAAACAGAATGAATGGAGTAGGAAGAATAGAACTGTTACTTCAAAATGCTCTGATTGCTGCTAGCTAGTTGGATAATGGTTCAGCCAATGCCTTGTGATTCCACTGATTGAAAAGGAAATTAATATGCAACTTGTTTAAAGGAAAAGAAAAAAAAAACAGTGTCAGAGAATGTCAGGGATTTATATAACATAATTCTTTGTTTCTTATAGAAATTAGGCAATTAACTGGCGATTTGTTTATATAGAAGCACGTGCTCCAGAGTTCAGAGCAGGAAATTCCGTGATCTTTGCACTGCCCTCCATAGATCTCTACCCAACATTCTCTCCTCAGTTTTGCTGGCACACAGTCAAAGGTTAAGGTCAAAATCACCTAACAGGAAGTCAACGGCACTTGACTTCTGTGCCTCTTAGGTGACTGTTTGACGTTGACCTCGGTGTCAATTTCAGCAAATGGACCATCAACTCCCCCACTACACTACAATGTTTATGTCTTCTTCACACTCAAATCCTGCACTTTAAACCAGCCACTCCTTGTGTCGAGTGCCTTTAATGATGTTTCACCAAACGAGTCGCAGAGCTGGATTCCACTATTCCTATTATATTTCACTACAATTAAATTATTCGTAATATATATTATAATATGAATTTTATTTCGTGAGATATATTTGGAGTCACATGCATTAGTATACATCCATCTCAATCCATGATGGAGATCCATATCCTCTACATTTATTTATTTATATATTTTAGAAAATAGATTTGATTTGGTTCTCAAAATTTTTGTGTTTTAGTATTAGATTTTAAAAATAAAGATTACAAAATTATTTATTTCTAATTATTAAATTTTATCCTTGAAAGAAAAAGACCTTGCATCAATTTAGGACTAGTTTTGTTTCTATTATTTGGCTAAAGCCAAATAAAAAAAAATAAGCCCAAGTTAGTGCAATTAGCAGTTTAGCACTCTTCTTTACTAATTTTTCATAACAGTATGTGATGAATCTTTTAAATTTACTACACTAATAAAAAATTTAAAATATATTTAAACATAAAAAAAATATTTCACCTTAGTATGTTAAATTAAAAATAAGCTCTTTATTACATTTTAGTACTTTTATTATAGTAATTCTGATTAAATTTCACTTTTGGAAACTTTGGATGATGTTTTAAATTATTAGAAAAGTTTGGATAAATAAGAAAATTATAGGGGGTGTTAAATGATATTATTCTATATTTAATTGAAATTCTTGTTAGAGTTCGAAAGCTATAACTAATAATGACGCTTTCAAACAGCTGTTCAGTGCGACGCGGATCTCATTAGCGAGCGGAGCCCGTGAGCGGGAGAGAGAGGAGGAAGGGGAGGCAAGCAGCAGCGAGTGAGACACAGCAGGTAGGTTGATTTCCTCTGTCCTTTTCTACCCTCTTCCTGCAATTCTGTCTAGAGAGAGACGACGGCGGCGAAAGAAAAGATCTGGATCGAAGAAAAAAATGAGAGGGTCAGGTCCCCGTGAAGGCATAGCTTGTTAGATCTCCATTCTGAGAAAATTAATGTGTTTTTGTTTCCTTCCGTCGTTTGCTCTCCCGTTCCAATACCGCTTTTGTGTGAAGTTTGCTCCTTGAGTTGAGTTTGTTTCATGCCTTAGGTTTTGAGCTGTTGCAATCGGAGTGTCTGAATCGATCGGGCGGAATTAATAGGTAGGAAACTGAAACCAAGATGCTAATTTGCTTACTATACTGAACTTGAACGCGAGATTGGTAATTCCCCTTTTTACCATTTTTTTGCCATAGAATGAGGTAGATGGTCCATTCCATAGCTATTTAATGCGGTTCAAAGGAGTGTGACTGGCCAAACTCTTTTCTTGCTTCTTTCCTATTGTTGTATTCCTGTTTTCACATTCCTAGTTGGTGAAAAAGGAGATTCTTATTTTCCTTTTCTTTTTCTTTTGTTTGATCGAGCATGATTTTTCTCAGATGCAAAGTTTTAACTTGAGTTTTCGCTGAACTCCAGTGAGTATTGGGGAAAAGGTGATGTCGAGACCGCTCTATCGTGGGATTTCTGGTGGCGGAAAAAGCAGCAGCCCCGCAGGGCATGATCCGTTTGACATGAGCTTCCAGGTAAAGGATCTGGGAGAGAATGGATTTAACCATGAATCCCTGAGCACCTCTGGAGCAAATCGAAGCCGGCAAAGCCTCATTTTTACTTTTCTTAAGCTGGGCCTATTTTTCTTAGTAGTACTTTCCCTCTCTGGATCCTTCTATTGGGCCATCTCCATCTCCACCACCCCCCGGAGTAATATCTATCACCACTACCGGCGACTGCAAGAACAAGTTGTTGCTGATCTCACACAGATCGGGGAGCTATCCCTTGGGATCACACGATTGAAAGAACTAGAATTTTGCCCACCTGAGTATGAGAGTTATGTGCCTTGTTATAACAATGTCTCAGAGAACCCAGATTCTGTAGATCCAGTGATACCAATTGAGTACGAGAGAAAATGTTTACACGACACCAACCTGGGTTGTTTAGTTCTATCTCCAAGGAATTATAGAATTCCACTAAGGTGGCCAAGTGGGAGGGACTTGATCTGGAAGGATAATGTCAAGATCACTGGACAAGAGTTCTCCTCTGGCAGCTTGACAAAGAGGTAGACTGTATTTGTAATGTTTTATAGTCATTTAAAGCATTTCATTCAATAACCTGTGCATTGGTAGGATGATGGTGGAGGAAGAACAAATCTCTTTCCGATCTGGCTCCATCATGGTTGATGGTGTAGAAGATTATACCCACCAAATAGCCGAGATGATTGGGTTGCAAGAATCTAATTTCATTGAGGCTGGGGTTAGTATTTGTTTCTACTAAACTATTTGTCTATTTGGTCGTGTCCTCTTTGGTAGCTGTAAGGGAGAAAATTGAACTAAAGGCGATATTGATTAGTGTACATAACTTCATTGCTAATTCTACTTCTCTAAATAGTAACAATTAGACAAGGTTAATTCTTGTCTATGAGTTGCAGTCTGTTCTCTTCTCAGGGCACAAATCATTTTTACATTCCTATCTATGGTATCCAACATCTAGCCAAGTTAATGCATAAGTGTTTCTCTTGATTGCATATAAAGTTATCATTTCTCCTTTTGTAAATCATCATGAATTTGGCTATAAAAGAACTCATTTTTGATTAGTTTGTCTGTGGGTTTATTAGGATAATTGATGAATTATCTCTCTTTAGAGCCATTTGAAACTTGAGTTTTAAACTATAGTAATAAAAGGTCAAGGCAAATTTGAAGTATATCTGGAAGCTACTGTAATTGTGAAGGATAAATTGTGGGCTTCCTGTTATATCTAGATTGTTTGTTACCTTACACAATATATGTTCCACAAGCTCCTTTGTGTACTTCTGCTGATCTGTCAGTTAAATCATGTTTAAGTATAAAGTACTGCTTCCCATCGTGTCTAGTTTGATGGATTTCATAATCTAACTTGTTGGATTTATGTGTGTATTTGCACTTATTTGTGGGCTCTCCAGTAACAAGGTTTCACTAATTTGCAGATAAGAACTGTTTTAGACATTGGATGTGGTTTTGGTAGCTTTGGAGCACATCTCTTCTCCAAACAACTCTTGACTATGTGCATTGCAAATTATGAGGCATCAGGTAGTCAAGTCCAACTCACACTTGAGAGAGGCATTCCTGCATTGATTGGTTCCTTTTCAACACAACAATTGCCGTTCCCTTACCTTTCCTTTGATATGTTGCACTGTGCAAGATGTGAGGTTGAGTGGGATAAAAATGGTAAGTAAATTAGATGGGCTTATTTTTCTTCCTTTCTTGGAATAGACCTTAGCAAATATTTTTTTATTTTCTGGATTGACAAGTCAATTTATATGAAAACAATTAAACAAAGCCCCTGAATTTGGCCAAGGACAAGTATCAACATGACTAATAAGCCATGTTGTCCATAATCCTTGTTGCTATTGCAATGTGCAATTGACCTCATTTGGTTTGTAATGGCATATATCAAATTTATTTTCTTGAAAATTCTGTTTCACAACCCATATGCTAGGTATCTAGATTTAGCTGGGTTACTTTTGATGCTGAGGGCCACTACACCTGCAATTTTATTTTAACTTTAATCATAGATATTATACCTTGGTTGGAAACTCAATTTTGTTGAACCCTGGCTTACTGTTTTACTGGTTGGACGATCAGACCAGTTGGCCATTCAGTTGGCATGTATTTATATTTAGTGAAGTACTTAAAGAAAAATGGCTATATCAATCTTGGTTGACTCTGATAACTTGGGATTTTGGATATTCAATTCATGAACAAATAGGATTGGCTAGGATTCCCAATACTTGGCTTTTTGATCTAGCTATTGTTTTAAGTCATAAGTTGATGCACAAATCACATAGTCTCCCCTTTGTGAGAATAGTTTCCCATGAAATATAATCAAAGTCCATATCAAACTCTCATGTAGCTTTACAGTCTCCAGAGTTTATGAACTGTTTTATATTTGATGTTTCTTGTTCAAGTAATTGGAATACTGCTCTTAATCTCTCAATGTTTGAGGATTTTATTTAAGCATTTTGTTTTGTTTTTTGATACATGGATACAATTGCAGACGGTCTCTTCTTAGTTGAAGTTGATAGACTTTTGAGACCTGGGGGTTATTTTGTCTGGACTTCCCAAATGAATACTCATAGATCCCTGCGTGATAAAGAAAATCAAAAGAAGTGGTCAATAATTCGTGACTTTGCCGAAAATCTTTGCTGGGATATGTTATCACAACAAGATGAAACAATTGTCTGGAAGAAGACTAGCAGAAAGAAATGTTACAGTTCCCGGTATTCCCCTTTCCCCTGATACTTATGATTGAGTAATTTCCTTCACAAGGGAAGTCATTATGTTGAATCTCTTTTGCCTCCCTTTTCTGTACACGGTATGTAATTAAAAAATGTGTCCTATTTACAGAAAGGCTGGACCTGCAGTTTGTGGCAGAAGCCATGATGTTGAATGCCCATATTATCAACAACTTAATCCATGCATTGCAGGGATGAGAAGTCAGCGATGGATTCCCATTGAGTATCGTACTCCTTGGCCTTCTCGAGCAAGATTGAACTCAACTGAACTTGATCTATATGGTAAATATCAGATGTAGCTGATAGATTTTCTTTATTGTACCAACATTATTATTATGTCATCTTCTATATGGAAATGATAAAATAATTTTTACTCAACAGGTTTACATCCAGAGGACTTAGCTGAGGATGCTGCAAATTGGAATTCAGTGATTCATAATTATTGGTCACTTCTGTCACCTCTGATATTCTCAGATCATCCAAAGAGACCTGGCGATGAGGAACCCTCCCCGCCTTTTAACATGCTCAGAAATGTTCTTGACATGAATGCTCATTTTGGAGGTTTTAACACTGCTTTGTTGGATGCTGGGAAATCTGCATGGGTGATGAACGTTGTGCCTACAAATGGCCCGAATTATCTTCCTCTAATTTTCGACAGGGGTTTTATTGGCGTTCAACATGACTGGTATTGCACTCTAAAGACTCGCTTGGTCTATTGCATTCTCAAATTTGTACATATTTGTTTTCATTTACAGAAATTGAGGGAAAATTTTTAGTATCAATTTATGAGAAAAAGGAAGATAAATAATCTTGTTTTGTGGTGGTAGTAACAATAAGTCACTCTACCAAGGGGGTGGGAGTGAGGGAAAGAAAATTGCTAAACTTCAAATTAATTTTATTTATTTGGTATTATAATTAACAAAAGAAAATATTGCAAGAGATTTCAAAAAAGAAGCTGAAGATAGAATTTCGAGACAATTGTGGTGAATTTTGGAAAAGAAAGGAGTGGCTAGTAATTATTTGTCTTACATCCAGATCTAGTTCTTTTTGTACCAGCAGCAACTACTGGATTTGTTAAAGTTAAAACTTCACAATGTATGCTATTTGTTGAAGATATTTTACTAAGTAATGAATTTTTAATTAAAATATATTTTAAATTTGAATTTCGGGATGATATTTAGAAACTGAAGATTTTAAATAGATGATGGTGAGTTTTGGGTTACAAATTACAAAAGGAAATTATACAGCTGGTCTACTTGTGTCCGTCATCAGTTGTTGAACTTCATGTTACATTTCCATTTGAAGGTAGCTTTATAATGGACTAAAGCGGATCGTTTTTGCCATTTTCCCCTTCAATAAGTTATATGGCTTAATCTCAAAAACTCACATCTAACTGCCGTACTCCCTGCAATTTTTTTGGTGTTAATTCTTTATAGTTAGAGTTTTGAACTTTGACATTATAAGATCCCATATTCTTAATGAATTATCATAGTTCTTGTTCCCATTCAGTTCGTTACTGAGAGTTGCCAAATATCCTAGTAAAATAATAGTTAATGTAGCTCTTCTAGTTATTTATCCATCATGAGCTTATCTAAGACTTTTCGGTAGGTGTGAAGCCTTCCCAACATATCCAAGAACTTATGATATGGTGCATGCTGAAGGATTGCTATCACTTGAAGCTCGCCAAATGCATAGGTGTTCCACATTTGATATACTATTAGAGATTGATCGCATTCTACGACCTGAGGTATGTTTTTTCTTTTTCCCTTTTTCTATGAAATTACTTTTCAAACATAGTTATTAATACCAATTTTTGACATTTTATCAGGATATTGAGGTTGTTGATTAATGTACACTAAAAGATAACAAATATTATAGCTTGTATTCCTCAACCTTAACAATCTATCTGCTGTATCTTTCATGGGGCTAAGATATCCAGTTTATTGGTTGTCACGGGGTTGCAAGTCCCTTTATGGGAAACTGAAAGAAATAATATCTTCATAGAGTGACTAGCACTAAGTTATAACTTATAAATATGTGGTAGGAAGTAAATTTGGTAAACTCTGCCGCTTGCTACTTTATGTTTTCTAATCTTTTCAGTTGCTCACTACATGGTCTACATTTGTTTGTCATATTCAAGCATTGCTGTTTGACTATTATAGTGTGTTAGGAAACACGAGCATACTAAAAAAAATTCTCAACAAGAAGATATAAACCACTGTGTTTGCATCTTTGTGATTCCACAGTTCTTCCTAATTGGTTAAGTTTTAGCACATCACACAGGGATGAAGTGAATCAACAAGTTGTTACTTTGTGTCCTTCCTTCTATGTGGACCCTTCAATTGTTACGATTTAGTTCAGCTGATCTTTTCATTGTCAACATGAGGTACCTGTCATTGGTTGCAAATCTCTGCAATTGGGTTATATGCACTTTTTTGAGCACCTCCTTGTGGTATGGTTTAGTTAGGTTTTCCTTTTAGAATACAAGCCATTTGTTAACTTTTGCAAATTTCTATAATATCCAATATTTTTTGAAAAGAAGATTTGAAGCGCTCAACATTTGCTACTGTTGGAAAACAATTATCCATTCATCAATGTGCATCTTTTGTCATTGATTGCATTTCTATAACTGGATTGGATCTCCCATGTTTATTTTGAAGAAAATATGTGAACATTTTAAATTGCTGCTTTAGGAGAACACCTTCTATTCCATAGATCAAGGTACTTTTTTTTTTATTTCAGTGTAAATCACTTATAAGTCAGGAATAATCTCTTGGTGACGCACAAGCAGCTTCTTTAACGATAATTCTATATTCTCATTGCCTATTAAGTACTTGGTTAGCTCATACTATGCATCTTGGTTTGGGCCTTGCGCGAGCTTCTGTAATGATGATTCTCTATTCTCATTGCATATTAAGTGCTTGGTTAGCTTATACTATGCATCTTGGTTTGGAACTTGCTCTGAGCTACTGTAACATTTGGTTGACCTCAATAATCGAACTAAATCCTATATTGATGCTGGAAACATGTAGGGGTGGGTGATAATTCGTGATACAACTCTTCTTGTTGAAACTGCAAGATCATTGACCACGCAACTGAGATGGGATGCTCGCTTGATGGAGCTCGATGGTAGCAGTGATGAGAAGCTCCTCGTCTGTCAGAAGCCCTTCTTCAGGAAACAGCAGTAACTCATACAATTACAGCAGTTCTCCATAGGATAAAATTATTTGTTATTCGTGATGGCGGTGTTCCATAAGTTCTGATGACGAAAAATCAAATCACAAGCAAAAATTACAGCAATCTCAAAGATTTTGAAGAAGATATGCTCCTGTGGAGCCGCAAGGTTTGCACGGGTTATGTAATTACACAATAAATCTACATCTAAGAGCATAGTTTAATGCAAAGCACTGTCAAGCTGCGATGCTTGCAGTTAACTGCATTCCACTCGGCGTTGCTAAATTTATTCTGTTTTCGCCCATTATATACTTGTTTCTATCCACCTGCAAATGCTGTTTCTACTCTTATTATCTCATTTGTAAGACTGGGCATACAAATCATATTCAGCCTGCGAGGTTGCTTCTTGGGAGACAAGGGGAGAAAATTAAGTAATGCAATACTGTTTTGATATCTATTTGGCATTGGAATCTATTACTTGTTTTGCATATTTGTCATTTCTTTGGTCTGAAATTAATGGGTGATCTGGAAGATCTTGAGATGTATAGTAACATAATATTTTCCTATTTAATAGTTAGATAATTTGTGCTTTTATTTACATATGATAATTAAAAGTTATTAGTGATTTCTATAATTCACTTTGTATATAGAAACTATACTAGTCGGACATCTCTGTCTTCTATTTTAATTTTTATAACATAAATAATTCAATGCTACATTAAAGATGGATAAAAAAATTTATTATGTTTTTATTCGATATTAAAATAATTTTGACTATGTTAAAATTACACCAAGGATGTTTTTAGATGAAAAATTAAGATAAAGTATTATTTTAATATTTTTTAATATGAAGATAGTAAAAATAAAAGATCTTTTTTTTTGTCTAAAAATATTATTGATTTGTTAGATAGATTATAATCGATTGATTTTACAAGATTTTAATAAAAGATTTGCTAAGAAAATTTGCATAATTAAAGTAAATTTTAAATTATATATATATATGATTGTAAATTTATGAATGGGTAATGATAAAAATTCGGGATTATTAGAAGAATTTTTTACGGAAGAAGAATAAATTATTTTTTTGATCTTTTCAAAAATAATTTATTTTTATTTATATGGATCATATAGAAAATATATTTGATATTTAAATATTATCCTTATTAATGACTTAATAAATTATTTATTAGTCACAACATAATACCAACTTCAGTTACGAGAGACTCGGTAGTTTTTTTCATGGGTGCCCTCAAGCACTATATAAAGCGCTGCCCGGCCACCCTGCCTTCTATCGACGCTTTAATTTTCTTCGAATCCTCTCCCTCGTTAGGCTTTCCGTCACCTCCGACGATCAGTTCCTCCTTCTATTCGAGCGTTCGCCGATCGATTGCCATGGACAAGAAGATCACCCTATTGAGCTCCGACGGCGTGGCGTTTGAGGTGGGCGTTGCGGTGGCCATTGAGTCGCAGACCATCAAGCACATGATCGAGGACGACTGTGCAGAGGATGGGATCCCCCTCCCCAACGTCACCTCCAGGATCCTCGCCAAGGTCATTGAGTACTGCCAGAAGCACGTCGACGACCCCGCCAAGTCTTCCGACGGCGACGAAGAACTCGAGTCTTGGGATGCCAAATTCGTCAACGTCGACCAGGCCACTCTATTCGATCTCATCTCGGTAAGCTTCGATACTTTTCTGATCCTTCTCCCCTTCGACCAGGCCACTTATCTTTTGTTTTTGTTTTTGGATAATTTTGGAAAAGAATTTAACTCTTTTGATTTGGTTTACTGGCAAAGGTTAAGGTTGTTCAATTTAGTGTTGGGGCAAAACCTTTTCTTGGGTCATTTTGTATGATATTTCAGTCGCGAATGGAATTTCTGATCGTTGTGGAATTATTGAAATTGTATTTCTTATGATTTATTATGTATTCAGGCTGCAAACTACATGGACATTAAGGGGCTGCTAGATTTGTTATGTCAGACAGTAGCTAATATGATTAAGGGGAAGACTACTGAAGAGATTCGCAAGACATTTAACATCAAGAACGACTTCACCCCTGAGGAAGAGGAAGAGGTTCGCAGGGAGAACCACTGGGCCTTCGACTAACTCTTGGGCGACGCATCTGCTCTGTTTATTAACCCTTTTCTCAAGCATTTTGTATTGGATATTGTTTATAGAACTCATTAATCTCAATCTCAAGCATATTTACCATCAATTTCTCATGCGTTTTGTATTATATATTGTTTAAAACTCATATTAATCTCGTGCGTGTTAGTCATTGGATCGAGAGCTTGGATCCAATTGTTCCGTTCAAACAAATTCCATAAGAAATTGTCATTCAATAATATACTCGTCGACTTTCAAAAAAAAAAACAATTCTATCACCCTCCTTTTCATTTTTTATGAAGTTTATTATTATGGAGGACAGATATTCTTTTTAGTACCATGTGTTTTGTATTAGATATTTATTATCAATTTCTCATGAGTTTTAATTTGATCGGTCGGATATTAGTGAAGAAGAGTTAGGTCAAAGCTCACTGGATACTTGATAGTAGAAAAATCTAAGTCGATCATGGTTGATCGAACACTTGATATCAGATGAAAAGTCTAAATAAGTTATGGGGGATCGAACATTTGGCATAAAGAAAAAGTTTAAGTGGATCACGGTTGACCAAACACTTGATAACCAAAAGTTCAACAGAGAGTTGATAAGAGAAATTCAAGTGGATCACAGTTGATTGACCATTTAATGATCAAGAAAGTTCAAGTGGGTCATAAAGGACTGGACATTTGGCACGAAGCGGAAAGTCCAAGTGGATCATGGAAAATTGGACACTTGGCATGAGATGAAAAGTCTAAATGGATCACAATTGACAGGACATTTAGCGATAGAGATGTAATCGAACCGAGCCGAACAGTAAGAATCTCGAGCTCGAACTTGGTTCATTTTCCCTAAGCTCGAGCTCAGCTCGTTTGATTCAAACTTTATTTCTTAAATTTAAGCTCGACTCATAATGAAATTAAATTATTCACGAATGACTCAAGCTCGATTAGAAAATAACTCGTTTAATAGTCAAACAAGCTTAGTTAAGTTCGATTCAAATTAAAATAGCACATTTAAAAGTTAAACAAGTTTAATTTGAGTTTGACTCATTAATATATAATATTTATAATTAATGTTATATATATATATATATATATGATAAACAAATCTCTTAATGAACATATTCACGAACCTCTTAAGGAACACATTCGTAAGCCTCTAAACGAACATATTCGCAAGCTCATAAACCAAATATTGTTAAGCTTGAGCTTGACTCGATAATGTTTTTAAGCTCGAAATCAGGCTCAAACTCGACTCGTTAACTTAATCGAACGAACTCGAATGAATTTTTTTTCGAACCTAGACTCAAATAGCTCGCGAGCAGCTCAACTCATTTACACCTCTATTTAACAACGAGAGAAATCTCAATAGGTCAAAGATGATCAGATATTAGACAACGGAAAGTCCCAACAAGTCAAGGATGATTGATATTAGGCAGAGGAAGTTCTGGTAGGTTGAAATTAACTGAGTACCAAGAAAGACGTGAATTCAACCTTAAAAAGGATGAAATTAGGATTAGCAATGATTGATGTGACATAAAAATATATTATCACACTCTAAATCTGAAATTCTAAATATGAAATTCTAGATTTACTGATTGATAACTTTGATTAATAACCAAAGTAATCACAGATGACCCTCAACCAAACGCACCCTCAACATCAAGAACAACTTCTCCCCTGAGGAGGAAGAGATTCGCAGGGAGAACCAATGGGCCCTCGATTAACTCTTGGGCGACCCATCTACTCTATTTATATATAGAAGTTATTATTTGCTTATAATAAAGATGGAGCACAAAGATTTTTTTTTTACTAGATGGAACACTAAGAGATAATTAAAAACTTTTATATGTTTTAAATTTTAAGAGGATACGCCAGCAAAATGTATAGTTCCAAAGGCAAACTCAGAAATATAAAATTTTGTGAATATAAAGCATGGATGGATTATAAATATAAAGCAGACAAATTTGTAGATCACATTTGGACATATACCAAACCATCTTGATCAGAAATAGCAATCCTCAAACAAATACAACACCACTGCCAAACAAGGGCAATGGACCTAGGCAATTAGATGCTCTTCATCACACTAAGCATATGTCCTAACTGTTCACATCATAACCCATTTTACATTAGAGGCAGGCTCGGTGCTCTATTGCATCACAACACCTTGATTTCTCACACATCAATTGCAACAATCTCATATGACCAAAGATTAGCCACTTCCTAGATATTTAAGGAGTCAGATAAAAATTGGGAAAGAATATCACAAGATACAACATTGCTTATGCTACTAGAGCTTCCTCATCGTCGAGGAGAATATTGTTGTGGAGTCCAGAGGAGAATACTATTTTCCACTTATCATTTGTGATTGAAAAGGAGTCCGCTCTACCTTGAGAAATGTGGAATGCTCCCTGTTTAAAGGATGTTTCCATGGCTCTCCATCTGTTTGCAAATAAGCTCTGTTCCAGTCGCCTCCACGTAGTTCCAACTTGACGGCAGCAGCCTATTATAGAGGTTTGTTGAAGTTTTCATGCCCAATGATTGGGTGCTAAATCTTTTCAAGAAGATAAATTTAACATGTTCCTAAAAATGGCAATTTAATATAATGAATCAACCAATGTGATCCCTTAGCTAACAGAGGTGGCAACCAGACAGTCATGCTAGTTCAACTTGGCACATCCCCCTTAAATTGTGAATTATGATGAATCACACTTCTACCTTTGAGGACATCCAATTTCCTACTTTTTCATGATAAATTCATGATAGGAAGCTCATTTATTTTTGTTTATATCGCTTAGTTTCCTCATCCTTCATAGACCATAATTGCATCAGTAAATTATGCACTCAATGGCTGACCAAGATGGAATTGGTTAACTAATTTGTGGGTTGCCACATGAAGTGAAGAATTTCAGGTAGCAAAGCAATTGTCACATATTCAATTTGGAAAGTGATTGACATCTCAACCCTAATGCCACCGCTTCACTTATTATGACAGCAATATATAAAACATGAAATCCCAATTATTTGGAGTATACCCTGAATGTTTTTCCAATCATTAAATAGTAAACTCTTGACAAATTCTTGTATTTCGTAAACAAGAAGTGACAGTATAAATGTCTCACAGATAACAGATAATAAAACAAGTAGCGATAACTAAGAAATGGAAACCTGATGCAATCAAATCTTCTAATTCAGATTTATTTTTCAAATCTGGTAGGGTTCAGGTTTTATATAAACCTGAACGCAACCTATCAGCCCAGCCTGAATTTACTTTATTTAACTACAAAAACTTTGAGTTTTCATTAAACCATACCATCGTTTTCTTCTTCCAAGACTGACCTAGCCCAACCAGACCTACATATGTAGCTGAGAGCTTGCTGTACTCTGCTCTATATTAATAACTTATAATATGTACCAGTCATTGCTCTCAAATTAAAATGATTTTGATTGTTTATTTCTAGGAAAATACACATCCAGTTGACTTGTATGAAACTAAATATTAGAAGCAGCAAAAGCTTCGTGATCTAGTAACCCTAATACATTTCAGATAAATAACAAAAATAAAATCACAGTTTGAAAGTTAAAGATAGAAAAGATACCTGAGCAATGTGTACAGCAGAGATAATTTCAACCATAACCATGGAAGCATGCCATCCTTGTTTCAATCCGAATATCTCGAGCAGCCCATCATCTGCTCGAGCCTCATAAAACCTTCGCTGAGAATGAAAATAGCAACAAATATCAGTGAAAACTCTATACATGAAAAAACTTCAGTGGCAAATTTCCAGAAATAACATATGATGCTTCATAATAAACAGATAGGATAGAAACTACAACTACATGTGGGTTACTATTCTAAAGAAGCTTCACAGCGTAAAAATGTGAGAAATAAAATGGAGTGTCTTCTTGGAGAAACCAGGATATTATCGTTAATCCACCAAGTTAACTTCACTATTATCCATTCTCTGATCTGAAAAAAATATACATATTGGCACATGCAATAGCACGGATGATAAGCAGATGATGGCAAATAGAAGAGCCAATCTGACCTGATCACAAGTCCAGTAAACTTTACCCAGCAAAAACATAAAAGCTTAGTTACTTAGCAAAACTAAGTTCTAAATTAACAGCAAAGTCAATTAGACAAAAGACTCTCAAACTAAGCCACTCTTAGAAATTGAGATTAACTGCGAAGGTGTCTAGACAGTAAAATTTTCATACAGATGAGTAATATCAACCTGATCAAGATATTTAGGTGTAGGATGCCCCCATGGATGTCTTCCGCTTCCATAACTGTTCAGATTTAGAAGCACAAGGGACCTAACACTGCAGCAAATGGCCCATTGTAGATTTGAGCATGCCCGATATGACAGAAATTGCACTAAATAACAGCATGTTCCATGTTCATTTTCTCAGCAAGAAAACTAATGTAGCAATTAGAAAGGCTATTATGCAATTTCAAAATTTTCATTGCTCCTTTGAAACATTTCCCAAATTCTTTATTTCAGTAGTCTAGAAATCAAGGCTACACCAAAGCATGATAAATCAAGTTCTAAAATTTCCACTGGGTAACTCGAGAAAGTTCTAAAATTTCCACTGGGTAACTCGAGAGATTGGACAGATGGAAAATCCTAGTTAGTGAAAAAGCATCATCTCCCACAGAGGAAGCTTGCTAGAATGAAAATTTTACTATGGTGTGGCACTCCTGTCTGTGGACTAATAAAGAAGCCTTGAGAAGGCTTAGATGAGAAGCTACTATTAACTTGGGTTTAAGCATTTTGGACTAGAAGTTAGGCTTCACAACCTAATAAGTCACTTCTCTTATCTAATCCTAAGGAAGGTGAGGTACTGGAAAGAATTGTCTGTGTAATGGCATACCCGCCATTAATTATGTGCAGATGAGCAAGTTATCATTAATTCAGGCTTAAGTACTTTTGGCTAGTGGTTAGTGGTTGGAACTAAAGTAAAAGTAGAAAGCATAATAACCGATCATGGTAAAAATAGAAAGCATAATAACCCATCATAATGCTCATCTAATGTACAAATACAGAACATATTTCTAATGAAATAAAAAAATATGGATCAAATATGTTATCATGAATAAAACCACAGCAGTTCAACAACATAATAAAATGTAACTCAGTGATCATCAATTATGAATAACTGGAGATATTAAAACATGATCTCCTGAACATTGCCACAGTCAGTTAGATAATAAAAATAACAAATTAAAGTATCTCACCTAGTAGGTATTGGAATCTTCTCCCATTCTTTGCTGTTAAGCTTTTTGATATGAAGGGATAAAATATTTTTAAGCCCCCTGCATTTGAATCAAGATCAACTTACTGAATGCTGATTCTTTTTTTTTTTTTTAATTTCTATGGATTTGACCGACAAGAAGTATATTCAAGTGACAAAAGTCCCATATCCATTGCATCCATTCATAATGCAAATAGATGCCTTAGACGATTGAAAAAACCAGTAGGTTTGATAATTTCCTGGCCTCTAAATAAGTAATTAGCACACTTCTAGCTGCAATAAACTGTTGTCAAGGTGTGTCAACAATAATTTCACAGAAGATGAATCACAAAACCAATAGTTCAATTAACATTAGCAAAGTGGAATTAAGCTCTTAAGTTGCAATAAGAATGATCCTTGCTGAGGTTCTAATCCAGAAATTTAGAAAGAACATGCTTATATAATTTGCAACAATCGAACAGTAATGCAACCATGGAAAGCTGATGACTAGCTTGGTGTATTCAAGTTTAATTAAGATGGATAGTTTACCAACGAACGGGAGACTGAAAGTAGAGGTTCAAGATATCAGAACCTTAAGCTGTGAACTGAAAGTGTAAAAAAAAATGAACAGTTCTGCAGCTCAGCAGGACTTAAGTTTAGATGAAACTAGGTACTATCATGCACAAAGGCACTAGAGTAGTTCATCAATACCCTTTAGATACTAAGAAATTTGTTTCACCCTTCAAATTTTATATTCATGCATTCAATTGTGACTTCTAATGTAACATCTTTCTGACCAAATAAGAGTAGTTCCTAGTTAGAAGATTAATTGTGTTTTGCTCTAGAAAAAAAAAAAAAAGAAATTCAAGAAGTAAACAATTAATAAATATGTGCTATTACTAACCTTAGATTTGGAGTTCTCACACATGGTGTAAAGAACCAACCTTGTGTGCAGCTATATCCGGCATATATCAACTGCAAAACAAATGCTACTTGTTACATTTAAAAATAGTAGAAAAATTATCCATTCTAATAATTAAGAAGATTATTTAATATGTATCATTAAGTATCAAATTATCAATAATACATATGTAAATAATAAATCACATTATTAGTCTAGAATCAAAATATTAATATATATATTATATATATAGTTTACTAAACAACAGTAGATTATATATTTTGTAAACAAATGATGTTATGACTTAGTATCCTATGTTATCGAATAAAGACAGTTCCTGATTGCATCAAAGTTAAGTTTTACATAAAGGAAAGAGAATTTTAGGCTTTCTGAGAGGTTGCTAACTTCTATCTTGAGGAACAATAACCTATATTGAACAACAATGAGCATAAGATATGCGATGGATAGGGCTCAAATCTAGCAAGTGACGATAAGGTCAAACTAATGATATGCGAGCTCATGGTAAATCTCCAATTGTGGTTAGCCAAAACACTGATCCTCAATAAAGACTCCATCCCCTCCTTCAACTCCTTCTTGTGATTGGTAGATGAAACCTGAAGAGAATTTTGAAGTCTCAGTCAATATGACTGAAAGTGTGTCCGAAAGGGCCACACTATGGCATTTCCTTATGCCAACACAATATTCATATGGATTGGTGAAAGGAACTATATGTTTTGGTTGTGCCAGTCAATACTTATTATTAACACTTGAAACCATGGCTAAAATATAATACTAATATGGCAGTAAAACATCATTTTCCTGGCAACCTTTTAATAAGAAAATTATAAACAATAAAGTAATTGTTATTACTTGCAGGTTAAAAGTTTCCAATCTTTAACATGATTTTAAAAAATAAGAAGAAGATTCTGACAATAATTGGAATATGGAATAGAATTCATTCTCTAATTAACTTTTTAATCATTAGTTCCCATTTCAAATGGACAGTATAAATTTACTAACAATGACAATTATTTTATCCTCTGACTGACGTGCAGTGTGATAAAGATAGCAACATGAACCTACTTTATTTGAAATTGGGCCTTGCGCAAGGTATGGCTTTGTGTCACGTAAATGGTGGAAGCCATAGGCAACTTGGGCATCCATTCCTGCAACACAAGATATTGAAAAGAATAATGATTTGCAAGTACTAAATCAATGAAATACATGGCCACATAAAATGTTATGTGGCCATATAACATCTAGTGTAAACTGAAGCAATATCACCATATAACAAGGCCCTCATACAACAATACAAGGTCCTTACCAGCTGAGCTAGACGTAGAAGAGAGAAAAAAACATTCTAAGAAGTTTAGAAGAATAGGCAAAAAAAAAAGAAGATACAACAGACAAATTGTTGATATGAACCATATAAAGCACGGTTATGACATAATAGTCATCCTACATACAGGCAACTGAGGCAAGAGATAAATTTATAAAAGTAAACCTTTCATTAACATTTTTTGGCTACATATTATTCTGCCAGAAATTTCAATATTTAATGAAGGAAACATATCATCCAAATGGTAAGATTATTTGCTGTAAGGGCCTTGCAACTATATGGAGTAGAATAAAGATGATACCTGAAAGTTAAATTCACATCCAAAATAGTATTGGCTCAAAAAAGAAATGAAAATTTTATGAATTTAAGGAATAGCACATAGCATACCAATGCTCAAGTAGTTGTAGAAGACTCCTTCAAAGCAAGAAACTTTTTCAGGTAATTCTCTTTGTACATCAACATCCTATAGAAACAGTAAGTTTTCCAAAATATCACCATACATCTTAAATGATAGCAAATCTACATTTGAGCAATTAGCTTAACTAAGAACATATAGAACAAATGAGAAATCATACTTGAACAGGTATATACTAGACTTTACTCTTTAACAGCAATTAGTATGTCACAATATATGTTTTCATGTCAATAAAAGAAGTATTAATATATTCTAACCTTGAAACTTGCATATGCAAACTATATCATAAACATCTTTTCTAGAAAATGCAATGGAGCCAAGTACTAATCAGAAACCTTTGGAGGAGCAAAGCAACCATAACTGAATTGTAGATAGAATGAGATCATGTTTAACATTGTACCTGATTAAGATCATACTCTACCAAAGGCTTAAGACAATAAGGCAATTGGATCCCCTGTGTTTCTTGCATTATGATCGTAACATGCCAACTGCATGATAAGGGAAAAAATTATTCATAAGATAATTATCTCAAGATCAATTATCTGTGAGAAGTTTTCCACGTTACTATACTGCTGGTGGAGCTTCCCCATTGAAATAAAAAGCAGAGTATTACAACTTAGTGGATTAGAAAGGAAACAAGATGCTAAAAAATTGCATAAGGCTAAGCAAACTCATGGTTCCAACAAGTGCTGAGATCAAATGTAGGAGAATCTCTAGTACATTCCTAATGTAGCATACTCAATTGGTTCCATAGGATGGAAGGGTTTTAATTAATATATACAGGAAAGAAAGTCATGCACAATGCGTGAACCAACAAGATTTAGAGATGATATATAAATGTGGATAACAATGCATATGCATAAGCATCATTGTTATAGATATCATTGTGTCACACTTGATACAAGTGAGATGTGTTATTCTAAGGCAAGATTGACACATGGAACAAAGTTGTGAAGGAAGTGCTACGTGGGATATTCACGTTGCAATCGACCATCAAAGGCAAGGGAGACTTGAGGCTCAGCAAACGTGAAAGCTTGGCAAGTGAAAAGAGGAATTAGGAAACAAGTATGAAAAGATAGCAGAAATGACAATGCCAAAATGGATATAAAAATAAAAATACAATTGTCCAAGAAATTGTCTGAGAAATTAGGCGTAGTTCCAACAGATATAAAATAAGTCAAAATGGATTGAGATGGTAAAGATAGATAAGTCGAACAAATTAGAATTAAAAGTATAAGGGGTTAAGACAAGAAGTGGTAGATAATATAATAAAAATTGATTTAATTGATCTAGATATAATCAACGAAGTCTAGCATAAGTTAAATGAATGGATATAAAAACTATATAACTAAAACAAAATATTTAGAAATACATGACTTGATGTTGGATGATATCAAATCAATTAATCATGAAAAATCTAATCACCATCAAGCCATCTCAATCTACTATTTGGGTTGACTATGTGAACTTTATCCTCCATTGAACTCTATGTAAAGTTATTTCACTAGTAATATTCAGATCCTCTAACACTACATACAATTACAATAATTGTTCTCTTTGGAAGTTTGGATATCACTTGAAGAAGACATGACATTGAAATCAAAAGGCAAGTGCCTAGCAAATAGAACAAGCTATACTTTTGTATAATTTTATGCAACAAAAAATTTCCCTTTATGGCACACAAGAAGAAAGTTTCTTTCAATTAGAATTAAGGATCTGTTTACTTGGATGGACAGTCAAGAGGGAGGCAAAAACAATTACAAAATTAAACACCATTATATACGGAGCTCCATCATTATATACACCATTTGTGTCGCATTCCCTCCCCTCATATCTTCCATCCAAGTAAACAAACCCTAAAGGTATTAGGAGTAGAGGGAAATGATAAAAATTAAATATGATAAAATTGATCTATTAGCAAATTCTTGCATAGAGTTCAATGGAGGGAAAAGAACCATGTAACCAACTCTAAACAGATGGAACTACATGGCTTGATGATGATGATGGCATTAAATCAACTGATCACCAAAAACTAATTACCACCAAGTCATGTTAATCCCACTGTAACTGTTTAGTGCTAACTCCATGGATCTTACCCTCCATCAAACTTAATGTAAGACTATTTCAATTGTATTATTCAGATTTTTTATACTAATTCTAATTGCATTAACTGGAGTTCTTTTTGGATAGGATTTGAAGAAGACATACCAAAAGCAGAAGGTCAGTTCCTAGCTAACAGAACAAATCGTACTCTTATATGGTTAATGCAACCACAGATTCTGTTTAAGGAATAAGAGAAGAAAGAGTTGCATTTGTGCAGACCTTGAAATGAAGCTTTTTTTTCTCCATATCCAGCTCAGGAATGGCCACTATTCAATGTAAGCAATCACAGTGATGAATCCATCACACATGATATGTGGAAACCCACAAATATTGGCAACCTTAGTGTAGGCACTGGACCCTGTATCTCGTACAAACACTCACTTGGTGGGCCAATTTTGTAAATGTTCGATGCAATTGATACTTGAAATGTGTAGGAAATCTATGGAGTTTGTGGGGTTAGGCCACAGGTATATGGTGTGAGGAATCATCATTATCATCAAGTCATGTATGTTCCAACTCCTAACTATTTAAGGTTGTTCACATAAGGCTCTATGTAAGACAATATCACTAGTTGTATTGAAAAATTGAGTGAACAGCCATCACTCACTCAAGATATATATATATATATATATATATATATATATATATATATATATATATATAGTCATATTCAAAATAGTTACAACATTATCTATTACATTGACTAATATTTATTTTTTATGTCCGCCCACCTTCTACATCTTCCACTTCAATAAATTTAACCATTCTAACTAAAGAACTTATCATTTGAACATGCCTAAACCATCACAACCATTAATTAAATATGGATTGAAGAATGGAATGAGATGACAATAAGCATTCCATAATGAAAATTCTGTATGTGGAAAAATGAAATTAGAAACTTTGCACTACCAATCTTGTGATAGAAATAGAGAAAATGCTCACCTATCAAGGCTTTGAACAGGATTAGAAACTGCCTTAAAAAGAGATTGTTTCACTGCTGACCTCCATGCAAAAGGAAAAGAACCACCCTGCAATGATGTACCACATGTAAACTGATGCTATCAATTAAAATGGAACAACCAAAGGTAGAGATGTACAAGTTTTTACCCATCCAAAACTCCGAGAAAGATCATTCCCTGTTCCAAGCGGTATAATACCAGTTGGAGGAACAGGCTCTCTTTTCTGCAAAAAAAGTTCACCAAGACTCCCCAGAATCCAACCTACTGTGCCATCACCTCCTGCAACCTGCAAAATAAAATAATCAACCAAAATCATTTTGTCATTATCAGGAAAGAACAAATTAAACAAATCTTGTAAAATTGCACCAAACCATGAATGGGTCAAATGCAAAGGTAATATTTGACAGATATCTACTACATTAACAAATTCAAACATGCAATGGTCAAGTATGCAACCATAAAAAAACTTACCTAAGCATATAAAAAAGTAATCAGCAGGATAACTATATAAAAAAATATATACCATAATTCTTAGCTTCACACGGATGGCCTTTGCACAATCATCACCCAGAGATGCCAAATTCTCTAAGCAAGTTAAACCATAACGAACAAAGTGAGTAGGTGGCGTCGTTGAAAGATCAAAGACCTGGGTTAACATTCAAGAAATAGTAAGTGACAGGATTTCATGCTCAGAGATATGTTTCTGAACCAAAAGATATTTAGAAAACCAAAACTCATATTAGAGGTGATAGGTGATAGGATGTTCCTTTGATGATTTTGAAAATAAGGGAGCTATTTATTTTTGCCTACTAAAAAAATTTGAACTCAGATTTTTTACAACACCAGTAAGCACTTTACCAACTGAGCTAACTGGCATCTTGATGTGAGAATAAACAAGTAGTCATTTCCCCCCTGAATTTAGCTTTTTACAGCCGATGTTTTCCTCCAGAAACGAAATTGCGATCGCTCACACCAGAAAATCAGCTTAGCTTCACCCAAAACAAGGAGAAGAAGTAGACGCAATTTATAAGTCAGAAATAAAAGAATCAAAACCTTCCAAGTAATGCTTAAGGTCGATTGAGAGATGAAAAGGAACGCACTAGGACTTGCTATCAGACTTACGGGATTTAAGGTTTTCACTCGGCAACTGAAGAAGAGTATAAAGAAAGTTAAGGTACTCCCTACAAGCTACTACTGATCTTTCGCCAAGGAACCCCAATCAAATATCATAAATGCGGCAGCGAGCGCATGAAAGAAAGAGGGGAAAAGTTCACTTAAACCTGTTCGTCGCTGATGAGATCCTGCAACCGGATCAAAAGCTCGGGCCCATGGCGCCCACCACTGCGGGAATTCACGAACACCACAAGCGGCGCCTCCGGCATCTCGTCCGCCTCCGTGCCGTTGCGTTTCTCGGCCGCGACACTGACCCCCGCGCCTGCATCCTGGGCTCGGATGGACGCAGCGACGGCCGACCTAAGATACACCGGCATCACGATCCGCCGCCTCAGCTCTTCCTTCTGGACCCTCGTCCCGAAGATCCCGCACGCCCGGATCGAGTCCCACAACGACGACCGCGCCTTCACGTTCGCTCCCCCCGCCGCCTCCACTGCTGCCTTCGAGTTCGACATCTCTCTTTCTCCCTCTTGTCGGTGGGCTTCACCGGAGAAGTCGAATTAGCAAAACGAGGAACCAAATTTTGTTCTTCGTTCAAAAGGAAGACTTAGACTAGACTGGACATCTGACCGCGGTTAATTCTTTACTCTTTTTTTTATTGATTTTTCATTGGAAAAAGAAAATCATTTCGCAAGATTTATTTTTTAAAAAATACCTTCTAAATTTATACAACCGTCAAAATATATTCTAATATTTTAAATTCTTATTATTTTATTCTGAGTGTCATATTCAAAATAGATATCTGCGTTATATCTATTATATTATTGCTTTGCTTGGTAAATTAAAACTGTAAATGATAAAAGCTTTTGAAAATTCTTATTATTTTCAAATTCGCCGTCTCACTAATGACAATTCACGCCGAGGCGACAAAGCGGTTGGTGGGCCCGCACGCGGGTGGACGACGCGAGGAAGAAATTACAAATATTGCCATCCGCGCTATTAACTGGCCGCAGGCAGTGGGTGGATGGGCCCCTCTTGTTCACCCTTCGAAATTACCGCCGCAGCGATTCGAGTTAACAGGTGGTGGCCCGCATATCGTTTCTAGAAGTGTCCAGTCGGACGACCAAACATGGAAGCATGTGAATCAGGTGCGACCGCGTGATTCGAGTCGGTTTTTTTTTCTCAATTTATTTAAATACTTAAAATTCATATTATATCTCAAAAATAGTCGACGCCTCGTGACTCGCGATCGTCGGAAAACGACGCCAGTTAGGTTTCCATTTTTATAAACCGTTATTGGTCGTTCACATGGCGAAGGCGGGGAGAGAAATCCCTAGCCCACGCAATTTTATTGCTTTCCGCCTCGCTTCTCCGCCTTCCTCAGTCACCGCTGCTCCGCTTGCTCGCCTCCTCCAAGCCTTACCAATCGTACGCGATCAGGGCTCGCAGGTTCTAGGAGCCTGGATCGACGCCGCTAGCGCAGAGGTTTGAATAGGAATTGCCATGGAAGGCGGGATGGAGGCTCAAGCCACTCCCTTTTTGAGGTAAGCTTGAGCTATTTCCTTTTCACGCTAGGATTGTGACTAAACAACCGCAATTACGTCGGTTTGCGGAGTGGAATTGGGATCTGGAATTTTTGATCCTGACAGAAAGTGAATAGGAGCTGGATTACATACATGATTGAAAACGAACAATTTATGTATTGGTGATTGAATTAAATCCAATCCAACCTGAATGAGTTAAATATGCAGCGTTTCTAAAATTTCCATCTTGCACCTTATAGATTGTAAACATTGTTTTGTCTCTTGATTGTTATATTGGTAGAGTCCTAAACAATACTGAATCAAGAAACTTAAATTGATTGGATCGTTGTGGTTGGGTGGGTAGAAAGCGATTGCTTTGATGAGCTGGATGGCTTTGTAGAAATGTGCCTTCTTCAATTAGTGGTCGTATATATTCTTTTTAGCAACAATAGTGATGGTAAAATGTAACATTGTAAATCATTATTATTTCTTCTCTGACTTGCTATTTGCTTTGCAGTTTGTTTTCCGCCGTTTCTTATGGTATAGCATCAATGGCTATGGTATTCATTAACAAGGCAGTTTTAATGCAGTATGGCTACTCTATGACTCTCCTTGCCTTGCAGGTATGCTTTGTCTTAAGTTTGTATATTGCACTGATTGGGTGTTACTTCTTGCTTACTCTGTTCGTATACTATACCATATTAGCAATTGGTCACAGCTCTTCTCATACACTTCGGCAAAGTCATGGGACACACAAAAGCCAAAGTGAACATGACAACAGCTAAGAAACTCCTTCCAGTGTCAGTGTTCTACAATGCAAATGTGGCGTTTGCACTGGCAAGCTTGAAGGGCATCAATATTCCAATGTATATTGCTATGAAGAGGCTCACCCCTCTTGCAGTTCTGGTGGTTGGATTTTTCAGAGGAAAGGGAAGGCCTTCAACTCAGGTAAAAAATCAATATGCTAAAAAAAAAGTTCAACCTTTAGCATCATGGAATGGATTTTAGTTTCTTTGATTCTCTTATGTTTGATTTGTGTAACTTTTGGCTCTAATGCAATGCCCTTGTGTTTCAAATTCATTTTACCACGATCAATTAGCAATCTCTCTCCAAGGGGTTGGTCTCATTAATGCAGATTGGTGGAAGAAAACCAGTGGCTTGAAGTATATGTTGCTTGTTCATTCAGGATTTTATTTTGACTTGTTCTCTTCCTAACTTCCATTTAAGAATGTTTAAATTGCTCTTTCTGTGAATTTTCTTATACATCTTATTTGTTTTACAGTTTCCTCAATACAGGATGAGAAGAAATTGCCTTTTGTTCCCAAAATTTTGGTAATGTAAGAGAGTATTCAGAATAATCTGGAGGATACATTTTACATAATTAATATAGTTTTCTGATTTAAGATCTTCCATGAAAGCAGGAATCTGTTTGTACAAGAGACTTGAGATAAATGTGCAATAATAATATTAATGAGTTCCTTCTTGGATTTTGCTTATTTCAAAGGAATTGGTTTTGTAATAGCTGACTATGGTGTAACTAATGTTTCATTCCAAATATGAGTCTATCTGGCAAATTGTCGCTCAATAATTACCTGAATTCATCCTTATGATGTTTAAATAACATTTCAGGTATCTCTTTCAGTCATCCTTACTGCTATAGGAGTCATCATTGCAGCATTAGGAGACTTCTCCTTTGATATCTATGGATACACCATGGCACTCACTTCTGTTTTCTTCCAGGTAAACCTGTTTGCATGTTTTACTTTGCTAAATGTTGGAAAGTTCATTAAAAGAGTAAAACTGTGAGTTGGTCATGATTGTAGACTATGTATCTGGTGCTGGTGGAGAAATCTGGTGCAGAGGAGGGGCTTACTTCAATTGAAATAATGTTCTATAATGCATTGATATCTCTACCATTTCTGCTTTTTCTTATCATAGCAACAGGAGAATTTCCGCACTCTATTTCCATTCTACATGAAAAGGTCAGAAATAATCTCAGTGCCATGATTTGAAATTATGTTTAGCTTGAGGTATTTTTTGTAAATAAAAAATAAACATCCAAATTTTTACTATATCATGGAAAGCATTGTTATTCACAAATCACAATGGTTTAAATCTCAGTACTATTGCAAAATCATTTATTTTACTGACTATCTATAAGTTGTTTCTTTTCTATTATTCCCTTCTAGAACAATTATATCTTATGTAGAAGAACATGGAAGGAATAGTTTGTCTTCATTGTGTATAGTTCAATTGAATTGAGACCATTTGTTTCTTAGTTGTTCATCGGCTTTCTTGGTCTGTTCTTGGTGAAGGATTTTTGTCAGACCTGTAGATTACAATGCTACAACCCTTTAGGATAATATTTCAAACTATAAGAGATACAACTACCTACAATTTTTTGTAATTATTTCATTATCAAGAACAATGTTTTATATAAAATGTTTTCTTCATATCTTAACTTGTGCAAAGATCTTCTTCTTCTTTTTTCCTTTTAGTAATTTTGGAGTTGGACTATGCTAAGGATGTTGGCAAGAAAATTAATAGGCAATCTGGTGGCAACTTTCTAGAAAGATTTTAAGTCCCCATTAATTCCATGTGCCACAGAAGGCTCTGATTTTTTCCTTCAACTTTTCGTATCATCTCTTTCTATATCTTTCATGCTTATAATGATTAAGTTAATGATAGGTTCGACTTCAGTTCTGTAAATAATCTTCTTTTTATCTATGTATTAGCAGTTTCATTTAAGTAATTTGATGTTATCTTAACGTGGCAGGCACATTCTTTTACCTTCCTTGTAATTCTTATTCTGTCATTGATAATGGGCATCGTCCTGAACTTCACGATGTTCTGGTGTACTATTGTGAACTCTGCTCTGACGACCACAATCGTAGGAGTTCTCAAGGGTGTTGGATCATCGGTGCGTATCGACCGACTTATCCCGAATTCTACTCAGAAAGAATTATTATTCACTTAGTTCAGTTTGTTGAAAGAACTTTTGCATGTTTGCTTCCAGACGCTTGGGTTCATCTTGTTGGGTGGCGTCCAACTACATGCTTTAAATGTGACTGGGTTGGCGATCAACACAGCTGGTGGCCTGTGGTATTCATATGTCAAGTATCAGCAAAAGAAGAGAATTCCTCGCAAGGTGCTATCCGAAGAAGAGCTAGTAAAGAACAAAGTCTGAATTAGAAGCATATATTCTTTTATGAAGAATTAGCAAACGATAATTGGCATCGCGATCATGATTTCTAGAATAGTTTCATTTATTGCTTCTTTTATGAAGAACATTTCGCCCATAAACAAGTTTCCAACAGAAGAATCTAATACAATCTGTATGTGCAATTGTAGAAATCAGGCCACCTCCATCTCTTCAATCTCTTTGCCTTCCAGAATTCTGATCCCAAGATTCTGTCTTTGTCGAGGAGTCCGGCTTCTCAATGGCCTCGCCGACTTTCCTCGACTCAAATGCCTGCCAAAGCAGATTCTTCCCCTTCTGTCTCTTGTACCGTCGCCAAGCTGCCTGAATGAAGCAAGCAGCCCATGTTCTCCAGTGATGTGAATAGAACCGCAGAGCGTCCTGCAGCCTTTTGCTATGCAGCACACGAAACTGTTTCGCCACAAGCTTGAGGTCTTCTGCATGCAGCGCGAAGGCCTCTACTTCGACGAGTGCCCTCACGCTTCTGGTGGAGGCAGGGAAGTTGCCTGTGGACTTGGGAAGGAGAGCCCATTCCACCAGCTCCTCGCCACAGAAATCGCCTGGTCTCAGGGTTATGGAGTTGAAGAAGTCTGTTCGACCTCCATCCGTAGTGGAGCTTTCCAAACTCCCACGAATGATGAAAAGCATCTCCGTTACAGGATCACCCTCGTGAACAATGTACGTCCCTTTGGTGCACAAAGAAGAATCAAGACGCTTGCATATGGCATCAAGAAGCTGATCATCCATCTGCGAGAAGAGTGGCACCTGGAGGGAGATACGTAAGTGCTGTTCAAACTGATTGAAAGATCAAGATAGCACAGGAAGTTTACCCGCCTAATAAGATCCCAACATAGATGACGGTGAATGTCGCGATGAAGGTGCGTAGGCAAAACACTCAGTATAGATTTTTCATCCACTCCCTGAGTTGCCATCCAATCGTATTGAATGAAGTCCCTGACTTTTTCACACAAAACATGAGGAAGTTGACGATGTCTCATCCAGTTTTCAGCGTCTCTTCGCTTTAGCCTCCACTCTTCAACCCTTAAATTGGTAGATTGCAGGTACGTCTGAAACACAAGAAAGGAACAAAATAAGACACCTCAGAACTCTATGAATTTACATCTTTATTGTCACTAATGCACTAATTGCCATTGGTTATCTTGATTCTAGTTGCAAAGGTTCACTTTGTGTGTGTTTGAATAAGCCTGACTATATCATCTTTAGACTTTAATGCAAACAATGAAACTAGGACTATGTTTAAATAGTAATACCTGTATGTTACCGATAAGATGCGCGAACAACACGAGACCGACCATGATGGTAAGTATAGAAAACAATGTCTCTCCGACGAACATACTTGTATCCAAATTCTGGCCATAGGAGCTGGAGGTAAAGAATGAAAGAAAAAAATCAATCACAATTTGCACACTGACAAAAGCTGAGAAGAAAAATTATAAATTTACTTCCAGATCAAGCGCAAAGCTGTTCATCGGCCTAAGACCTAAAGACAATATACAACGTTGCCCAAAACAAGCAGTTGGATAGTTACTGACTTATGCGTTTTTAGTTATATATCCTAAAGTGGCAATTCTAGGACCAAACAGAAACTTCTCTCAAAGAATTCAAGCCTACAGAAAATATCATAAAGCTTAGATACTTCTTCCCTTCTTTGTGTTTCAAGTTAAGAATCAAGAACAATGCAAAAGAGAGGAAAATTCTAATCCACCAAAATATATTCTTACCAAAGATACACAAACATGCAAACATTGTTTGTTTTCATGTGGAACATATAGAACATACCTTAGGTTTTGGAATCCCCACCAAAGGCAATAAAAGTATTTCTTGCTGAAATGTGTGACAAAAATGTCATTTGTCAATGCGATTTGAAATATTCCATAGTTGAAAATACCACCATTAGGAGCACAATTTTTGAAAACATTTGTGACAGTAGACCATCTTAGACGATCTGGTTGACTAAAGTGATCGCAATAGAAAAACTCAGGCTGACACAATGGTCCATTCATGCCATCTTCTAGTTTGCATTGTGATCTCCAGCATGTGATCACGCGATCAAGGGAAAGAAGATACCAAGCAGCTCCTATAACCTGCAATGGAATTGAATCCCATTGTGAATTTATTGTCCCCCAGAAAAGAATGACAGTTATAGAAGTAGAGCATTATCCTAAGTTCAAGTTTCTCAAGATAATTCATAACAAATAAAGAAAGATGGTGAAGTTACTTACATGACTGGCAATCAAGCAAAGCAAAAGATTGTAAGCAGCTCCCACCCAAGCAATCTTTGCAACTACCTCACTTGTTAAAATGATTTGATGACTTAAAGAAAACACAAGATATAGTCTTGCTATATACTGTACTAGAACAATAACGGCAAATACATTGTGCTTATTTTCAGCACTTAAGCTCTTGATTGCTGGTACGATAAACCAGCTAAAAATCTGCACAAAAAAAAAAAAGATGTCAACCGGCTCTCTAAAGAAAAATATAGACTCAAAGCTATAGAAATATTTCAAAGAGATCATACTTCCAAAGAAGAGCAATAACAAGGTAAAAATTCTCTTTTCTCAAGTTATAATGCTAATAGATCAGTTGAAATTCTCATACATTGAATATTAGTAACTGCTCAAGAGTTTCCATTCAGTATATATACTATGGACCAGTTATTTGTTGATCATTCACTTCACATTTTGCTATCAAATTGCATGCACTTCCATCTTCCCTTGGAAAATATTCAATTGAAGGAAAAGTTTCTGTAAGAACTTCGGAATTGATAAGCCAACTCTATGCATGTCCAGTGAATATGCTCAATGATATCCCTGATGTTTCCTTCTTAGGTATATGATTAATATCAGTTCGGGACTAAGGGATAGTTCTTGTGATTTAACAGAGTCAATACTGAAAGGAAAGGGATTCACCTGAGGTATTGGAAGGGCGACTGCAACATCTAGAGCAAAGTCTGATTTCAAATACCTTTTTGCTATCTTCTTGCCATCCATCACAAGTTCACCCCGACCGAAAACTCTTGAACTTGGAGCAACATATGCAGTCCTATACTTTACTGCTATGTTCAGCGTGTAGAATAGGTCAGCAAGAGTTCGCAAGAAGGTAATGGAAACTACCAAATCCTTGTTTATCTTAATGCACATGGTATTGTTGTTCTCAAGCACACGTAAATATAAGTGCAGAGGATCTATAAACAGCACAATCAGGCATGAGGTAAGGAAAACACAATTCCATATTGATACGATGTCACTTTGCGGATTCAGTATCCACTTCCTCCAAGGATCAAGATCCTCAGCAAAAACTTCAGAACCCAGAGGGCTGAAAGCATCAATTCTATTGGTTATCAGTGCAGGTTTTGAGACAAGGTCCATGGATCTGGTTGCTTTCTCCTTCCTATGGGGATAGAACCTAAAAAAAGCAACAGAGTGAGAGAAGCGTAACCCCAGCAATGTGCAAATTACAAGAAGTAAGAAAGGAAATTGAACAAAAAGAACCTCCTTTTTAGGCTTGGCTGCTGTAACATCTCGAGTAACCAAACCTTCTCAAAAAAATAAAACTACCTCTAATACCAGTTATTACGGTTTCGAACTCACCTAAGGCCTCCTTCCTTCACAGACTCCATCTCGTCGTCCGCTCTTCTCGGCTCAGGCTAGGCTTTATCCCTGATCCGGCGACGGCGGTGGCTCAAGTGAAGTACAGATGCAACTCCCAACGACGCTCCTACCTATACGTAACTCCAAAAGCAATCAAGCGAAAAAAGAATAGAACCGAAAGTGATTCTTTTTAATCTGGAAAAGAAAAAGGTGGCACTTTTCTCATGCGGGCATCGGATTCCCCAAAATAAACGTGGAAAATGCTGGAGTAGAAGATTATTCCATCGAAGGCGGATGCGAGCAAGAGAGAAGAACATCCTTCTTCCTCCCCTCGACTGCTGGCGCAGAAGAACTACCAGCCACGGAAAGCGGAGACGGCACCAAAGAAGCCCAGCAGCCATTAGCGACTGATGACAGGGGACCTCAGCGGGAACATATGAGGCTTCAAAGCCGAACCGGCCCGGCCCGCGCCGTAATTTCAGTAGTTCTCTAATTAGTCGAATAAAACAAAATCCTTTTTTCCTTAAGAAATCCTTAATCTCAATCTATTTCCCTTATTAATGCTCGATGCACTTCATAATTCCTTCAGTGTAGAGGCTTCTATTGCTGTTCATGGGCCCTTATTAATGCTAAGATGCACTTCATAATTCCTTCAGTGTAGAGGTATTTTTTAAAATTTTCTTCTAAATGGGGATCGCAATCAAAGGATGCTGAACGTCTGAGTTGATCGCTGTGTGTATTTTCTGATTTATTTTGGTGGCCGATAAAAAATTTTTGTGGGATCGAACCGATCGCACCAGTGATAATAAATGAGGTTAACTTGAGATTTATCATTTTTTTTCTATTGTTGTTTATGTGTGATTGACAGCATGACTGTCTCAACCTAAAACTACAGTGTATATTGGTAGGTACGTAGGCCCTTAAGGTGTTTGACAAAATGCAAACGGAGACTGGAAGTAGAATAATAGTTATCAGCATTGCCCATCAATGTATTAATTAATTAGTAGATTTATGGCTGTCTTTACTGTTGACTGAGAAAGAAGAGATGCAATGCACATGGCATGACTTATTAAACTGTGGTGATGAATAATTATTGCCGATCCTTCTCAGAAAAGGACACTGCAATATATAGTTCAATGGAATATACACGAACTTGGCACAACACTGATGAATAAGCTCGAGTTTATGCCTATCTTGCTTCGGAGGTTGACCTGAGTTATTCACTAGAGATTAATTGTCTAGTAAATCTTCTTTGAGTTTTTGTCCCATCTCATAAATTCAATAGGCGACTCCAAAAGGGTGTGTGCTTTTTTACTATCAGATATATTTTAATTCATCAATGAATGATTCTCTGGGATATGATTTCATACGTAAAATATATACAGAAATATATAGCTGCGATTGTGCTGGAAGATCTAATTAGGCATGCAATCCATGAGGTCGTAGCTAGCCGCAGCAACAGTGACGATGGAGATGGCAGCAGCGACAAGCTAGCGTTGAATCCAGCACATCCTCTCTCTCTCTCTCTCTCCTTTGCCTTATCATCCGCATTCAATGGATTTGACAAAAGGTCGTGATCAGGAAAGACGCATCATGCATATATATCACCAACTACGTTAGCTTCTACAGATCTATATTTCGCAAATATGATTCCACTCTATCCTCATGAATCATTGCATATACGAGAGCAAGATTAGACTGAAAAGAGATACATGTGGAACATGCATGCATGCATGGGATTTAATGCAGCCCACGAGTGACGGGAGATGTTCACATGCACTTTGTCTGGCTCCTTCAGTCCTCATCGAGTAAGACGACATAATTATACAAACAGTCGCTGCAAATCCTTCATTTAAGTAGCACCACCCTTAAGGAGCCTACAATGTCGACCAAGCTCTGCCACATCTCAATCGCTGCTGTGTCATCTAATTTCTTCGTACAACCAAAAAGAAACAACCACTGTTCACTGTTTCTCGATTTGATATGCCTTCAGGAAGCCAATAATATAGCTCCAGCTTCAAGTGTGCCTATTTATAGTCCCTGTGAAATTCTACTTCTTCCAGTTTGCATTCATTGCTGATCTGCATGGCTAGGTCAGTGGCGATGAAGAGGAGGGGGATTAGCAGATCATCAGGAATGGCGAAGAAGCCACTCCAGCGTTCGGTGCTAAGGAAGCTGAGGAGGCTTAAGAAGCTTGTCCCAGGATGCTGCTGCAGGAACACTGCGATTGGGTTTGGAGGAATTGCTGAGGACGACTGCACAGTACATTACCTTCCTGGAGTTGAAAGTGATTCTTCTTAAGAGGACGATAGATCTTCATGAGGGGGTTTAATAAATCTAATTAGCACTGATTAATAATCTTTAGTTGTTATCAAGAATCATGCTTTAGGATTGTTAATTTGCATGCTGAATGTGCTAATATAATTGTTCGAGTGTTTCTACTGTAAGTTTTTCTTTGCAGCAATGTCTCTGTGATATATATCTTGTACTCGTTTATGTTTGCATGAATAAATATTGCATCTCTAGTTCAACCCTCCACTTTTTGGTTATATATAAAATGTTGTTAATTTTCTAGATCATGATAAGGATTAGTCTTAATTAGCAGAGTAGACCAGTTTATAGTTTGGAGTTGGTGCAAGCTCTTGGGAACATGCCTGAGACTGCTACTCAAACACTTGATCTTGAAACATTGTTCGTCATTTTGTACAAATATTGAGAAAAATTAGTACTTGGAGTTGATGACACTGTTACTTGGACAAATAACCATTAAATGATTATATTTGTAGAGGTTTCACAGTTTAATATTATAATGAACCACATTTTTATCTATATAACAGTGGTAAGTGCCTAAAATCACAATACATAAAATTTGATTAGATCTTCATATATATTCTTTCGATCTCCTTCACTTCTCTCTCCTTTTTGTATATATTACATCCGATCGATTGAGCTCAGTCGTAGACCTAACTCATGGGATATAGATATCATAAAGATCTTCTTCATGCTAATCTATTTTCATTAAAAAGGAAAAACTAATACAAAATCATGCACCTTTATAAAATAATATGGAGAGAGCTGTACATGTTTAACGCCATTGAATTGAATCTGAACAACCATTGCGCATGCCATGCCATGCCATATTACTTCAAACTGCATGCATCAAACGTTGAATTGAGTGATAAAGCTAGAGGAACAGTCTTATCACCCATGTCTCCCGGATCTTGCCAACTCATTTTTTTAAATTAATTTCCGTCATTTTTTTTAAAAAAAGGGATAATTAATTTTTATTAAAATTATTCACCTCCAATGGTTTACAATCTCAATGTAAATGCATGTGAGTATTTACTCTTCTAATTATCCTGAGTGCATAATTATGGTCGATCAAGTCGTAGGGACTTATTTCGGAATCAACTAATGAGTCTAGTTAAATCTCAATGAGTCAAGTTTACACTAAAAGCATTTCAATCATCTCAAGCCTCACTGTTTAAGAAGAAAGAGATTCACAGTGGAAAATGAAGGAAAGAAAGAAAGAAGGGGAAAATGCAGTGGAGAAATGCTCACTCCACCACCGGTGGGTCCATTACTTATTCACAAACTATTTTTTTCCAAAAAAAGGAAATTGAAAATAAAACTATAAAACAATGTGCATCCATATGAGGCATGAATTAACACATTTAAAATAGCGAAAATAATGATTAAAAAATGGTTTAAACCCTACACGCTTTTGCTGTTGCGCCGGTAACCGTAGTAAGAAAGGTGCCATTTCACGAACTTTTTGAGGCCGGTGTCCAGGTTGGTGATGGGCTTGTAGCCGAGCTCGGCTCGAGCCGAGCTGATGTTGGCGTGGGTGAACGGCACATCGCCGTTCCCCGGCATCTCCACCACGTGCTTCTTCGCCTTCACCTTCAGATGGCGCTCCAGGATCCTCACCAGAGCCGGCACGGTCACAGGACATGTGTTTCCCAAGTTGTAGCTAGATCCGGTACTGCGCTGGCCGCCGCTTCTTTCCGCCGCTCCCGGCACTCGCCTCCGCCGTGTCCAGCGCTGCAACGCACCCTCGGTCCGTATACGGTGAAGAATCGGAGACCAGTGATGGAGAGGCCGTAGATGTGGTTGTATACGTGGGTGATCTCCTCGCCGGCCTTCTTGGTGGCGGCGTAGAGGGAGGCCGGTCGGTCGGTACGGTGCGACTCGGAGAAGGGAACCTTGTCGTTGAGGCCGTAGACGGAGGAGGAGGACGCCCAGACGACGGAGGGCTGTGGATCAGCCGGCTTGCAGGCTTACAGGAGGGCGACGAGCCCGGCGACGTTGCTGTGCACGTACGACGCCGGATTCTCGATGGCGTAGCGGACGCCGGCCTGAGCTGCGAGGTGCATCACGTGGGTGAAGGGGACGGTGTCGAACAGCTTGGCCAGGAGGCGAGCATCGTTTGACATCGCCCTCCACGACGAAGATCGCCTGGGAATCAAGCAGCGCCTTGCGGGCCTTCTTTAGGGAGGGATCGTAGTAGGCGTTGAAGTTATCAAGCCCGACGACGCCATGCCCGCGGCGGCGGAGGGCTAGCGAGACGTGCGAGCCGACGAACCCAGCGGCGCCGGTAACGAGAACTGTGATCCCGTCGGGGCGGGTCACGGATGCGGAAGAGCGGATCTGGCGCTCCCAATGGAGGCCTCCCCAAGTGGCGGTGAAGTATCGGGAGGATGTGGCAACGAAGCTCCGGAAGCTGAGGTAGGAGACGGTGAGGGCGACGAGGAGGAGCGCCCACAGGAAGAGCGTGCTCGTGGAGGCGAAGCAGCGGTGAAGCTGCCGGTTGAGCGCGTGCGTCCGCTCGATCTTCACCTTTCCCGGCGTCGAGGGGAACAGATCGTCGTCGATAGTCCTCACCCTCATCTCCCCAGCGATCGATCCAGGTATTCTTTCTTTCACAATTCGATCTCTGGAACAGCGAGATCGATCCAGGAACAGTAACTTTCACAATTCGATCTCAAGAACAGATTAAAGCAGGACACTAGAGAAGAACCTGATTGATATTTTTTAATCTGCACCTGCTGAAGGGAACAGGGTCGGTGGTGGAATGCCTAAATAGGGAAACCACGAGATCGATAAGCCGAGAACGGATAATTTAAGCAACGGGTTTAAAATTACCACAGAATGCACCCGCTGATCTCGTCGCGTGGAGCCAGTCCGAGACAGGGTGGTTCCCATCAACTTCGAAATCGCACGGCTGAAAAGAGGGCGAGGAAAAGAGAGCGAGGGCCGGACTGTAAGCTCGGAATCATATAAATTCGGAAAAAAATCGCGCATTGTTCGACGCCTTCCGTAATCGAAGCATCTCCCGTCGTCGTCGTCCTTTTTTCCATCGTGCGATTTCTGCATCAAAATCCCAGCGTTTCTTGTTCTTGTACCATCGTCTTCGACTTCAGGCGAATTCTGCATCGGAAGTGGTCCGCAGCGGCGAGATTTAGGAGGTCGCTCTTTCTAACACTACGCCTCGCGAAGTCCCCAGCACGATCTCAGGGGTACTCGCTGACCTGATTTGATGATCTCGGAGTCTTTAATTGAAGGTTTCAAAAACAATGTTTTTGGAATTCACGAGGAGTTTGCGATTCGTCTTCGTCTCGGATTGTTGAAATCCATGGGTTAGTTAAAGACTAGAGTTTATTAGATTTTTACTCTGGATACGCATTGTGGATGCAAGAAAGTAGCTTTTTGTTTGTTTGTTTCTATTCGATTTTTCAAATTCTCTCCGTGCTCTTCTCATAGTTGGATTTCCTACGGTTCTGCAGGTGAACTCTCGTTTTCCCCAGATCTTATTTTGTTTCTGTTACTTCTTTTTCCCACTCATCTCTCTCGTCGATTTGTTTTACTCCTACTGTGGAGCGAACCTAATCGAAAGCGATCGACCAAAACAACTTTTTTTCTGCGTATCTAATAAAAAAATGGCTAGCTTACAAATGAATCTCCATCTTGGTCATGTTGTTCTTCGCTTATTCCCATGTCTTCCGCTACTCGTCTTTCAGTATTCCACCAGATACCCTGCTGTACCCTCCTTCCACCACAACACTCTCATCCTTTACAGTGAACTTCAGTTTCCTGATTTTTTTTTTTTTTTTTTTTGCTTTGATCTGCTTTATTCCTAATGGAAAAAAAAATGGCGCGGGGATTTACCTGAGAGCTCCATTGTATGAGTCTCCCGTCTTAATTCTTTCCTATTATCGTTCGTGATTTTCCTGTCTAATTCCGTATTTCGTGATCTAAAACCCCTCAATTTCCTCAGAAAAGAATCTTCTTGGCTGGTGCTTTTGGTTTGCTTAACTTATTGTTATGGTCGTAAGAAGTGGGTCGCGGTTAGTCAAAGTCCGAGAACAGTCGGGTCGCGGTTAGTCAAAGTCCGAGAACAGTCTATCGGATCTAACCCAGAGCGGCACAGAGCCCGGATCGGACCTAATCCTCTGGCACCTCGGCCCTGAGTCGAGTCTTGCGGGCCGCATCAAAGGAGTCGGGAAGGACCTGACGGGAGTACTCTATAGCGGCGTCGATACCGGATCAAGTCTCACCCTATCGAACACTCGGTACCAAATCCCCGAGCCGAATCCTTCAAGTCGATGCGGGAACCAAGCCGGGTTCGCAAGGAAATAGGTCTCTCCCCGTCAATTCGGCCTTACATCGCCTCCGAGCTGAACTGGATCCTCAGAGCAGCTTTCTTGCTCGAGCCGACTCGACCCATTCAGACGTAAGGCACGCCGGCTTCCCCGTTCTGCCCTCGCCCAATGCAGGCTTTTCTTTCTTTCTTAAAGACCACTCCCCCATCGTACGGCTGTGAATGTCTCTCCTGCTACTCCTGCAACTCATCATGGTAATACTCTGACAGGTGTACGTGACACAACCCCCCATTATACAAGTCAACGATGTGACATATGTGTTGACTATACCATGCCTTCTGACATATTCATAACGGTGATGGAACTTCAATCACATCCGTGATGTGACATAACGCCTTCAACTTATATAAAAGGTTGGTTCTGTACTGAAGGGACGTATGCAATTACACAAATCTTCTCTTCTCGCTCTCGTTCTCTTCCTCCTTCTATACGAACTGACTTAAGCATCGGAGTGGTCACGCCATGGCAACCCCTGGCCTTTCTTCTCACGGTGTTTGTGAGCGCAGGTTCCAGAAGCTTCGCGTCTCCCTCCCCGCGTAAGCTAGCTCAAGTGAGGTGCTGAGAAGGAGCAGCGCATCCAGAAGCGGATCTCAACAGGAACACTTATGATTCCACCTAGCTGTTGCGGGGGCCTTTATGGTAGATTTGTGGTTTATGGTAGTGTTGTACTCGACAATGTAGTTTCATGTGAGGACGGCACTTAATGGATACATCATGTGTACTATGAGATCTTCATCTGCAACACGGCCAAGTAGTACTCAGTGTCTCAGTCAATAGTCAATCCAGGTGCGTGGCACCGCTCATCACCAAGTGCTCCGTTATCGGTCGTCCCAGATTTGCATCGCCCTTCCTTGCCAATTAAGGTTTTGTCAGCATCATAATCTGCATCTAGGGGAATGTTGAGTCCTTTAAGGACAAGACCATCTTCTCCAATGTCATTGTCAACCAATGTTACTAGCAGAGTGGGTGGTGCATCCTGTGTCTTTAAGTGCAGTGGTGACATGCAAAGAAGAAAGTTGACTGCCAGTGGGATAGAAGATGCTCATCAGCTAAAGTTGATGTACAATGCAAGTCTCCAGTGGCGCTTTGTCAATGCCGAAACAAATCAGACTTTGTCAATTCAAAAATGAGGACAAAGGTCGGATTTTGATTACTCATATTATAATCATATAAACTCTTTATTCTCTGTAATTTCACGTAATAGATAAGCCTAGTAGATTCTATATATTCATCTTTTATTACACTCCATTAGTTTCTTTTTTTTTAATGAATTTTGTTAGTCTCTTTTCACCTTGTTTTAAAATGAATTATGATCATGATTGATTGCAATAATTTTGTATCTGACATTTATATGTAATTTTCATCTCTGTTACGCTGTCTAATGTTTAGCTAATCGTTCTCTGTGCATAAAATCTTTGGCATACAATGTCTAAACGTCAATCTTTTACCATAACTTATGTTCTTTGTGCTACAGGTTGTCTTGCTCTGTAGTATTTTGGTGATTAGCTTGCATTGACTACTATTTTTCAGAGATGATGCAAAAACAAACTTACATTGACATGTTTTACTTGATAACCTTTGCTCTTGTAGCTTTTCATTATAAACAAAATATTAGGGGATGGGAAAACAGTTTGATTACTTGAAACTTCTGTTGCTCGCATTGAGTTTTGTCTTTGTTTTCCAATATTTCATCCCCATCACCATATGTCTATATATCTGTACTGAAAAACCCATTATTACAATCTGGGTATGCAAACTATGTTAACATGGTTATTTTGTTTTTGATCATCTCATACAGAAACTTCTTCAGAACATCTGGAATAGTATTTCAATGTTGCATAATATAATTCTGTCATCATGAAAAGGATTGATGTGCATCACTTAAGGGGGGAGATGAGGTTGGGTTCTATTTTGAAAGAACAGGTAAGAAATGGTTCATTCAGTTCTTTTTTGTTCATAAATTCCTCATATTATATACTCCAAAGATATTATCCTGATCCGATACAATTTTTAATCTTTAAGAATTTGGCTAAGTGTTGTTCTAAGAGTGAAATCATTTCATGAATCACTGCAATTTCAACTAAACCAAAGATCATAAGCTTTTTGAGACAATGTAATTAAAGAATATTATTAATGTTATTCTTTCCATAGAGTTTGATGAAGAGATGTTTCCTTGTAGCCAATCCCAAATAGCTCAACTAACACCGATTGACAATAATGAAATTACAATTTGATTATCATTTTTATATTAGATATTACATATATTATCTAATTTGTGTATTTTCTTTCCTAGTTTTAGATTTAGTGTGATTTTCTCTATTCTTAGCTCAGGTCGCTATCAAATTTATTTTATGCTTCCAACACATTGTTACAATATTTCGGCCTTTAAAACATATCTTTTTCATATCAATAATATTTTTGCACTTCTCTGCACCACCACCACCAACTTTTTTTGTTTGTAAGACATTTGTCTTTTAATTCTCCAAGAATTGACCTTGGCACATAATTAATTTTTATTTGTCATCAAAATTCATATGACATCAAAATTATCTATTTAATTCTGTACTGCTTACAATATTTTTTAATATTACTTTATGTTTAATGTAAGATTGGAGATACTTTATCAATATTTTTCTCAATATTTTCCTATGTCGTAATCATTAATTTTCTGATACAAATTACATTTTGTTACTCCAATTAACTTCTGAACAAATCTTATTTTGGAAAATGTTCTAGATTGCATATCGTGAACGATGGGTGGCACTAGAAAAGAACACTCTAGCTCTTCGTTTGGGACAATTGAAGCTTTAAATGCAAGCGCTCTATGCCTCCCCATTACAGGAGGAGCAAAGGTGTTATGTGCTGAATTAATTTTCGTTTCATCATTATAGTATGAAGGATCCTAATACTGCTTTGAACAAGGATTTGGTCTTGTAATGTTTGGGGTGTATATATATTTGCTCTAGTTAACCAAATATTTTAAAATTTTCTTGTCTCTATTCTGTAGGCAGATATAACTGATATGAAGAATGTGGTTAGATCAGCAGTTGATATATTGCAAGCTATGGGCTCCTGTATCTGTCGTTTATTGTCTCAGGTAAAATTTATCACTACTTACTACTAAAAATTTGTATTTAACCTATAGGTTTGCTATTGAGGAACTTAAAGTTAATGGTATGCCTTTTCTCTGAGTTAATTAACTTTCTATTGTTCTGAGTTATTTGGCACATAATTGTTTTGAAATCCAATATGCTCCTCTATTGTGTTGCAGTTGTTTGTATGATGCACCTTTCATCAATGAAATTGGTTGTCGACATGGCCCATGGGCATCTTTAGGAAAGGATCAAATTTAGATAGGAGTATAAATGGAGTATTGATATTATCTGCTGCAAAGTTGTATGCCTTGAGAGACCACATTCTCTTGGAACAATTTGTAAATTTCACAAGATAAATCATTTGTCTAAAGTTTTAACAATAAGGAGAATGAAAATTGTTTTTTGCAAACTTCAGATGATAAAACTGATAGCAAGGTTACATTTTTATAGATCTTCTATGTTGAGTTTGATATGACATGATGATGAACACAAATTTCTGTTGCAAACATTGTAAGTAGCAGAAGACACTGCACAGTGAATTTGACAATTGACTTCTGTTCCGGCCAAATGCCATAGAGGGTCAAGTCACCAGTCAACGGACTATCTGACGCTGGCGATCTCACAGTCGAATCAGACTGAAGGCACCTTAGATGTTTTCCCTGCCGAAGGAGTTCCTAAAACACACTACACAAGGGAGGTTAGAATGGCGCCCCGGGGGATCCCGGTGAGCCACTCCGACACTCAAGTTAGGGTTCCGGACGAGGGAGGTGAAAAGTAGTCAGGATAGAAGTGAGAGGGAGTTCTTTTGATACTGACCTCTTGCATGGCCATGAGTTACTCCTTTTATAACCAACTTTTGGACTCCATACGGGAAGGTGGCTGTTGTATGCTTCGGGTACACACGCTGTCACCAGAAGAACCTTCCCTTTGTCCCCTCTATTCTAAGCTATATACATAGGGGGAACTCGTAGGGGAAGCTGAGCCTGATTTCCCATATCTACTTTATGGTAATGCGTGCAAACCACGAGGTTAGAGGAGGAAGCCACGTATAGGGACGGAGAGCGCCATTAATGCGATGGGAGGCGCCATTAATGCGGCGGAGCGACGAGGACTGGTGCCGAAAGCGATTGCGCTGGGCGACATACTGGCTCCTTCCCCTTCCGGCGATGGCGACGGTGGTTGGTGTCAGAAGATCAGGGTTAGGGTTAGGGCCTACCCGAATAGAGATGGAGTGGCTGGGTTCATAGGTGAACGTGACAAAGACAGGACGAAACTCTCTGAAGGAGAGGCCCCTAGACGTTGACGCTGAGCACTGAGGAGTTAGATGAACCCTCTCCCTTGCCGAGACGGGGATCTCTCTTACCGAGACGAGAGGCCTTGCCGAGCTAGGGACCTCTCCTGCCGAGACGAGAGGGTTTGCCGCGACGGGGACCTCTCCTGTCGAGACGAGAGGGTTTGCCGAGATGGGGACCTTTCCTGCCGAGACGAGATCAGGGTTTGCCGCGATGGGGACCTCTCCTGCCGAGACGAGAGGGTTTGCCGAGATGGGGACCTCTCCTACCGAGACGAGAGAGTTTGCCGCGATGGGAACCTCTCCTGCCGAGACGAGAGGGTTTGCCGCGACGGGGGCCCCTCCTGCCGAGACAAGAGGGTTTGCCGCCGTGGGGACCTCTCCTGCCGAGACGAGAGGGTTTGCCGCCGTGGCTTAGATCTTGACCTGGCGAAGCCGCCAGGGGAGACCACGCATGCCATCTTCCTTGACTTCCCGCATCAACTTCTTTATTTGGAATTTATGTTTACTAGGTTGAAGGTACAAGGTCTCTTGTTTCTGAGATTAAAGCTGTTGCAGAAAATGAAAAATTTGATGAATGCATGGAGTTATTAGCTTTTGCTGCAGCTGAACAGGTTCGTGATGATACACTGTGGCTTTACACAATCAAACTATATGCTCCTACTGAGCTTCTTACTTGATTTGGTGCATCTTTATTGTTGATTTATAACTGCATTTCAATCATTACAACAAGTTGTATAGAAACAAATCTTCTACCACAAACATAAGCACTGAATCATGAGGAAAAAATATCTCCTGGTTTTTAACCATAAACAAGAGTTGAAATTACGAAGTTCAAAAAATGGTAACTAAATGATGCAGAGCTGTGTCCCAGGCACCTGTTTGCCTGCAAAGATGGCCGGCGCTTTTGGGCATCAAAGAGTCGCAAGAGTAAAATAATCCTGATTTTTGCCTTATCATTATAAGCTTTAGCACGGTCATCTTATCGTCATCAAGCTGAATTTATCGCATCTTTGTGAGACTTTCCCTGAAATTACGACCTGCAAAAAACTCTCGAATAAACTCAGGAATTGTCCAACTTGTTTCCACTAAATCTATTACATCGTTGCCTATGAAGCTTCATAACAGACATCAGCTTTCCATGTCAATTGCAAATCCACAACCCAAAGTTGGAGTTATTAGTTTTGCTTTCAAAATAAACTTAACTGTAGGTTGCTAATTTCCTCAATGTATGTCCATATTGAGATGGAACTGAACATATTGCAAAAAGTTATTCCAATTACACTATTGAACTGAACATGGAGGCTCTATTGAACTGAACACATCGTATGGCACTAATCTACCATGATTTTCCACTGTTTTAATTTATGAAACAGATGCAGCAGTCCAGTATGAGGATACATTTGATGCAGCTTAGCCAAGATGCACGCAAGCTAAATTAGGGTGCCATATAATGAGTTACCAGATGATCATATCGCATGCTTATCTTATGCAGTAATCTACCTTTTTTAGTTTTTTATATTCAAACAAAACATTATCTTTTAACTCAGCCTTTGCTACTCCTTTTGCATCCCCAGAGAACAAAGTTAACTTGTTTTTTCCAGTAGCGCAGTATTCAAAATAGCCGACAGAAGCAGAAAACATCGAAAAGGACACATGCAACTTTAAAGCTTATGGTGATAGTAAAAATGCAGAACTGCCATTGGTAAAAAGGAACAGTCCTCAGATTTACTCACTAACAGCATACTCATCATTGATATATCACCCAAATTATTTAGGTTTGATCTTTGCTAGTCTTTATTTGATGTAGATCTCAGTGACCAGTTCAATTAACTTGTATTTTTTTCTGTTCAATGGAGGTCAAGAACTCAAGATCAATGCAGTATGAATATTCTGGTCGATCTGGTCTGGTAACTACTGAGAATATTTTGCAAATACAAGTAAAGTAAATTTTGAAACACAGTTTGGTGACAGACTAGAAGGATTGAGAAATAGTTGAGAAGGTTTCCATGAAGTAGATGCTACTTATGGATGGCAATTCCCTTTGGATCCTATAGAGTATTCAATACCCAATCCAAATGAAGAAGGGTATAGAGGAGTTTTTTTTAATCCGATTAAATAATTAAATATGAAGATTTTAGATTCGGATATAGAGACGGATCTAATAGAATCCTATATATATATAAGAAAAAATATATATAATTGTGGGTGGTAATAGGATATCTGATTATAGATATGGGGATGAAGATGAAAGTTGAATACTTGATGAAGATTGAGATTATGATGAATATTGGAGATAGAGAATATGAAATTAGATTCAAATTCAACTCATTGTCATCCCGAAATGCTGCTTCATAGAGAAATTCTTGATCAGACTTTTCAATATGAATACTACATTGAATATAAAACTTATGATCATTAGAACTTTGATTTTTCAATGGAGAGGTAGCTCTGTCATTAGTGTCCTTTACTAATCTGCCCTTTGAATCTTTGTAAAACATTTGCAGCCAAAATTTTATGAAGATGACTATTTTATTCGAATGCAATTTAAATTTCTTTTTTTTCAATGATCCATGCTGAATATTTGATAATAATATTTAAACTAATTGAACAAACAATTATATATCAACATCACTAATTCGTGGTTATCATGATGACTTTGATCTATGAAGAAGATAGATAAAACTTTTTAATTATTTTATTTTATTTTATTCAATTGCTCCTCCTCGCCGTCCGTTCCGTCTTCCATGGCTCCTCCATCTGCTTTAACCATTGAATGATGGACGCGTGGCAAATATGAGATTATTGCAGTCAAAAAAAGTTGGCCCTAAAATAAAAAAAAAGGATTATATAAAAATCCTTTAAAAAAAATATCTCCCTTTCTTCGTCTCTGATAAATCCTCGCGTGCCTGCCGTGCCGTCCCTTTTCCATTCTTCTTTGCTTTTTTCCTCCGCCATTTTCCCTTCCTCAACTGCTCCAATCCACCGTCGGCGGCGATCCAACGCGCCCTCGTGAGTATGTGCCAATCGCATCCCGTCTCTTTCTTGCATCGTCTCTTCGTGGAATCGATCCTTTGCTTCGTCGCTGCGGTTTCCGGTTCCCCTCTTCGTTTGTTCTCTTTGTACTGTTGACCTTTTTGATCGTTTAGAAAATTTCCCTCCTGTTTATCCGTTCCTTATGCATCTACTTTAGCCATACGAACAAGACTTGGTTTGAGTTCTTTTTGGACCCAGCATACTTCGATGCTGACGATCGTAGTGGTGTATCTGTTGGTGAAAAATTTATGCCGAAGTAATGGTTGTTTGGCTTTCAGACATGCTTCAGTGATGATTGCCTAACTGTCCTTGTGGGGTTTTTAGTTATAATTTGTGTTTTTTTTAAGAGTTGACTCAGTGATTATCGCTGTTTTGAGTTGTCTAAAATAACCGAGTGACCAGGAATCCTGTATTCTCTTTTTGAAGGATATTATTGATGATATGCCGAATGTACGCTTGTGCTCTTTTGTTGTATTATCGAAATTTAAGGAGGAGTTGCATTATGCCCTCATTATAAAGTCAAACTGGCCAATGTGGATCATCAGCCAGTAGTTATCCATCAAGAAAGCATTCAATTTTATGGACTAGTTGCCTTCCATAGTTCTTCAAGAGAGGGATGTAGAGCCATCAAGTTTATACAAATCTTGCCAATCTAAACAAAGTATGTGAGAGAACTGAAAGCCCAAGACTCATCAGCATGATAACTTCTCATGCTTAGGGACAGTGTGTGATCCTGCAGTATGCTTTTAATGCATGACCCATGGTAGGAAAAGGAATGCAAATTCAGTTGCTTGCTATATGTGACGTAATCATGCAATTAAATGTGTGAACACTATTACTTTTTTTCTTCTTTTAAAATATAAGCTTGATATCACGTTGATACAAGTTTTGTGTGATTGGCAACATTTAAGCCCTTTTATTCTAGTTAATTTTCTGAGATAATAATCTAGATACATTAATTTGTAACTAAATTGATTACTAAAGAGGTTAACACTGTAATGTCAAATGATTCTTACAGAACAACAGTATACTGGGATGATACTTACCATTCCCCTGGATTCATGAAGATGCAGTAGTCGTTATTGATGCTAAGATTGAATAAATAGTTGATGAATCAAATCATTTGGAAGCATGGGTTGATGGATTAAAAATTTACTTTTCTTTCCAGCAAACAATAAAGATCTGGAGTTACTTTTTGATAATCTATCACTCCTACAGATGTATCACACATTATACAAGGAATTTTGTTTTATCTTTTATTAGTTGTTGGCTCAAGCTAACTGTATTTTTTTTTTTTTTTGCTGATTTCTTTCTTGTTCTCTTGACAGTAGCAAGTTATATAGGGAGAATTCAGGGGAATAACAGGTAATGGTACATATATGGCTTGATTACTTTTGTTGTCCTTTATACTGGTACATTTTGGCAAACTTTTAATGGCCATACCTGTGGCTCAGAATGGGAATCTACCTAAGCAGTCCAAAAACTGAGAAATTTTCTGAGGATGGTGGGAATGCCAGACTTAGGTTTGGTTTGTCATCTATGCAAGGTTGGCGTGCAAATATGGAAGATGCGGTAAATGCTAAAACTTTGTAATGTTAAATTGAAAATGGAAACATAAAAAAACAAACAAAAACATCACATAAGTTTGATTGCACCATCATCATCTGTTTAATCCAGATGCTATCTTGAATTAAATTTCTATAGAATTCTGTTTCATTTTGCTTGTATACTAATGTGAAGATTTTTTATCAAGTGTTCTAGTAATTCCTTAATTGAACCATGTATGTACCTGTATGAACTTCTGAGTGAAAGGGTAGGTATCTTAACAAATTTAAGAAATTTGTCCACTACCAGCTCAGGTTTGTGGCTTATTCACTATATGATGAATCTTGTTCTTGTAATAAAGAACTAACGGAATGGACTTTATCGCATCAATTGTATATTTGGTTTATGACTTTATGCTGATACCAGTTTTGATTACTATCCATGTATTATTGACTTATCCAAAGATTTTCTAGTTTATTCACAGTAATTTGGTTTATTAATTAAGAAATCTATGTATAACCGTGTACCAATTATTTATCTTACAATGCAATTTCCAGCATGCTGCTGTGCCAGATCTTGATGATTGCACATCATTCTTTGGTGTTTATGATGGTCATGGAGGTAATGCTTTCAATTTAATCTGTTTCCTAGAGGCTAGAAGTTAATTTATCTTATGCAAAGTACTTTTTTTTATTAATAGGACATATCACCTCTGTACATCTAATGATTTGGCTTTTTCTACCTTTTATGATAAGTAGATTCATTAGCATCCTAAGAAACTAGATGGATAATGTGAGGACCTGGATGTACTGAATAAATAGCTTTAGTACATAAACCTCTAGGTTTATTTTCTCTCATTTGTGTCACCAGGCTTTCCTACATCTGATTAATTGGAGTGTATAATAAGTTCCTACTCCTTCATACTCGTGTAGTAATTTTGATCATTTATGCATCAACTATTACCTAAATCTCTGCATGTTCTTTCTTTCGTAGCCCTCTGCTAAACATCTTCTACTTGATTGATCAAACACGTTTTACCCAACACATTTTACGCCACACGTTTTATCTGTTTAGTTCACATGTTTAATATGGGTGAATGGCCTCTTAAATTATGCAATGGATGGAATGAAATGGGTTATTCCTCGGAATGGATTATTCCATCTCAAATTGTCCAAACATCCGTGGGATCATGGATGGAATGGCTCCTTTCCTGGCAATTCGATTCTATTAGTTAGGATTAACTAGTTAACTATTATCTTGTTATGATGTTACAATTTTTACACATATTTTGACTACCTTTCTTGTAAAGAAATGTTTACTATGGCTATTATCACTCTTAAAATAAACAAATGCTTATTCAGCCGTATTATAAGATCATAAGATGCAGTGAAATTCATAATAGTACTACCTTTTTTCCCACATCCATCACATCCACATTTAACTGTCTTGTATGCTCTCAATATGTGTCTATTTAAATGTCTTACGAGAGTAAGTTTTCATAAGTTTTCTCTAGATTCTTCCAATTTACTTAAATTTTTTAGTTTCTGAAAATCAATTTTATTACAGTAATTTTGTCCCAGTTTTCTTTCACTTGAATAACTTTATCCTTGTGTCCTCAGATTTCTAAATCTTTGTTATAGCAAGTATGAGATCTGCATGAAATTCTGTGATCGTTCATTCTTTACATAATAGCAAGTTGTAGTCAAATTGCTATTAAATCCTTCTATGCATGAGTTAGATGAAACTTGTTTCTCTTTGGGAAACACCTCCAATACACTGTTATTTTAGTTCTGCGTATTTATATTTTCTCACTCGTTTAATTTAGGGACTTCTGTGTACTAGAATTGTAAAGCTTGATTTGATTATAATAACCACTCTTCTATGACACTTTTTTCCTTACTATATCTGTCAGATGCATTTATATCACATCTGTGAACCAGTTGTGAAGTTATATCTTTTCAGGAAAAGTGGTTGCTAAATTCTGTGCAAAATATCTGCATTCTCAAGTTCTCAAGTTTGATATTCTTCTTGGTGATCTAACTGCCGCATTACGAAGAGCATATTTTAGGTATCATTCTATATCTATCTTAACTATTTCCTATTCTCTCTTGAGCTCAGACATTCATATTTATTATATTGGGGTGTGCCATAAAAGACAACTGGTAGATCATTGCATATTATACTTTATTTAATATAGAATGGACGAGATGATGCGAGGCCAGAGAGGGTGGCGAGAGTTGGCTGTTCTGGGAGACAAAATGGACAGATTCACTGGCTACATCGAGGGCTTAATATGGTCCCCAAGGGGAAGTCATTCTCACGAACACACAGATGAATGGGCATTCGAGGAGGTACCATATGCATTTAATGATGTTCTGAGTATGCTTAGATCTTGTTTAGCTATATCTAATATGTTATAATGTACCATTTTGTTCAACTTAATTGTTTTTTTTTGTTGCTTTTTTAAGGATGGATAATTTTTTGAGTGCGACTGTCTATTGCATTGTCCTTAGGGTGCGTTTGGTTCAAGGTTATTATGTATGACCTTAATTATGTGATTACCAAGTAATCACATAACCAGGTTATGGGGAATAAAACATAACCTGATGTTGTTTAATTCAATCTTAGATAATGAAATAAAAACTTGTTTGTTTAGAGGTTTTAGTGTATAATTTAGTGTAAGGAATTATATCAATGATGATATATATATATATATATATATATATAAACTTGATAATATTTAAAATTGTTTTATTATTTTAGAATTTGTTGGGATAATTTTATTGGGCTTGAAACTAGATCTATTTAGTTTATCTCAATTATAGTTAGGAGTTGATTATTCAATTAACTAAAGTTTTAACTAAAAATCTAAGTTAAAAATCTAATTTTAAAAAAAATGATCGTCCTTGTCCTCACGCCCGTGACCCACCGCCCGCCCACCGCCGCTTGCCTCCCTCCGAATGTCCACCGCCACCACCGCCTCCCATCGAGTTCTCGCCGAATGCCCGTCGAGCCTTCCGACGCCACTGTCGTCCCTGTCAAACGCCCGCTCATAGTCGTCCCCGTCGAGTCTTCTAGTGTCGGCTACCACCTCCAACCCCCGCCAAGCCTTCCAGCACCATTGTCACTCCGCCTTTCGACGTTGCCTGCCACCTCCGGCCCTCGACAAATCTTCCACACGAAGGAATAGTAGCGACCGACGCGGATAACCCCGAAATCGAAAAAAATCTCAAAAATCAGAGGTAATTTGATTCCAGGCTTCATTCCTAGGCAAAAAAGTGACGTGGCGGGCATCGATGATATCTTAGGAATCGTTGATAACCTGAACCAAATAAAGTTATTAACAGATAGATAACTAAGGTTATCAATGATAACCTCCAACCAAACGCCCCCTTAGTGTTAGTCAATAAATGTGACATTCAATCAGTCACAACTATGAGATTTGTCATGATATGCGTCAAGGTATTTTTTCTGCATTTGGAGTATTTTAGGGAAATCAAACTTCCATGCTACTGTTTTTTTTTCTTCCATTCTTGAGAGTGTGCCAGAGATATTGGAGCCATCTCAGCAATTAAATCTGCAGGAGAATTACAGTTCTTTTAGGATGCTACAGAGAAGGAGATGTGGAATTAAGCTATTTTCCTAATGTGTCATGCATTAGAATCTTCAAAACAGAGGCTGCATTACAAACTGGCATTTGTATGTCTTCTCAGATGTAGGTTGACCAAAATATCAGATGAGAATTTTTTCTATAATACAATTATTCTATTAATACATGCATGTTTTTTTATTTAAGTTTTAGTTCCATTGGAACTGAAATTATTCAACTAATTAATTACTTATTTCAGTCACTAAGGTAGTTGGTATATCTTGTTCCACCTCTCACACTAAAGATCAGTTGTGAGAGACTTGTGTTTCTCCGTTAGAAAGTTCAGACATACTAAATACGGGCAGTGTTGTCCATTTTATGGAGCATGATTTCTTTAAATAAACTAAGGCTCTTCACTTGTTGATAGGCTTGTCTTTTGGTGTTATGAATTATAGTATCCCTCTAATTCTTCTCCCTCTCCTTTGCTCATGCCCATGACCATGCAAAATAGACATGATCTTATGAGTATTTGTTTTTCCATTCAGAAGCTTAAAAACCATGTAATCCTTTCACAGGGACCACATTCTGATTTTTCTGGGCCGGCATCTGGATGCACAGCATGTGTGGCAGTTATCAGAAACAATCAACTTTTTGTTGCAAATGCTGGTGATTCTCGCTGTGTGCTATCAAGGAAGGGTCAGGTTTGTCCCCAAGGAATCCTATTAGTGAATTGTATACTTGGATGAAAGATATTATGTTTGTTTGTTCTCTTTCTTCTTTGATAGGCTGTCAGCTTGTCAACAGATCACAAACCAGATCTTGACGAGGAGAGAGAAAGAATCCTAAAAGCAGGAGGGTTTATTCATGCTGGGCGAGTAAATGGAAGCTTAAACCTCTCAAGAGCAATTGGTACTTCCAGTGTTATTAATTTAATTTTTATCGCCTAATGAAGTGTTGCACTTTTGAGAGACAACTTTATGGCAGGTGATGTGGAATTCAAGCAAAATAAATTTTTACCTGCTGAAAAGCAAATTCTGACTTGCAATCCAGACATCAATATTGTGAGTGTTTGACAGATCTGCTTTAGTATTGATGGATTTAAGCCCATTTTAAATATTTTACTCAATGATGGTGATTACATAGACCATGAGTGTACCAAAGTGCATGCACTAGATGAGTAAATGGAGGACTGTAGACCAGTGAATGTTTGCAAGGCCATTTTGAATATCAACTGCAGTTTTTTTGCACAATTGTTTGTTAAAGTTGCACTTATCTCAAAAATTTGAGATGTCAGGGATCAAGAACCTCCCTTCACGTGTGGGTGAGCAAAGTAGACTTGACTGACCCAAATCCTAACCAACCTTTGGATATGTATCACTTAACAAGCATGAGACTTTTGTTCTTATAGAATGTTAAAGTTGGGCGACTAACTCTTTAGCCCAAAAGCTCGAGTTGCTAAGAAGCCTAATCTATATATTTAACATATGTATTATTTGATGTTATAATTTCAGGTGGAGCTTTCTGATGATGATGAGTTCATTATTATAGCATGTGATGGAGTCTGGTAAGCCTCATCAGCAATTCTAGTTTCAAGATGACTCGTAATAACATCATTATTCATCCTGAGGAAATTTATACATAATGCAAATTGTATATACTAAATGCGGATTTTTCATGCTGTTTGAATGAGTTTTTATAGACATTGACTTACATAAATACTTGGATGGCATTTAAACCCAGAAACATCACAATGGAAGCTTATTATTCTGGATTAGTCTTCACAATGATGTTATGTAGACAACAATCTACCTAAAATATAAAACTTTAACAGCCAGTCACTCTCATGTTGCTTGTTTAAAATGTGCACCAAATTACTCTGACAATATTCTAAATTGTAATTCATGCTGGACTTTCATGATACTGAATGTTTTTAAGTAGATTATAGGACTTCTTTTGCCTATAATTGCACGATTTCACGTGGATTGGTATGTATATGCTCAGATTAGGTGACGCATTTCATTTGCACTGAAGCATACTGCATATATTTGGTCTTTCATGTTCGATTGGATATGAAGAAATCTTCATTCTCTTGTATATAATTCATCAGTATCACCAAATTTGTGTTGGGTCATACTAGCTGTGCCATTCCACCTGTGTACTTTTCTCAAGAGCCACTGTTCTGAGCTGCTGTAGCAATAATTCAAAAACACTTTATTCCACAAAATATATAAAGACTTTTTAGATGGTAGAGTATATCAACCTGATTTAGTGAGGAACTGACTTTTTTCTCCGTGATGTTCTTTTCTCTTGTCATACCAGGGATTGCATGTCAAATCAACAGTTAGTGGATTTCATCCATGAGCATCTTAGAACTGTGAGTTTCATTCTTCATTTTCTCTCATAATTTTTCATGAAGTCTTGTTACATGGTTTCTTTAGCATGTGCGTGTGGGGTTTTACTGGCTAAAGAAAAGTACTCTTTCAATGCAATGCAGTCAACAGAAATCATTCGATTGTAAATAGGCAAACCACGGAATAGTGTCGTGTAGTTTGTATTTAACTGAAATAGCTGGTTTCTTCTTATCAATGAAAGATTGAAAGCATAGTTAATTTATCTTCCCACTTGTGGTGATGCTTCTCTCGCTGACTGCGGAATAGTGTCGTGTAGTTTGTATTTAACTGAAATAGCTGGTTTCTTCTAATCAATGAAAGATTGAAAGCATAGTTAATTTATCTTCCCACATGTGGTGATGCTTCTCTCGCCGACTGCAGGAGAGCTGCCTGTCTGCAGTTTGTGAACAAGTATTGGACAGGTGCTTGGCTCCAACCACGCTCACTGGTGAGGGATGCGATAACATGACCATGATCCTGGTGCAACTGAAGAAGTCCATTGAAACGAATGCTTCTCTCACTTAACGACCATTCTAAGGGCACTAGCTTTTCTCGATGTTGTATCATTCTGTAGATTTCAAGTGCGTTGTACATGAAATATGTGATGACCTCTTCAAGATCATGTAGTCTTCAAGATTGTGCAAGTACAAGTCTAGTTGAGGCCGCATAATTCCTCCGACAGTTGAAGCGGCCTCATAATTATCCAGGGAGCATTAATTGCTATGTAAGATGCACTGTTTATGCACCTTCAGGAGAAAGAAGCAAATAGATGCAATGCCCTGGAAAGTGTGATCATTTAATCAACATATACTACATTGTGTCGTTTAGTTCTGTTTGATTTTTTAACCTTATTTACTATACAAATCAGACGGAGTAAATTGTTCTTACAAGTCATGGTGATGAATGATGAGTAATTTATTATATATGCAATTAAATTTACAGTAAATTATATATCTACAGAGTGAATTCAGGTTGGTTCAGGTTATAATCAGTATTTTGAAAATTCTGTACAGGATGACAGAAGAGGAATGTCTACCTGATTAATCAGGATTGAAGCTTCTTAATTTTGTCACTCTCCATTCAGCATCTTGCCTACCTTCTCAGGAATGGGTTGTCACTCTCTCTCATTGTTTTTTTTTCAAAAATTTATCTTCTTGCATCGAAATTAAGGTTACTTACCAATTTACCATGTAAGTAGGCATGCATCTAGCAATGATCTAGCTATCTCTGAAGGACACTTGATGACAAAAAAACCAAAACAATGTAGGGACCAACAGTGGGGCAAGGTGCAACATGCATTATGGGCTCATCTTCTCATATACCTCCTTTGCTGAGCCTAAGAGTATTAATGAAGTCTCGACTCATGGAGCCATACCTGTTCAGTTTGCATGCGGAGCCTTTTTTTAAGGTTCTTCATCATCATCCCCCCAAATAGAGAGAGCATGATCCAAGTTATCCAATCAATGAGTCAGGGACCATCAGCACTGAGGTGGCTCGTGGATGCATGCCATGCCATTGCCAAACCAAGAGCTTCACCTGTTTATTATTTAATTAAAAAGATTATTACTATCCATTAACCACTGACATGTAACATGCGTGAAACAAAGCTTGCCTGCATCATTTGGAACAACAGTGATTAACTATTCCTAGGCTATACTGATAACTTTGCGTACGTGCTGTTGAGAATCTCCACAGTGATCCTAAGGCGTCAGGATTGAGGAGGTAAGGACAGTTCATTTGATCTTATAATAGGTAGATGCCAATAAGTACGGCAATTATTGTCATTTTAAAATTAATTTATCGAGATTTGTTACTGTTCCATCGGCTGCTGTCTGTTGATCATCGTACAAGCTCATGGACTAATTAACTGATAACACCATTATTCATGCATGCATGTCTCAGTACAAATAATTAGTACTTTATTATCTTCTCTAGACTTGAACATGAGAATGCTTTTGTGTTTAAGCTTTTTTAAAAACACCATATTATATCTCTCTCCCTTCGTGGAGACCATCTCGATATTTATTTATTTATATTTATGCTCAGGTGGTGGTTTAAGATAACACATGAACTAAGTTTTGCCATTTTGAGATTTTTTGCCGAATCAATGATTTACTAGTATTAAAACTTGACCCAACTCGCGGGTGAACAAGCAGATATTGCTTTCTATGATAAAACACTTAGAAAAATAAATCAGAGGAGCATAATTCGAATCTGATGACTATTTTGAAGATACATGCTTTGAACTTATTTGATATATTATCTATCTTCAAAATTAATCGGACAAAATCTAAACATATGAATTATAGGTATTGCTTTCTAAGTTCTCGATAAAGTTATGAAAATATACATTCAAAAAGGATTTTCTTGAAACTTATTTTTGAGACATCATGGAAGTAGAAAAAAAATGCATAAAAGCTAGCAATGAGAAGGCAACAAGTGCCAAAGAACACGGTCCCACAAGCGAATTTTATCCCACAAAAAAGTTAAAACAAGTATGCATGCCTTTTGTTAGATGCATCAATTCTTATCAACTTGGACTTAAATATACTCTCAAGAATATATGGTTAAATATAAATTTGTGCTATTATATATTCTCCTATTTCAAACTAGCTACTTATTTTGCTCCACAACCACCCTGATTTCTTTTATGTTTACATTATATTTTTTAGTTCTTTTGTCAAATTGGTTCGAATAAATAAATTTCGAGTGACAATTTTTATTGTTTTGTATTTCTTTCCTACTGACTCCTCCGGTGTGAACAGGGCTATGCGTCTGATTCTGGCATTAAATTCTTTTGCCTAAAGAAGTGCACCTTGCACTTGTGGTCCATGATTGGCTCATACCATAAATGTAAAGTAAATACATTATACCGCCTCCCTAGAAATCCATCAGATCTCCCCCAATCTATCTCTCATCCGACGTGTCCTTCGCGCGCCGAATCATTGCCCCTGGAGTAAGATTCTGGGGAGGATCTAACGGGACGACAGCAATGAGTAAGGCCGCCGATCAAGGCGGCGGAGGATCATCATGCCCACAGACACCTCGCTGCTTTCGGCGGATACCACTCAGGGCATCCTTCCAATCAGTGCACGACAACGAACGCTACGACCCGATCTATCCGCTGTATTTTTTTTTATTATGGTATCTTTTAAAATAAAAAGAAAAAGAAGTGCGTAGCTGGATCTCTCTGGTTTTTCAAATTTATTGTTTCGTGATTTTTTTTACCTACATCAATTAATGAGATAAATAGTTTTATATATGGTCAACATGACTACGTAGATTTATAAAATTTATGTTATAAAACATTTAAGCATCTAATAGTTGAACATTTGAAAAAAAATGTTCTTGTGTTTTTTTTTCTAAAATCATTTTCATCTAAAATGCCTTTCAGTTTACAGTGTTTAATATATATAAGATTTTCAAGAAGTCACAGTATATTTTTATTTTCTTTCATGAAAAATAGTGAATGTTCAATTATTAAAACATTTTGATCAAGAATATGATTCTTATTTGCTAAATTTTAAAATCAAAACTGAATAATTAGGCAAAGCAATATACTAAATTTTTTGGGCTCACTTGAGTTACGTTGTTTAAGTTGATATATAGAACATCAAGTAAAACAAATCATTTGAAAAAATAAAACAAATTCTAATGTTTGTGTTAAAAAAATGTAGTCTGAATAAAAGGCTAAGAATACTAAAAACTAGTTTTTGATATTGGAATTGGTAGAAAAGAAAATATAGAAAAGGATTTTCAAATAGTCTATTACATCGAGTATTCAATTGTTTATTTTTGAAAAGAAAAATCATTTCTAATTAAAATTGAAAATGCCCTTTCTCAATATATCCTTTTCAGCTGAAAAGATGAACACAATAATTGTTATGTATCTTCTTTACTCTACGACCGTTATAAATATTTTACTGTGATGAATTTTATTTTAAATGAACAATTTTGGGCTCACATGTTCGACTCTAACTAATACAAAACTTTTGTAATACCAACAAAACAAACGCTTTTACGAAATTTAATGATGTTTTATATTCTAGATATCGACTGTTCTATCTAAACTCATTTAACATCTATATGATCCGATTAAACCGATTGAAGAGTCAAAAATATCCGAAAAATATTCACTTCTTTTCGTTGCCATGCTTGATCATGATCGTTATCTTAATTCTTTTAGCTCATTGATGACGCGAGGCGGCACGTGCAACTCGCATGGGAAAGGCTGGACATGGATAGACTGGATCCATTGAAACCCTAGAAGGGCTCCGGATTATATAAACACCAGCAAGGACAAGAAGAAGAAGGCAGATCGAAGCCAAGCAAGGAGAGGAGTAGTCTTTTCCTCCTCCTCCTCGTCTTGCTTCCAATACCAACATAATCTAGGGTTCCTTTTCCTTATAAGCTCCTTCTTCTCTTCTTCCTCAGATTTGTTCATTGGGATTATGGTAAGAAGCTGACAGAAGAGAGTGAGCACACAGCGGCAACTGCATCATGGTGGATGCTTTATCTGTTGCGTGCTCATGCCTCTTTCTGTCAGCTCTCTCTCTCTCCCTCTCTATTTCTTTCTCTTTCTTTACATTTGTTAACCGTGAATGGACACGCGTAGGGACTCCATGTCTCTTTTTAGTTTTTGGTAACACGTCTATTTGTGAGTTTATCCCGCATTTGTCACGGACAGAAGAGAAGGGAAGGGAAGAGGCGTCTCATCATGGCTCGGATGCCCATGGCGAGCAATTAAAGGGTGCTTTCCGAGGTGTGTGTTCGTCTCCTAGGTCACGCATGGTGGCTGTTGTGTTGGTGTGGATCCATTGAATCGAGATGGTGCGTGACTTTTAATGAGATGGATATATTTCTTTTGGGGGAAAGGATTTATGTTTAACGGAAATCACTGTTTGACTGTTTGATTCTCTTTCTTCTCTCTTTTCTATCATCTTTTCCTTCCTCTCTTATCTCTTCTTCTTCATACAGATTCATTTTCCACAAGTGGGTGCTGCTTCAGAGGTGGATCTTTAACTTCTTCAGACATTAAGATGTGAGATTCACGTTCCATCTCTGGCTAGAAAAACCTCAGCTTCTCTCTGGTATGATCTTGTCTTTCTTGAGGTTCTCTTTTCTTATCAGTGTTCAGTTTTTTATTAATTTCACCAATTTGGTGCTTGTTCCACATGAGATGTTGAGCTTATTTGAGGGTTCATTAGCGTTGAGCAAGGATTTCTCAGCTTTGATTTCTCAAATCACACAGTCATCGATCTATCTATTTTTAAGATTAGCACAAGAGTTGCTTAACCTGCAGATGCTTTAGTTACTTGTAAAAAGGTTTTTATATTTTTTTTTTTTGTTGTTATTATTACGTTTACTCTCGTTGCATGAAATATTGAATCTCATAAATGTACGCGAATAGAGGATTTTTTTTTTTATGGTTTCTGCTAGAAGAGTGAAAGCAATCATTTAAGATACCAAAACCCTTATGAAGATATTTTAAAGGCATACATAGAAGTAGAGGAATCCACAGCTCCTTATGAAGATACTAGGGTACGGATAACTTGTATATGAACAAAGTAAATCAAGTTAAATATTATGGTTTATAAATTTTATGTTTGTAAAGAATGTTTTGATCACTGTTAAAACTTGCATGCAAACTATTCAGGTATGATCAACTTGTGGATGGTGTCAAAAAGTTTATGATCAATAGGTTTATGTAATTTTATAAATTAAAATTGCTGAATTCCTCATCCATATATGATTTTTTTTTGACATTTGAAAATTTCTGAGAAAAAAGTTATAGCTTATGTTTGATGAATGAATAATCTGAAGTTTTATTAATGTAGGCATTCTCATCAAGTTGATGAACTAAAAGGTTCAGAAACCTTAGATTACAATCTTTTGCTGTATTATACCATCATTTTTCTACTGCTCTCATAGTTGTTGCTATTTGAGAAAGATTATTTGGATCTTGATTAATTTAAATTTTTATCATTGTTTTTTGTTTCCTTGGGGATCAAAGTTGGTCCTTCATTATTTGAATTTATTTATACTGTTTTTGGGTAAAAGAGAGAGATTTTTTAGTAGGCCAAATAAGATTGAGGTCTGGCTTTGCTAAGTCAATGTGTTTCTTTTGATGAAAGAATAGGCACACAATTTAAGACTTCTAATTGGGAAATATATTTTGATACATTATAAAACAATTTGACTATTTTTATTACACATAGGAAAAATAACAAAAGCCTCTTTCCTTCAGTTTCAATTACTTAAGAAGACTTATGGAAATCTTCAAGTGTTAAGGAACTCTTGCCTGAACATGAATTTGACATTTGGAATTGAAATTTCCACCCTTTAATTAACTTCAATATGCCAATTAGAGTTGATCTCTTACGATATGAGGAAATGATAAGGATAGTTGTCTTTTTTGTTCTTTTTTAGTTTCACATTGCTATGTGAATTCCTCAAAGGCATTTTGAATTAGATTGAACTCTTTTTGAACTTGTAAAGGTTTTAACATTTAATCTAATCACGCCTGTATACTGTCGAAGCACAGAAAGTACATGAGATGATAACAAACAAAGTTATATGGATTTACAATTTAATACTTCAAAGAAAGTTATATGGATTTACTCAGTTGGTACTTGAAGAACTTTCATAATGATTTCATAAATACTAATGCATTTCGATTTCTTTTAATTTGAACTCAATCATTTGGCTAAGTTTTCTTGAGAATCTCAAATCATATCTGAACAGCTAGTGGGTAATCTAATTAGTCATATGATCATAGAAGACAGCTGCTTATTATTTTATGAGACTCATTTTCGTTGTAGATGTGCTTTGAGATCAATCATGGATATACTGATTGTTTGCTACTGTATATGCTTATCATTGTACTTAACAATCTGCTTTATTTAAACTTTCCGGTGCTAAATTTATCGTCTGAGATATACTAGCTCATTTGTTGGAACATCTGAAGATTTTAACTTGTGTGAGACATTGAGCATTAATATATCAGTTATCAAAAGAAAAGATCAGATGCATTTGGATAGCTTTGTATTTCAACTTGAAGCTAAAACTATACCTATTCATCTTCTCTTAATTTGTTTGACTTAAGTAGGCCAATATGAGTCTTTTTTTGGTTTCATAAAATGTTTTATATATCTAAGTGTACAAATGTTTGTTGAACAGCATATGAAGCTTGATTGCTGAAAACACGTTTCTAGGTTTTGCTGGAACACGTTTAGTTTTTGCTGTATAGTTGTCTTCTTCTTCTTCTTCTTCTTCTTCTTCGTCTATGTCTTTTTGGATGCAGACTCTTTCTCAATCGAAGTGGCGTGCATTTGGTTAAGAAATTAAATCGTGGAAGGGAAATGGAGATTTAATGTTGATTTAAACAAAATAGGGCATGCCATTTTTTCAGGACTGATAATCATGCAGCATAAGAAACGAAAAACCATGGTGCCTTCTTGTCTTGAGTGTTAGAAGTCTGGAGTTTACTCTATTTTTGGATTTCCCTTTATTTTATTTTTTGAACATCTTTGAAGGCTTTCAAATTCTCGGAAAGAAATATAAGTCAACCGCAAAGTCATTTGTTCTAACCGATCGAGCTTTTTTGCCAATTAGGGAAATGAACGACTTGCAGGCGCGTTCAGGGCCCTCGTCTTGTTGATTGATTCTCCAGAAATTGAAAGTATTTTTCCCCTGAAAATAGAGAAACTACGTCATTAAACCATGTAAAGTACACGAGAGAGAGAGAGAGAGAGAGAGAGAGAGAGAGAGAGAGAGAGGCAGAGAGCTGGTAGATATTGTTGCTGTACAAATCTGTTCCGGTTTGATAATTGCGAAATCTAAAGATAATTGTGAGTTCCGCCGCCAAGATTTGATTTGGTGGATCGCCGATCGATCAAGCGGCGGCGTTTTCAGATCCGGCAGACCACTCGATGTCCTTGAGCGCCGGCCGGAGCTGGTCGCAGCAGAAGTTGAGGTACTCGAGTGTGTCGCCGCCGGCCTTCGTCACCTCTACCAGCCGCAACGATGGTGCCACCGTGAGGATCTTGGCGGCCACTGCCAGCTTCCCCTTCCGCCCGATCTCTTTCTTCTCCATACGCACTCCTGCCGCGCCGCTCCGCGTCACCAGGAACCTCCCTCCCGCCACATCCTCCAGCTTCGCCACCACCCCCTCGGCGGTCTCCCCCGTCGCGAACCGCATTCCCTCGCTTCTCCGCCCTCGGCCCTGCTCGAACAGGGGCGACAGGTCGAACCCTTCTGACAGCGAGATGAGGTGGAACGCGTTGAGCGTTTTCTCTTCCTCCGCCGCCACCGGCTCGTCATTCGTATTTTCCCCCTTCGACGACGACTCCACCACCGGAGCACGGAGGATGCGCGTCTTCTTGAACCAGGGCGTCTCCGCCAGCCTCGCCACCGTGAGCCGCGTGCTGGGGTTGGGGTCGAGCAGCTTGGTGACGACTCGGCGCGTCTCCGCCGAGAACCACGGCGGGCACCGGAAGTCGGCGCGGTGGATCTTTTGGTACATAGTGATGAGGTTGTCGTCCTGGAAGGGGAGATACCCCGCGAGCATTACGAACAGGATGATGCCGCAGGACCAGAGGTCGGCCTTGGCGCCGTCGTATCCCCTTTTCATGATGACCTCCGGAGCCACGTACGCCGGCGTGCCGCACGCGGTGTGGAGGAGCCCATCGTCAGCGCCGGCGAAGGCGCTGAGCCCGAAGTCGGCGACTTTGAGGTCGCCGGCCTCGTCCAGGAGGAGATTCTCCAGCTTGAGGTCGCGGTGGTAGACGCCGCGGCTGTGGCAAAAGTCGACGGCGGAGATGAGCTGCGCGAAGTAGCGGCGCGCAGAGTCATCATGGAGACGGCCGTGGCGGGCGATGCGAGCGAAGAGCTCGCCGCCGCGGACGAGCTCCATGGCGAAGAAGATGCGGCTGCGGGTGGCCATCACCTCGTGTAGCTCGACGATGTTCGGGTGCCGTACCGCCCGCATGACGGCGATCTCGCGCTTCAGTTGCTCTTCCATGCCGGCGCGGAGCACCTTGTCCTTGGCCACCACCTTCACGGCCACCCCCTTGCCGCTGCGCACGTCTCGCGCCAGATAGACCTTGCCGAAGGTGCCGTAGCCCAGCACGTGCCCGAGCTCGTAGCGGCCGCGAAGGGGGCGTTTCTCCTCCGGCGACGCCGTCTCCGGAGGTAGCTCCTCCATTTAATTTCTCTCGAAATTAATTAATTAATTAATTTCAAGGAAAGGAATCAAAGTGACTAGGAAAAGTAGAAGATTAAGATGAGCGGCTACCCGCCTTCGACTTGCTTCCGGTGGCAGCTCCGGCCATCGTGCTGCTTGCGGTGCCCGGCGAGATCAAGGCTACTTCTCCTCGTTGTCATCGTGACGACGGCGCTGCGACATTCCCAGTTCGGTGTCACTTACTTTTTCTCTGCCCAACAAAACTTATAAATTTACAGATGTCTGTCGAGAGAAAGAAACAATCCTCATGCACTTCACATCATCTGTCCATTCAACAACTGAATAATTGAACACTTATTTGCAATTATTGCCATAATTTAATGCAATTATTCTTCCTCGACAAATCATCCGCCACAATTTATATAAATGTCACCTGAACTCAATTAAACATTGAAAATAAAAAACCATCAGCAATCAATCTGTTCCTTTTGTCATATCCTATATATGCTGTCGTTTAATTATTGGGTGTAGAGGAAGGAGTTTCAGTACCTATAGCAACTGCTATTGTTTTAGAAATAATTTATAGTACCTTTTCTATTCACATGATCGATTGGAACTGGAAGATTATCGTTCAGGATCATGAAAATATTCAGGACAAAGAGAAAGCTAGCAGACCATGAACAAATATGTGATGATCATGAACGTGACTCACCATCTCAATTATTGAAGGAAGAATGTGCACTTGTATTACAAGCTTCTGCCACACCATGCAAAATGACAAACTCAAATAGCTACACCACCAACCTGTCACCCTACGTAACAGGTGCCTGTTAACCAATTAAACCCTAACGTGTATATATATATAGTAGAGTTGAAATTGACATGTAGTGAAATCATTGTAAGTTCAAAAAATTGTTCATTAAAAATTTGATGTAATGTGTCGACAGTGGGTGTATATATATTAACAGTTGAAGATCCATGGGATCTCTTTCATTCCTGTAAGTAGAATTTATCTTGATTATATTCCTCCAAATGATTAAATTGACTATAATTATGCAAAACATTGTGAGTTCAAGAGACAAATAGAGCGCAAAATATATAATTGAAGTTTTGATAGTGTTTTTTTATTGATTGATTGCTTAATTTTACCCTTTCTATACTAAACCATTGTTCTTTTGGCTGCATATTATTTGTTAACTTATGTTTATTTGGGCAGTACTGTTTTCTCGATAGCAGACAAGATTTTCTTTTGACTTATTAGTGCTAATCTAATTATTTATGTAGATGCTATCCAATCAAATCCACTGATCAAAGATTAGATTGGAATATATTAATTATCTAGACATGATAATTAATATATATAAAGAACAATCTCTAGAATTTATTTACAACTAAAATTTATTAAATAACATTTTGATGTACTATAATAAAAAAACAATAATATTGGTTATTGGTTATTTGTCCTTGATAAGTTTTCCTTCTACCCAATATGCTTAATTCTCGAGGCAAATCACCTACATCGCTTTTTTGCTAAACAAAAAAAATGTAGTTTAAATGTAATGAAGCAAGTAAAGAAATCACGCCTTAGAATAAAATGAAAAAAAAAGAGGAAAAAAATTAATAATTTACTCAACTTTCAAACTTTAATCATGATGTCCAAAACATGATTTGTCTTCTCAATCACACCATACCAAACAAAGGAATAAAGTTAGGATAGAAAGACATTTATTAATAAGAAATAAAATTGCCTTTTGCTTATTGGAAAAGGCAAAGTTAGGATAGAAAGATATTTATTAAAAATATACTTTTATATATATTCCCATGCTTAATATGATATTAAATAAACATTTAATATTTTCTGAGATCAATTGGGAGAATTTCTGGCTAACATTTAATTAATATTTAAAAGTGAAGTCATATGAGGGTCTAAGATGGAGATTACGTGAAATCTAAGGTGGGCTGTGAAAGGACAATAATACCCCTCGACAAGCTAGATCATGACAGGTGTCAGGTCGATGCTGATGACGTGTCGATCGCTGAGTGGCTGATAAGTGTTTTTTTTTTTTGTGTGCAAGTAAATTTACCCACACTGATAGAAGCATTGAGCTCAAGATTCTTGTTACCCAAAAAAAGAAAGAAAAATCTAGTCTGTAGTATTCAGAAATGGTTCCTCACAACTCTGTTAATCAAACTAGAAGATCGGTGATTAATGTACAACGTAGCATTTATGTCACTCTTCACCGCCGTCGGCGTTGGTGGCGCCCTGCCAGGCCCACACGATGTCCTTCAGCGCCGGGCGGAGCTCCTCCTCGCAGAGCTCGGTGAACTCGGAGGATTCGCCTGAGTCCTTGGAGAGCTCCACCACCGCCACCCTGGCCGCCACCTCGAAGACCTCCGCGGTCACTTCCAGCGGCTGCCTCCACCCCTCGCCGCCCTTCCTCTCCATCTTGACCACGTACGGCTTCGGTCTTCGGACGTCGAACCCCAGCCCCCGCCCCGCCCTCTCCAGCTGCTCCACGATGGCGGCGGCCGGCGAGCTCGAAGTGAACACCGTCCCTGCGGGGCGCCGATTGTCGAACAAGCTCGAGAGGTCGAAGCCCGACGACAATGAGGAGATGAGCTCGAACGCGTTGTAGAACTTCGGGCTCGCGGGCTTTTGCTCGTCCTCGTCCACCGGCGGGGGAAGCGGCGGCGGAGGGGTAGGGAGGGGAGGAAGATTTTGGCTGCAAGCTCCCTTTTTGAACCAAGGGTGCTCCATGATGGCAGGGATGGAGATGCGATTCTCCGGATTGGCGACGAGGAGGCTGGAGATGAGGCGGCAGGCGTCCCTGGAGAACCACGGCGGCGTTTGATACTCCGCCTTTAGCACTTTGCAGTACATCCGCATCATGTTCTCCTCGCGAAAAGGCAGGAAGCCGGCGAGGAGCACGTAGAGGATGACGCCGCAGGACCAGAGGTCGGCCTTGGCCCCGTCGTAGCCCCGGCGGCGGAGAACCTCCGGCGCGACGTACGTCGGGGTGCCGCACTGCGTGTGGAGAAGTCCGTCCTGGCGGCGCTGCTCCGGAAGCGCGGAGAGGCCGAAATCGGACACCTTGATGTTGCCTTCGTGGTCGAGGAGGAGGTTCTCCGGCTTGAGGTCACGATGGGAGACGCCGCGGCGGTGGCAGAAGTCGACGGCGGAGATGATCTGGCGGAAGTAGCGGCGAGCCTGGTCCTCCGGCAGGGCCCCCCGGGCGACGCGAGCGAAGAGCTCGCCGCCGCGGACGTACTCCATCACGAAGAAGATGCGAGATCTGGTGGCCATCACCTCGCGGAGCTCCACCACGTGGTGATGGCGGACGAGGCGCATCACCGAGATCTCCCGCTCGATCTGCTCCACCATTCCGGCTTGCCGGCGGATCCGGTCCTTGTGGATGACCTTGATGGCGACGCTCTCCGCCGTGCGAAGGTCACGGCCGAGATACACCTTGGCAAAGGTGCCCTTTCCCAGGACTCGCCCCATCTCATACTTGCCCAATACCAGATTCCTCGTCTCCGCTTCCTTTCCCATTCCTTGCTCTGCTTCTGCCTAATTAAAGGGCAAAACTACCAACAGCCATGGACGAAAAGATAGAAACTTTGACACACCTTCTGAATCAACAACTTTGTGCCAGAATCTCGAGCAGAGGAGGGAAATTTAACCATCCTCTGTTGTCTTCTTCAACGTCAGGATCTGAATACGGTGAACTCGACGTCTCCATCTTAAACGAAGATAAGATTTTGACACTTTCCCCTTCTTCCTGCAATTGATTGGTCACTTAATACTTTGAAACCGTAGAGAAATCTGCTCTTTCCTACTCTCACCTCGATCGCTCTGTTTGCCGACAGATGAAAAGGTGGGCTTTTTAATATTGTGTCGAGGAGAAATACTCGGCTTAGAAATTAAGCTTATAAACAAGGACAAACGGATTGGCGGCGGAACGGTGGGCGGCCGGAGGAAGAGATCCAACAGCGGATTCGAAGGGGGAACGAACCTGGTTTTTGAGAGGAAGCGGGGACCCGGTAAACGCGAAAGAAGCCGGAGCGGAGCTCCTGCGAAATTTAAGACCGACGTCGCGTATGAGGAGATGAGCCAACCGGAAGCTGCCACGTAAATCCTTAGTAGTTGGTGGGACCCTGGGGCATGGTGGCGGCATGGGCGGTAAGGATGCCTAACCGTCGGGTTGGATAAACCTTGTGCTGGTTTGTCCGGTCGGGCACTTTAAAAATAATGCAAAGATTCCCACTAGGGAGTCAATTTAATTCGAAATTTATTCTTTAAAATATTCATTAAATCGATTCGGTCTCCATTTTTAAATTCGATTGAATCGTAATCAATTATATCTGAATCGGAATTAATCGAAAATTTAATTATTTTAATTTTGATCGATTTTATTGATATTTTTTTAATTTATTTGATTTTATATGAAAATTCAATCGATTAAATCTAAAAATATTAATGGATTCGATTATTAGGCCATTGAGTGGAGAATCCTCGGCCATTTACTGGGCCCAATTTAGCACTATCTGTCCCATAACGGATTGGATTGCACGGCGCTTTGTTAGATGCGGAAGCAAACCAGCATGGGCTGCCATATCCAAGCACGTGCCATCACGTGGACGCGTGATAGCCGCAGGATTCAGTCTCGATCTCTTTAACACAAAATCAGTTGGGTCAGTTCTAACACAAATCTTGGAGATGAATTGATTGTCGATCGAGTCAAGTCAACCAAGGTGGTGCCAAATTAACAAGTTGTGGGTGGACAGAAGGTCAACGGGATAGTCACGAGGTTCCGACGGAGATGGATTGATTTGGTCCAAGTCCATAATTAACATCGTGCCAAACAACTGACTTTCATTGCGCTAGCAGGGTCGAGTCAGAATTAATCAAGGTAATGAAACGAATTAACCCCAAATCCATAAACAAACGTGATAAGTTATGGATGACAGTCTTAAATGATGTTCCCAAAATCGTCAAGTCATGCAGACTTTTCAAATAAAACAGCGTACGTCAACGTGACAATTCGAATTGGACCCCATTACGTGTCAATTTAGCATATGCATGCTCTTAATTCGATTTTCCTTGATGCAAGAATGGTATGAGATTTTTTTTGGATGATAGTAATGTGGGTCGTTGACTTGGATCAACATTGACTGTGTTTCTTTGTGTGTGTATATATATATATATATTATATGCCTTGCCTTTGTTCTACCAATTCATTTAATTCATTCATATTTCCTTTTCATGTAAATTTGATGGAAACTTCCTGTCATTTATCTATTTTTATTTTCCTAATTTTTAATCTCGTGTCTCTGCCTGATTCGTCAGCCATTTATTAGCATATTAAAAAAAGACTGATACAAGACTTGAGCCCTGCCAGAATTACATAAAGGATTTATATACGGACGTTGATAATTAATTTATACAAGTTGGTGCATAAATCAATTATTGCATACTGCACGTGAAAACGCAGAGAAACCAGATTGGCATTTGAATGAAAATAATAATAATAATAAATAAATAAATAATCATAAAAAAAAAGCTGCATGCAACTTCTAATATTGTATATATTGATTAGAGGATGACAGATTTATTATAATAGAATAATAGATTAATTTTTGATAGATATATATTATATATTTATATAAAATCTTCTATTTTTAATCATTTGATGGTCGATTATAAATTGATCTCGTAATTTATTTCTTTTCACATAACTTGAGGATAGACTATTAGAGATGACGACGTCTGAGTAAGCGTAATCACTTTTGCTATAATACATATTATCTCAATTATGTTGGATTTAGTAATCACTCCAATATCTTACACATGTTACCATAGCTAGAACGAGCCAGTTACAGACAATCAATATGCAATTGCAATAAGTTTTCAATGATTTGTCCTTCCGTTGCATTCCTTCGCAGCGGCAAAAAAATCAAAAGTACATCTTTTTTTTTTAATCAAGAAGCGTGCCATTTTAATTTTTTTATCAAAAAAAATGATGCCCCTCACCATCAACAAATTTCCAACTGCTCTTCAATGTACAATTAATCCAACTGCTCTTCAATGCACTATTCCCATTATTATCTCCCGCATATATCTTCCATTTAAATCTTGAATCGAGGATACATTACAACAGCTTCAAAATTGTAATTGCTACACATGTTGTAATAATTATAATTTCATAGCTGTTATAAAGTAAATGTTAAGTAAATGAGTTGAATCTATAGTTACAAAATTATAATTACTACAACAATTATAGTCGAAATTGTTACTGCTACAACCAAAGACGGAGCCAAACAGTTTGCTACCTGGGCTTTAGCCCGGGGGCCCAACGAATTTACTATTTAAATTTATTATAAAAAAAATTAAAAAATATAAAAGAGAAAAGAAGATAGCTCGGGGAGCTTGGGATTAGCCTGAAGGCTATCCATTTCCTGGCTCCGCCATTGGCTACAACAGTTATAGTCTATTACAAAATTGTAATTGTTACATATGTAGTAGCTACGATTTCATAGCTGATATAATGTGAATGTTAATCAAGTTGACTGAATTTGAATTATAACAGTAAATTGTAACTGCTACAACAGTTGTAGCCACTACGATTTCATATCTGCTACAAAGTGAATGGTAGATGAACAAAGTTGAATCAATATTATAGCAGTCATAAAATTATAACTACTAGAACGTGAATATTTTTGAACATGTTAAATATGTATTGTAATAGTTATAAAACGGTAACTATTACAACATATATATAATTATAATTTTATAACGGCTAAAACGTGCCCGATCTATTTAAAATTTATACAAAAGATAATAATAAAAACAATATATTAAAGGGTAATTAGATAATTATACAGTGTAAAAAAGGAAAGCGTTCTTTTGATTTTTTTCCCCCAACGTGTAATTTAGGCTATACTACGTCACAGTGACCGATAACGTCGACGTAAGCTTGCTTGCATCATGCGCCACGCGAGAATCACGTTCCTGGACTTCAAATGATGCCACGTCGTTACCAGCCTGTCAACTGATATGGATGGATGAGGACATCATTAACGAATGCAATTGTGCCTTGACTTGAAGTTTCAGCCGTATAGCCATTGACCTCATGCCTCTCTTCCAATCTATTTTGCCCGTGCCTTCTTTTTTTTCTTCTGATAAATCTCCGTTTCATATGAGATTGAGTTCAAAATAAATTACAGAGCAAATTAATAAGATGAAATTTGTCCTGCAGATGATTCTTTTAATCTCATCCCTAATCCTAACAGCAAAAAAAAAAAACTACTGAAGTCAATCAAGTCTTTGTAAAAGAATAATTCGGAAACTCGGTCAAATTTCAGGACTTTACTTCGTTTCCAACCAACCAATACATTTCAGCTTACCTCACTCCATTGACTTCATCGATCATTTGGTGACATAAAGGATGGATGACGTTAGCTCTTGCGTGTGTCATATTAGTTCATATAGATCATCCCTGCCCTGTTTACTTCTGCAAATGTTCCAATCTGATTTTTTCAAGTCTTCTTGGTTTCCTCATCCATTCAACGGGAATACTTTCCTTTCCTCCCTCCCTCTTTAAATTGATCGACTTCATTCAGTATTGCTAATTGCTGCTCAAGAATCTAATGGATTTCGATACAGCCAGTCAGTTGCCGCTCGGGCTCCGACTCTCCCTCGAGAGCAATGAATCTCCGGTGAGTTCAACTAGTTATGCTTTCTGACAGCTTGCTTGTATTGTACTGATTGAAATAGGTTTGCAGAGAGAACCGCAAGTTGAAGAAAGCTTCTCCAGAAGAGATGCCATGGAAGTAAAGCTGCATGAGATCAGCGAAGAGAACAGGAGGCTCGCTGAGATGGTGACTACCTTGCTCTTGAATCATAGTGGAGGATCCTTCGACTTCTCGAACAAGACCAATCCTAGAGAAAATGAACAAGCCGTCTTGTGGAAAGGGAAGACAATCGAGACATTCAATGAGCTTAGTGGACAGTTCGAGAGTAATCCATCAGATGAAAATCCATGCAAAAGATTGAGAGTGGACACCATGGCCAAGAGGATCTGTGTTCGGAGCAACCCTACTGATTCAAGCATGGTGAGTTCGATTTACCTACAATAGTAAATTTCATGTTCAGATATTTGGTAGCATAATTCAAACAAAGCTTATCAGTTTATGCTTCGCTACATACTGTTAATTCATCAGGTGGTAAAGGATGGATACCAATGGAGGAAATATGGACAGAAGGTGACCAGAGACAATCCATTCCCCAGAGCTTACTACAGATGCTCCTTTGCTCCTTCATGTCCTGTTAAGAAGAGGGTATATTTAATTCACAGATGAAACATTAAAAAGTTCATATATCTGAACAATTACCTTAATTTTTTTTTTTTTGGTGATGTTGATTCATGATCAGGTGCAACGAAGTGCAGAAGACAGATCAATCTTGGTGGCGACATACGAAGGCGAACACAATCACCAACTCCCTTCAAGGGATGATGAACTCTGCAGTAGTCCAAGTACCCAACCATCTCCCATTGGATCCAAATCTTCTGCTGCCCAAACGATTGATCTTAACACAAGTCAACAAGACATTGTAGCTGATAAGATTGATTTGATTTTGAGAGAAATGTTTGAATTGCCAAACCTGCAGAGGTTGCTAGCTGAGCAGACTGCCGCATCATTGGCAAAAGATCCAGACTTCACTGCCGCTATCGCCCTCGCCGTATCTGAGAAAATGTTTCGACAGCCACCAACTTAAACAGTAATAGGAATCTGGATGAACATACTTGTCGTCCAGATGCAGGTGTATCATGTTCTTGTATGCTAATAGTTCTCCATATGCCAAAACATCAATCGTTTGATGTCAAACTGCTTTGATAAAATTTTTGATGTTTTGCCTATTTTATTTGACATTGGAAGCAATTGCTGAGCTATTTGAATCTTCCATTGATGGTCCCTGTAAAGCCATATGTTGTACTAGCACCTGCAAAATAAATGATAGTGCAATTCATACAACGTCTGTTAATCGGTTTTACAAAGATAAGACTAGAGCATTTTCAAATATCCTGTCATATGAACAAACTATAAAACCAGAGGATTATTATATTCTTCACCATCCCAAGTATTACTATTGATCCTTCTAACTCTTTTTTAACTCTACTCATCGAATCATTGTTCTTATTTTTCATTCTGCACCACGAGAAAGCAAGCTTTATTCTGTCGGATTCTTTCAAAAAATATATATTAATGCAAATCTTGATCTAATCAGTAGAGATAAAAGGATTACTGACAATACGAAAGAAATCATCTGTTTCAGAAGGATCCTTCTAAGTGACTGATGGAGAACTTTTTTTGCTCTAATTTTCAGGATTTAATTGGTTTTAATATGTGAAACTGAAACTGGCTGAGGTGTTCAACATGATACACAATGTTTGCTATAGATTCCCATCTTGGCAGTCACTGATTAAGACGTTCCAACACAACTTCACACATTCATATACGTTGCCAATTTCAATGGTGTAACTCCATTTTTCCTAACATGTTTTGGAAGATATATGCTAGCTAACCCAGAGTAACATGTTTTCTTTTAACTGCAGATTTTGCAGAACACCAAATGCAGTTTGACATGATAAAACAGATTAAATCAAGAATGGATGGATTTAGTAGACTAGACTCCTTGAATAAAGAAAACAAAAGCATTTTACCTGAATTCTGAGAGAGAGAGAGTACAAAGTTCCATTCAACTTAAAAAGCAAAAACATGTGGAGCTTAAGAAAAGGGCGGAAAAACACGAAAGCGTGAATCACATGTGTACTTTTCGCCAAACAAGATGCAATCTTTGAGTAATAGGGGAGATTTTTTTACAGATTTCTACACGGCAATAGTAGCACATGCATCACATTTCGAACTGTGTACAGAAAACTCCTATCGAGAAGAACGGAAGTCGGTGGCTCACCGTCTACCTCGGAGTCGGTCAGGTTCGAGAAACCCTACCGCCGTCAGTCCGTCCGTCCGCCCGTCCGCTCTCCACTATCTTTCGTTGACCGGGCCGGACCGGACCGGGCCGATCGACCCGAGTCAAAAGTTGTTAATTGCGTCGTTGAGTCGAGCCGTCCAGCGTGTGTAAATAAGGCAGTAATGGAGTTTGGACCGCAATAGCCACAAATTTTAGGACTCCACCACCGCCACAGCCAGCCACAAGCTCCAGCCCGCTCCCAAGCCGCACAGCTCCGGCGCTCTATCGTGGTCCGCTTCGATCCCTTGGCCACCGCCTCCGCTTCGGGCGAGTTTCCTTCCCGCTCTGCGCCCGGAGGATGGCGTGCGTAGTCTCCGCCCCTGTCTTTCGCCTCGAGGTAAATCGCTACCGATTTGTTCTTTGTACTTGGATTGATCTTTACGGCCTTCGGCTTCTTCTGAATGTTACTTAGGCGGTGAAGTCTCGTGGAGCAGCGCGCAGAGCGAGGTCGGGGTCATGTCTAGGTAGGCTTCTCAAGCTCTGCTATGATGCGTCGGATCTGTTTTCCGCATTCGATTTTCTTTGTTTTCATTCGGGGATTAGTGTTCTCGGGAAATTTTAGGGTTTTAGACAATTTTTTAAAAAAAAATTGAAATGCCCATGTTCCATTCCATGATTGGTTAGCAGGTAGTTAAAATATTTCGGGATGATACATGCTGTTGATGTGGAGTTGAACGTCGCCACAACCTGAACTGCTAAAAATATCCGAGTCACAATCACGTGATACATTCTCAACCAATGTTAAATAAAAAAAAAGGAGAAAACTTCTTATATGAGTCGAGTTCTCCTATTTATACAGGACCCTCACGTAGTCATGCTTGGGAAAGCAAATTGTACTAGTCGAGGGTTTGTCAAAATCTGTAGACCTATCGGGAGTGAGAATAAAATTCCCCTATCAATTTCCACTTTACCAGAAACTGCTTTGTTTCCTGTTATTTGGTATCTTATAATTTTTTCCAAAATAAAAACACTGACATGATTCAAACAAACGTCACTTTTTCTCTGATATCATGTCGAATTGTGTGCTCGATCATCAATTGTCCCAAAAGTTTGAGTTGTTACAAAGTGACAATTTAGTATTTTATCCTTTTATAAATAGTGAGAGGTGTAGACCTTTGTGGATTTATCTCATTGAATCACTAGCAAGTGTATCCTGATCTTGCCAAATACTCAAACAAGGACTTATAGTTGTGAATATCACAACTTGCTGTTGTTGTATTCTCCATGAACTTAGGTAGTTTTAACTTCTCTGTATTTGCTACTATTTGTCTTCTTGTTAATTATCGTGTTATTAGCTCATTTAATTTTGAGAATTATGGCAAAGCTTCTGATGGGTCAATTGAAATGCCTCCATTAACAGTGTTCTGTTATCATGGGAAAAAAAGGATCAGTAGGCAGTTATGGCAAATAGCTCTGTAAAATTTCTTGATTTTTCAGTACCTCATTCAGGTTTAGACAGCTTAGCGGTGAGAAGGAACTTCTCGTGTCAACATTCTTTCTCCCAAAAGGTGTCCTACAGGGTTCAGGCAGCAGCTGTGACAGCTTCACCTACGTTTCTAGATAATGCAGAAGAAAGAAAATTGTTGGCTGAAAAGTATGGATTTATGCAAATTGGGAAACCACTTCCAGATAATATTACTATGAAGGACGTCATGGATACATTGCCTAAGAAGGTACTAATTCCCTCAATTTTTTGTAGTCTTCTTTTAAAGTTAAACTGTCTAATTTTTGGACATTTAAATGAAGCTATTTGAAATTGATGACATGAAAGCCTGGAGGTCAGTTTTAATATCTGTGACTTCATACGCATTGGGAATTTTTATGATTGCAAAGGCTCCATGGTATTTGCTTCCTCTGGCATGGGCATGGACTGGCACAGCAGTTACGGGGGTTGGTTTCTTCACCTGCTTGGCATGCTTGTCTTTCATTCATTATATATGATGCTGCACTTGATTCCTACCTATGCAATAATGCTCACTTTGTTTTTTTTTTGGTATGTGGTATTTTTGTTTTTACCTTGCTAACACTTCTATTTTAAAGTTCTTTGTGATAGGTCATGACTGTGCCCACAAAGCATTCTCAAGGAACAAATTGGTTGAAGATATTGTTGGAACTCTAGCCTTTTTGCCTCTAATATACCCTTACGAGCCATGGCGGTTTAAGCATGATAGACATCATGCTAAGACAAACATGTTAGTTTCCTTTTACACTTTTCATTTTAGTTTTCTTATATTTGCTTTTTTAATCTTAGATTCCTTGGAGACAGGGAGTATCTTCAAGAATTATATTCTAGCACATTATCCATACACAATCTAATAATAGAAACTTGAACTCAAGATTTCTTGTATTAAGAAAGATACTATCCCAAGTCCCAACTAGTATTTACCATAGTGCTTACCGTAACAGTATAATTGAATAAGGCAAATATACATGTTCTCAACTAAGACACTCAAAGAGAAGTTGATTATCTTTCCTTTTCCTTTCAGATTCTGTGGTTGACTTCTTTTGTCAAGTAACTACTACGTGTATGGTTTAATGTGTGGACAAATGGAAAATTTTGTTCTTTTCCTAGATTTTCTGAATTATTTTCCCAAATGTCAGGTTATCAGAAGATACTGCTTGGCACCCTGTAATGAGAGATGAGTTCGAGTCCGCCCCTCTCCTGAGAAAGGCGATAATATATGGTTATGGACCTTTCAAGACTTGGATGTCAATTGCTCATTGGTACGTATCAGCTGCTACTTTGTGTTCTGACTTAGCTTATATAATATTTAATAGCAAGTAAATATCATAGTATTTTGATGTTAATCTTTCCTAAATTATCAAGTTTCCTAATAGGTTGATTTGGCATTTCGATTTGAAAAAGTTCCGGCCTGCAGAAATTGGAAGGGTGAAGATTAGCTTGGCGTGTGTTTTTGCATTTATGGCAATTGGGTGGCCACTGATTATTTACAAGACGGGAATCACAGGATGGATCAAGTTTTGGCTCATGCCATGGTTGGGATATCACTTTTGGGTACTTTTTTTTTTTCACTTTAGTTTCATTATTCTTGATGTTTTCCCCCTCATTTTCAAACCATGATTTTGTCTCCACTAAGGTTCATACATTAAAATTAGAATTACTGTGAACAACCTTGGATATCCGTCTTTAACTTCTTTGAAATTTTCTAGATGAGTACCTTCACAATGGTCCATCATACTGCACCTCACATACCTTTCAAAACATCAGACGAATGGAATGCCGCTCAGGCACAACTCAATGGAACAGTTCATTGCAATTATCCGCATTGGTATGTTAACTCTTCGCCTACCTTTTGCTTAGGTTTTTTGTTTCAACTCAGAATGCGTTTCATCTTTACTTTTTGGTACTTCCCAAAGGAAGAATAGATTTAGAAGTTTAAATGTTTTACACTTGGACAATATGTGTTCAAAGAATCTATAATTGTCCTTTATAACCTCTAGAAGTACAATACTTGCATGGAAACAAATTGAAATTGCTAGTTAATTGTTAATCTGTTGTAAAGTTATGCCAAAAAAACAAACAAACAAATTGTATCTCTCCTGTTCTGTTAACATAATGACCATCAATTGATCAAAATTTACTATCCTTTTTTTGCGGAAGGATTAAGGGAGTTAACCTTTTTCTTTTGCAGGATCGAGATCTTATGCCACGATATCAATGTTCATATTCCCCACCATATTTCTTCGAGGATTCCGAGTTACAATCTTCGGGATGCTCATAAGGTGCTCCAAGAGAACTGGGGAGAGGTGCGCGACAATTTTTCATCCCACTTAATGAGTTACTCATTGATGAGTTCACAAGCATCATCAGAATTGGATGCCATAAACTGCTTAGCATTTCCATTAACATTATTATCCTGTGGACATTTGAATTTGACAGTATCTCAACGAGGCCAACTGGAACTGGCGCCTGATGAAGACGATACTGACTTTGTGTCATGTGTATGACCACGAGCGATACTACGTCCCGTTTGATGAAATTGCTCCTGATGAATCCTACCCCATCCGATTTCTGAAGGAAACCATGCCTGATTATGCATGATAGAGGTGCTACTCACAACTTTCTTTTTTTTTCCGCCATTTTTTTATCAACCAAATGAGACGATTCGAGTCCAAGACAAATTTTTGGTCCTCAGATTTGTCACTTTTCTACTGAAGAGATTCTGAAATTTTGACTTACTACAAGGACAACAGCGTAGCCTTCTTATCCAGAATTTGCCTACATACCAGATTCGTTATTGTCGTGGGTTGCTTCTGTATTTTCAAAAGCTATTTAAGAAAAAAAATATTAGTTTATGCGTTCATTGTTAGTCTTAGAGGTTTATTTCCTTTCCTTTCCTTTCTTTTTATAAAAAAGGGGGCAATAATGATACTTTTTGGGATCGCGCACATTTAAAAAGGTCTGCGCTGCGCCGCCTTAAAGTGTTTCTAAATGAAGCAACAGGCATGACTAAGCAACAGGGGCAAAGTTGAGAATAAAATACAAGCAAGTAAAGCGAAAGCATATCATCTATAGTTATATATTAACACCCGATGCGGACCATAGCCTCGCATACCTTACCGTTTACCTCAGTCACCTAATTATCCACTAAAAACTTAAAATCCCTCTCACTAGTCCTAATCATTTGAGAAGTCGTCATCTACTCCAATCATTAGATAACAAATAATTTCTAATACTAATTATTAAGGATGGCATAAGTTTTTCTAACCACATTTAATATTATATCTAAGGTAATTCAATTGCCCCCAAAGCGGAATGTAGATGGTGAACATATGATATTATTGATATAATGATCAAGATCAATTCTAAGAGGTGATGACCGAGGATCGATTCTGTCATGCATCTAATATCTATGTATCTGAATGAATTTTCTTTCGTATCCATAAAACCAGACTTAAAAGAACCATTGAGGTAGCAGACATAAGTAACTCAATCAGCACTGGTATAGCTCATTAAGTAATTAGGCTTTCACTTCTCAGTACCCCACTAACTAGCCACTTTATCCTTTTTCTGCTGGTGCTTCCAATACTTTATTAGATGCTCCATCATTCCCCGCCTCGCTCTGTGCCCTTCTCCAACCCTACCACCACGCACTCGCACTCGTAATGGAATCGAGTAGCCTTCCAACTACGGTCGTGTAATACGACAAAGCGTGGAACGTGAAAGCATGCTATAGAAAAATCCAACAAAGAAGATAAAGTGGATCGCTCGAAAAGATCATACATTAAAAAAGAGGAGGAAAAGCGGATGAACAGCAAAAGGTTGCCCAAAAAAAAAAACCGAGTTCCGATTCCAGGCGCAAAACTCGAGGAGGAGCAACGACGACGTACATCACTGTCTCGAGGTGTCAGCGCCGGTGGCGGTGGTGGACTGCACGGTGAGAGCGGACATGCTGGGGGAGGAGGGGGCGTCGATGACGTGCGGCTGCGGCGGCGGCAGAGGCAGAGGGGGGCGGCGGTTGAGCTGGGCGGCAGCGGAGGAGGGGTGACAGGAGAGGACGGAAGCGAGGGAGATGGGCATCAGGCAAAGGCCCTTCCCCTGCAGGTACTGCATGGCCGATCCCATGTCCTCCCCCATCAGCTTCGCCACCTGCCGCTCCGCCGCCGTCAGGCCGTCGTTGCCCACTGCTGCCGCAGCATCGACGGATCCTGGCCGTTCTGCTCCTCTCTGCCATGTAAAAAATGTGTTTTTTTGGCAGATTTTTGATTGAATCATCGTCTTAATTACCAATCTAATCGATTAAATTCGATCCAATAAATATATCTATATCCAAGTACGCAACAATGGTTGATACGTGTGCGTACGTACCTCTGGAGACGCATCGCCGACTAGTGGTGCCACCGAGGTTGCTCCGCCTAATCTGCTCATGCTCAAGATCTGTACTGCATCATATGGAGATGATTAGTAAACAATATGATCGACTGCTCTTTGATCAAAGCTTAACTACACTCAAATATAAGATATAATAAAGCAGAGAGACTATCTATATCCATGTTAACGTGGTCCCCGGAATGAAACGTTAGAACTAGTGAAGAGAAGCCATTAATGAAGACTTGGAGCTGTTCTTAGAGATATGTTATCCGCATCAGGAAAACGTGGATAGGCCGGATTTGGTGCATTGTATGCGTGAAGAAGACCAAGAAAATAATTTATTAAAGATGATGAGATGAGGAAAGAAAGAAATTTTACCTTCACCTGGAGCTGCAGGAATTTAACGTAGTCAATGATCTCATCCAGCATCGATGCCTTGTCCGTCTGCAGCACCAACAGTCACAATTCAATTAGAATGTGCAATGCTTTGGTAAGTTGTTGCTAACACTGCAATATTGCAGGCAGCATGAACACTGTCCACTTCCAAGTGAGGCAACATCGTGTCTCTAGTAGAGAGTTCGAGGAAAAAAAATGAAGGCCGGGTGAGGAAGAAGAAGACCTTGTTTGCGCTGGGCAGCAACTCCTGCAAGGCTTTCATTCTCTCTGCGATCCTCTCCCTCCGTAGCTGAATCACAAAAACAAACAAGAGCGGTTAAAGACAAAAGTTTGGTAGGAGAGCCGGAGAAGTAAGCGAGCAAGAAAAATCCAAAATTTCGGATAGGGAATATAGAAGAGAGAGCAGAAGCATTTGATCTTAAACCAATTAAGATTCAGAGAAGAAATATTAAAAAGAAAGAAAGAAAGAAAAGGATCTTTCTGCTTCTTTGGCAGATGGCCTACTCTTTCTGCGATGCTATGTGGATCGGTAGCTTGTCCTCGCCTAGCCCTGACCCTTGGTCTTGGAGGTGCCTGCGAACCTCCGCCTGTGTGTGCCGAAGAGACCGGCGCCGTTGCAGCAGAGGGCTGTCCCGCCCCGGTGGTGGTCGCCGCTGACGATAATCCTCCGTAGCTCTGTGACATTCATTGGTATAAGCATGTACTAATTTCTCTGTTATTCTTTACATGTATTGGTTTGTACGATTAGAAGAAATAGAAGAGACCTGAGCACTGTGATGCTGGAAATGGTGGTGTTGGTTTGGCGTTTGAGCTGGGCGCTGGAATGATCCAAGGAAGCTACCGTTGTACAATACTTCTGCGTCCTTCAGATCATTACAAACCTCACCTTTAGCAGAAACGGAGATTTGCTTTCCCTCGTCAAGAGGAAATTAGAAAAACAATTGCGTACCAAAGGATTGGGGGTTTTGAAGCGCGCATCGACCTCTGGCGATCTGTCGACCAGACTCGAATCACCTGCCCCTCCGTTGCCGAGGGAGAGCGGAAGCGGGACAAAGAGCCCCGTGTCGCCCCCGGCCTCCGGCATTCGCCCTAACGACTGGAATAGCATCCGCTGCAGCATCGACTTCCCCATCGGAGAGCTATCTTCGGAGTCAGAAGCCTGTTGCTGTCGGATACGCGAAGCAAGAAGTGATGACGACTCATCGTAGGGCGGCGCATACCGGATGCCTTCATACGCCGCCTGCTCCTCCGGCGGCCTAACGGCCCTATCGAGCGACCTCCCGAGCCCCTGCGACCAGGTAGCTCCGAAGCCGGATACCATCTGATCGAAGAACTCGTCGCTTCCTCCGCCATTCTGGAGCTCATGGGGGCCGATGTGGGCGGCGAGGCCAGAGGGCACCATTCCGCCGAGGGACGTCGCTACTCCTTGCATCTCCTTGCTGCTGGGCTGCATATCTTCACCTCAGCTACCAAAAACCTAAAGTTTAGGATCAGGGTTTCGCTGGAGGAGGAGAAAGCTCGAGGTGGAAGACGGCCATGATGGTGTTGCAGTGGGGAGTATTTATAAAACCGCAGTTTAAGTTAAGCAAATTAACAAGCGATTAGGAGATTAATAAACAATGGATTATTTCCCGGAAAAACGGGGGTCAGCATGCGATCGCAGTCGCATGCTATTTCTTATGGCACTGCCATCGGATTCCATTCCATTCCAGGCTTCTGCAGCTTGTCCCATCAAAGCAATTACGGTACAGAATGAAATAAAAGTGAAATTGAAATTTATTGTTTCTGGCACTCAAATATAATTGCAAAATCTAAGTGCTCCTAGCAGTTAATTCAAAAAAACTAAGGGAATAACTATTAAATATGCTCAAAAAGTCATATTTAAAAAGGAAAATCCATTCTGACTAAACCCCATGTCTTTCTCACACCTACTTTAAGGCCAAGCTAAGGATAATAAAGTAACTAGAGAGGAAGAAGTCACCATGAACTCAATCATGTAATATGTTTGTCGAACACTTTATTGCTGCTCAATGGAAGAAGCATAGCCATTAATCCATTGCCGTGGGTCAGAAACTGCACTTAGGAAATTGAATAGCAAGGATCACATAGTTAAAAAGTCAGCATTAAAAAACTAAGCAATTAAAGATTAGACAAGGACTGACAAATGTTATTTTGGTCGTAGAGAAACAAGAGAATTGCTGCTATAATACTTTGTCCCATGAATGTTACACCTGAAAACCTAACATGCTGGCGACATGTAGAAACACAAGTGACTACGCAAAATGACCACCATGGGCAACTACAAGTCTACAACGCCATGGTTAAGGCATTAAGTCTTTACAGTGGCCAAGTCAGAAGTTGTAGGTAGGTAATTTTAACTATACAAATAGACTACGTAGAACTTAGCTACCTTAAAATTTCCAGAAATTGGTTTGTTTTTCCATCCATATAGTGGGAAACTACAATAGAGTCGCAGATTGCAAGCTTTGCACCCACAATTCTCCAGTCGGGATATCAGCGCCCACATTGGGTTATACCCAAATGGTAAAATACAGTGATGCCGGGCCTGATGAAATTATGGTATTAGTAAGAGTTGTTGATAGACACTCAGGTCCGTCTTTTTCTCTTCCTTCTCTTCTTACTGGGAGCATCGCTCACTGAGGTCTCATGCGTTGTATTCAACTGCACCTTTCCTGGTTCCTCAGATCCTCTAAGCTTGACTCTCCCCTTTCCAGAAGCAATATTCGCCTTTGTTTCAGTGCCTGATTCTGGAGTGATGTCATCCTTTATTTTCAACACTGAGTTTGAATTGTCACTGTTTAGTTTGCCTTTCAGGGAATCCCTTCTGACCTTCCTACCAACAGACTTACGAGTGCCATCAATAGATTTCCTGCCAGATTTGTAATAGTTATCCTTCACCTCAGTTCCAGCTATATCTGTAGATTGATCAACCTTCAAACTGCCATCCATGGGCCGCATAAGTTCCTTCTTAAGCTTATTGCCAGGCTCAGTGCTGCCATCTTTCGATTTACTTGCAGCTCTCTCTGTTATTTTAATCGAAGAGCTGGTGGTATCATGAAGGTTTGAAGAGGCAGCTTTAGAAGGTCTACCTTTGCGGCGATGACCAGATCCAGACGCTGTGTTACTGGTGTCAAAGAAAAACTATTACACTCCAATAAGTTGGGTAACAAACAAGGATTCAAGTATAGTTCTTATCAACCTTTTTGTAGTTGGCTCTTTATCAGTTTCCTTTGAGATGGATGTTGACGTTAATTTCGTTCGTTTCCTTCTTGGCCTAATTCAATTGAAAATAACAAACAGCAAACAGCAAAAAAATTTACATAAAATACCACAATAAAACAACCTTTATCCAAAAGTCACTGTACTCTACTATCTGAAACACCAAAATCATGTTAGAATTTTGCAAGGTGATGTCCTAACTTTTTACAATTTCAATTAATCTAGGGGACTAGCTTCAGACATGCAATCTCTGAAAGGTCTTGTTGCTCAAAATATAAATTAATCCTTATTGTAAAAAATATTCCAAGTTGAGGAATATAGATGTAGATAATTGAAAAATATCAGGTTAAGCAGCAGAAATATTTGTTTCTGAATAAAAAAATATTACAATTTCATAATGGTATAGAAACAACTACAGATGTAAATGAGAAACCAAAATAGTAGTGAACTGCAATCTGAAAATTTCATGGGGTTCTACATACATGTAAGATCCTAAAAGTAAGTATAGAGCCATATTAAAACCCTTAGGGCAGAGCATTGTTGTTTAGTAATTTTTCAACAAGTTTCAAATCATAACTACCATAAGGCTGAGTAATATCCACAATTCTTCTATTTACAATGCAGTTTTCACTCCAATCATTCCAACTTGAAATTAACCAAACTGGTTGGGAAAATAAGAAGTCATTTTTATGATTATTTATAAAGCCAAAATAAACCAAATGTTTTGGTGTGAGCTGTGCAGTGACAATTGTTCTTTGCACTAATTAGGATGTGAAATTGAAATATAATATTATGCTATTTCAAAAATTGTTGACGTTTTGATTCAGCCTGAACAAGGAAATTCAAGTTGAAAGTTTAGAAAAAGATTTTGTTTGCATTTGAAAGCTGAAGCAAAGTTCGGAAACCATCAGAAATACATAAAGGATAACAAATCTGATTTAGCATAATTCCCTGAGCAAATATTAATAATTAATGCGAATAATTAATTATTCATCACAACAAACCTGCAGAAAATAAATTGTGGAAATGTAAGGCTTACACTGGAAATACATAAAAGCAGAATAAAATTCAGAACAGTTTTTAGTTACGTGAAATGTTAACAGAACATACTCTTCTGAAGAAGCTTCATGATTTTTGGAGTCTTCTATTTGTTCCTGCAGGCCAAATCAGTGAAAATTAGTACAAAAGCAACATGCACATATAAAAAGAGATTTGGAATAATTCACAGACCGTATCATGTTCGCTGCCATCCTTAACCAATTTCCAACGTTCTTTACTCAACAATAGTATTTCTACCTCGCCATCAATATAGGTAATCTGAACAGCATTAAAATGTTGTACAAAAAAATCAAAGTCACATGTTATACTAGATTGCAGAAGCAACAAAAGCTACATGCAGAAGCTGACATTATTTATACCTTGTGCTTTCTCGAAACATTGTCATAAGAATCAACAACACCATCATAAAACCTGAGAGAAGAAAATCATTAATGCAAAATAGCAATTGGCAACTAAATAACATAATAGATACGTAATATCAATAAACCTTGGAAAAGGACAAGCTAGGATATCATGACACCACTGATATAAATTACTAAATATCAATGGCAGTAAGAGAAACATAGTAATGCAAACTCCACTTTAGTCAAGCCACTTAATTCATGTCCATCTATTAGATGTAGATAGAAAACAGTTAACAGAGTAAGAAAACAATGGACAAAACCAAAGGGTTTAACAACCATAGTTGTGGGTTTGGAAGTTGATATGTAGAGAAATGAGATATGCATATGATTGCTATTTTTGCTGATTGAGGAGAGCATTCCTAGATGTATGAGAAAATATCCAAAAGACGTGATGCAGATGGAAACCAAATAAATGGTTTAGTTATGGATAATGATGGGAGATTATAAAATCTAACAAAAGAAGACAAATAAAAGAATCATGTCAAAGTAATACATTTAACTATAAATAAAGTTATAGGAGGCATACAACAAAATGAAACAACAAAATTATAGTGCGCACAGCACATGCAGTACATCCATACTATTCTGTTGACAAGGAATCTTTCCTTCTGTAAACCCAACCAGGAAGTGATTTTTCAGAATTTGCAACAAACAGCCATTTGGCTTCAAGTGAAAATGTTTCTAACAGTGAAATCACATAGGCCAACAGAAAACCAGAGTAGATTTCATACATAAACAAAATTATACTCACTTCTTATCCATTGGCCACCATACCCTAATTTTGGAACCAACAAGGTCCTCGCCCACTTCTTTCTTGCGAGTTCGTATTCCAAAAATCTAAATGAATAGAAGTGCTCACAAATCAAACCTCATATTTATGAACTATAAGAGGGTAAATGAACAAGGGCAATACACAGTAGAAGACAAAAAAGAAGGAAAATAAATGTCTAAACTATATAATAATTATAGTCTAAAGAAAATAAATGTGATTCCAAATTATCCTAATCTACAAGAAAATAATTACAGAATAAAATCTCAATTTTAGTCAATATGGACTTCTCAAATGTTTTAATTTGAGTTAAGCCAATATTATGCTACTTAGATGACTATCTGAATAGATAATGACCATTGTGTATAAAGGATAAAGGGTAAAAAAAACTTAGAACCATCATGTGTAACAACTTATATTAAACTGAAATAAATCAATAGTACTATGAGTGGACATTTTAGAAAGCATGGAGGTATATGGAATACTGGTAAATTGCAAGTGTGTGTACAATTTACCAAATATAGATGTTGAACAGGAACATAAAAAACACTATACATGAAGCAACAGAATTGTAAAGTCACAGAATGAAAGCAACCCTTGGCATAATCCTTAGGCTCTAACAAACATACTTGTCACTCTGAACTCTCATAAAAAACACTGTACATTAAGAAACAGTATTGCAAAATCACTGAATAAAAGCAAGTGATCCTTTAGTTAACAAACCCAAGGCTTTAACAAGCACACTTGTCAGTCTGAACTATCTATACCCAACTAAACTTGTACAAATTCAGATGTTATAAGTTGCAATATAACCACAATTATACAAGTGCTAACTAAAGAAAATTTCAAAGTTAAACAAGCAGACATTTAAGGAAAAATCAAGAAATAGAAACCCTGGATGGGCTACAATATGCATTATCCAGCCAGAAGGGAAAGGCCTAGATAACAATTGAGTAACATGTCAGGTTCACATCTTTTTTACATTGAACGTGAGAACAAACATTTTCTCATCAAAAATACTCTGACCCTTTATGATAATTGTCGAATGACATGATACTTGAGTCCATGATAACAGATGTCTAGAAAACACAATAGTAGATATCTTGAAGCACAATAGTAAACAGGAGTGAAACTATTCTGAAACATCTCATTTAGCTGGCTGACCAACACTATGGGACGACAATGAATCATCTTCCTCACATTGACACAGTGTGGAAGATCTTACAAATATATTTAAAAAAGAAAGAGAATAACATATGGAAAAAAAGATAAGTTGGTTAATGTTATACCAGTTCGTAAAACAATGATGCATACAGCTCTCGAATAATTATTACTGAGACGAACATAAGAAATCCTACAATAGTCCAAGTTATTGGTTGAAGACAACACCTTTACAACTGGTTCCATGGTTGTATCATCTTGAGCCTTGAGATTATCATGCTGCTTAATTTTGGATTTCCGTAGTTTTTGTAATGTATCTTCATCATTAGTCTTGCTCGTTGATCCCTTTCTTCCTCTTCTTCTTTGAGATTTCTCCACCAGATCTTTTGCAACAGTTGCTCGTTTGATATTAGCATGATCATCATCATCTAATTCTTTCAACTCAGTATCTTTCAGAGAGAGACTTTTGTCAACCACCTTAGATACTTCCTCTTGCAAAGCAGACACAGATTGTTTTGATGCAGATAAATTTGAACCAAATCGGCCTCGTTTTCGTTGGGTTGCACTAGGAATTTTCATTTGGGCTCCGAATGAATCTGTAATCCGCAGCAACATCAGCTGCACAAGCAGAGGCAGGTCATGTATATTTTTATGGTTCTATGATCTTTAGTATGAGATACATAAAAAAAATCAGCACCATCTCAAAGAAAAAAAAGGCAGAGCTGCAGCATACTTACCATTAGTTTTGCGGGATTCAAGATCCAAAACAGCATCTAGCTTTACATCTTTTGGTCCCACCTTGCCTGAAACATCTTTGTCAGCTGCAGCAGCTGTTTTGGATTGATCAGCCAGAATAGAAGATTCAGGCTTGTGCTCTGGATAAGAGGATCTGAGTGTTGATTCACTAATATTATTACTCTTTACTGAGTTAAGCGATTTCTCAGGAGCAGTACCTTCTTCAGGACAAAGTACTGTTACTTCCACCTTTGCAGATTCCTGAAATAGAAGGAATCAACATCCATTCATGCACCTGAAGAAACCTATCAGAAACAGCCATTTCAGACAGTTGTCATCTGCCTGAAAGACTAATGAGTGGGTAATCAAATGATGAAAAACAAAAACAAATAATGAATTATCTAACAAATCTATCAAAGAGAGATAGGCATTAAAATTAGTAAAAATAGATAACAGCCTTTTGGCAAATATGTGTGACCCAAGGTGCATGTTGAGAAAAACAAACACACTCATTTATAATAATAGATACAAAAAACTAAAAAAACACAAAAATGTGATGACATGAAGTCAGTGAGAAAGAATGAGTGAAAATATAAATTAATAGACAATGATCATAAAATTCTGTTTAATCTCATCCATTTTTGGCCAGAGACAGATCTTTTACCTTCATTTGAATCCCTAGGCAAAGATATATCATTAGTATTATTCTGATCCTTTAACTAATTTATAACAGCATTAATACAGATTCTCCTATATCCCTTGCACCTACAATTGTAATTGATTTAACTTGTCCAACTATACACTTGTTTGTCTTTGAACATATTTGCATCAACTTATTTCTCTCTTTTTATCTTCTATTACAACAACACATAATTACTTCGGGATTGTAGTAATTTTAATTACTTTTCAAGTAACCCCACATATTCATCTATGTATTATCATCTTTGCTATATTAAATTTTTACACAGGTATGTTCGTACCTGTCCAACACTCTAGTCAATAAAGTAGAAAGGTTATATGCTTACCTTCAAAACCTACAGAATTTTCCTTCAAAATGTTGTCCTATCAGTTGTAGAATTTTCGTTCTAGTCTAGAAACTTATGCTGATCACACAAAAATTCAAAAGTTCCCCTCCACTTCAACCACTTAGTCCTTTACCATATGCATTCCTTAAACTCTCTGGTCCAATAACCGCCTAGAGACTCTTGTATAATCCTTTTTACTAAGTCCGCAATAATCATTCACAATCCTTCTTCCGATACCCCTGATCCTCAAAAATATCTTTAGAGAGAAATTATCATACTACAACTTCAAAACAAACAAAAGTATAACCCCTTTTTCAACAATTTGAGACTCAAAGATAGTTATTTATACCTTTTGGCCAACAATTTGAGACCCAAAGAGCACCTTCAGACAGATGTTCATTGTAAACAATAAGTGCAAAATGCTAAAAATACAGAACCATGAACAACTACATCAAGATGACGAAAAATAATTTTTAGCATAAATTATTGAACTAAAATTTCACAACCAAAAGTGTCTAAGAACTGTCAGGGCAAGAAGGATGCAAGCAAGATATAAGCTACTTATGGAATCCAGAGAGAAGCACTGACAAGATGTGAAAAATTCATTGAGAACAAAATCATAAGAGAGACCAATTCATTATGAGAGATCAATTTATTGTTACATCCAAATAGTTGCGAAAATTTTATCATAAAGCTAAATGACTCTAAAATAGATCTTAACTATGTATTAACAAAATTATCCATTACAATAGTTAATTTTAATTGCAAGCAGTAAGGTAGCTTTTCATATATGCTGTCCATATACAATAAGCTGCAATTAATAAAATTTCCAAAGATTAAATGTACTTGCAACAGAATGATATTACATTTTGTCTATTTAGTGAGTTCAGGGTAATGAGGATAAGATACTAAAAAAATATCTTTCTATTACATATATGATGTCCTCACAAACACATACATAAAAAAGAATCGAGAAATTGCTATAAGCTTTAACTTCAGTACCTTGCTAGCAACATACTACTTTAGTGAGACAGCAGACCTGCACCACGATCAACCTAGTTGTATAAGACTTACTAACCCATGGCTCTCTCTCTCTCTCTCAAGAAATGCCAAAAGCAACTCATCTCTTTTGCATGAGAACTAATCTTCCTGCTTGTTATGGAATTGAATCATCCACAAACTTGGGATGAGTTTACTCTCTTCAGTTAGCACTAATAGGGTGTACCTACATTGCATTACGGAGGCAACCAGTCAGGTAATTGATTTCACAATTCCATTGAATTTGTGGGCTCACTCGTGATATCACAACTCATCAAAATTGAAGTGATCATTAAGAAAATGAGAACTCCATCTCTTATCTCCATATTGGAGAGGATTGTCAGCTATAGTTTATTCTCTATATTGTCAAAGCACCCCAGCTGCTAGATGAAATCTAAGTCCGAGAAGTATTTGTAAGAGGGAGTCAATAGTGATGTTATTGTGAGCAAATTGCTCAAGTTTAATCGAGAAAGATCTCTCCAAAAGGCAAGACACAAGGACAGTTTAGGCACCTCCTTCCTAGGGTCTTTACAAGTACAAATAAGAAATAAGGCAAACAGGGAAGAAATATTATTCACTTTACAAAACATATGCCAGTCAAATCAAGAAGAGAATGACCATTTTCCATGTCAGGGAATGAATCTCTTTTATTTTAGAAAAAAAAATGAATTTCCTATCTCTTAATAAACAAATATCTAAAACAAAAATCTCCAAGATTAATTGTTACTTATAGAAAATAGCATCAATATTAAGTTGACTACATCACATGCACACATCCATAATCCGAAATTAATGAGCAATAAAAACGTATACGCACCATAATTTCACCTGATGTATTCCTGTCATTTTGCTTTATTCCACCATAACTTTCTTGGCATATGGAGTCTACAAGTTTACCATAATCATTAGAAAATGAGCCGACAGATTGTGATAATTCCAAAAAATATGGTTTTAATTTCCCAGCACAATTTCTGATAACTTTTTCCCCTAGCTTGCGTACAGCAGGCAAAATATTCTGAGGACAAACAAAAAGTTAGATCAGATAATAATTTCATTAAATGAGACAATAAATGTTGAAAGGCAGACATTTACTTTATCATAATTTTTAACAGTATCCAGCAGACATGATATTAACTCTGAGGAAATATCTTCACTTTCCTCAATAACCAGTGTCATAATCATCTCCATTGAAGATAAGACCACCTCAGAATGGTTTGGCCTGAAAAATCAAACAAAAATTAGCTTACAAGTGTTCTAATAAGTTATAAAATCAGCTGAATCAACAAGTAAGCGATGCTAACCACCTACTGGCAAGAAAAAAATTAAAGTGGATGCTTCAGATGCGGAAAGATGAATCAGATCATCAACGTAACCCTGTACTTGTAATTTGCAGAGTACATTAACAGCATCAGTTTGACTACATTACCAAAACTTTGAAATCTGTCCAAACAAAGCTTTTGATCTTGATTTTTGGTGAATCCCTAATACCTGCATAGAGGCACTTTGATGCAGGAGGATTTGTTGGATCTTTTTTATTATTTTAAGCAATTTTTGAGTTTTTGGTAATTAAGATATTTTTGATAATTTCTATCATTTTGTATTTTAGGATTTTGAGTCCGTTGAAGGTTTTTAGGATTTAGAATATGTTAAGATTTTTTTTTCTGTTAAGATTTTTTCTTTCTTTTGCATCTAATGGATTTGGTCTATTTAAATAATTATTTGGGATGATGTCAAAGTTTATGTTTTGTGGATTAATAATATTTTCGACATTGCCATTTATTTTCCTATTTCTTGATATTCTTCCGAGTCAATAAGTTTTAGAAGATTGTTTCCGATCAACAGAATCAATGCTATCCGCAGGATAATCGCTATCCCGACCTGCGCCAGTTGGTATCAGTGCCTATCAAATCCGATGAATGGTCATCATGGTCGTGATCGTGACAGACAGGTTCCCACTGAGGAAGTCTCACACCATGATTATAGTACCCAAGACGAGATTTTTGATCTACAAAGAAAAGTTGCAAAATTAACTCAACGTCTGACGACGCGGGATCTTAAAAGTCATGAGTTCCTTTATTCTAATTCTGATTCCACTTTTCAAAACCCCTTTCATAATCGCAGAAACCGTGGTCGAGGGGAACGATACGAAGATATCAAGTTTCTAGTTGATTTTCTCAAATTGTTTGGTACGTTACAAGCAGAGGAATTTATGATTGGATTAACGAAGTAGAGAGAATTTTTTATTAGATGAAGTACCTGATCGGATGAAAGTAAAATTGATTGCCGTCAAACTCAGAAGTCAAACATCCACATGGTGGGGATAGTTGCGGCACTCACGAAAAAAACAAGGCAATACCAAGATCATTGATTGGGAAAAGATGAAGAAGCAAATGAAGAGTCACTTTCTTTCTTTCGGCTACACTCAAACTTTGTTTCAATGACGTCAGGCGTCCAGGCAAGGTGCAAGATCAGTCGATGATTACACGGAGGAATTTTACCAGTTGATTGAGGAAGACAATACCAAGGTGATTAGCAAGTCAATGTATGACAATGACGAAGCTGACAATGATAGTTGTATAACTGAAACTAATGAAAACACAACAGTAAATGATATTGATGCCATTGAATCTGAATTTGCTATTTCAAAGGAATCAGAAGAATCTAGCTCTTCTTTGGCTGGTTCGATTGAAGTCGAAAGGTTATTGGATAATGAAAGAAAAAGGTGCCAATGGAGAATCTGGGGTTTTAGAAGAGAGTCAAGTGCCCCTTGAAGAACATAAAGCATCAACTTTAGTTGTTGAAAAGGTGACGACCAGTTTAGGTAGACCACAAGCATGTTACATAGTTAAAATCCTAAGAATCATGACAATCAACTTTCAGCAAGCATACAGACTGCACTGTCAGAAGTACATGAGAAAACACAGAAGGGATTCTATCAAAGTTTCTATGAAGTGATAGAAGAGGATGATAGAAGACTCCAAATTTGAAAGAGATTACCAAGGAAACTCCTTCAAGTCCACCGACCAAAGAACAAGAGAAGCAATGATAAACTATAGTAGCAGAAATTCGATCAGTGCAGAATACAAAGAAATATGGCTCACCAGCAAGCATAACAAAGCAGCTGTCTCAGAATTAACTTTCAGCAATATTGTTCTTTTGGAAGAAACAAAAACATTCAGAATTTTATCGATGTATCAATGGCGCTAGTGCTTGTACTGGGTAACAGCGGGAAACTTCATTACATAGTAAAATTTGGTAATGAGTTTATCACACACAGTGGCCCTATATTGTACAGAGAACACTAGCTGAACAATATGAAGATTCATACCAGTCACTATCTATTCTTGTCCAACTTGCAAATCAATGAAATATCAGAAGGTGTTCAGAAGTCGAATAGAGTCCTTGAAACATGTTCCGACAGCTCACACTTTGACAAGGATTTGATCAAAATCGAAAGGGAGCTTTTGAAAGGAGCCATAGATCTGGAGGAGTCACTGAAAATGCTTGTCACTCTACAAGAAACTTCAGATTTCATGGTTGGCTCACAAGGGAGGCAAATTAGATTGTTAAAGGACAAGGGAGAAGATGAATCCTCCAGAAACAAAGCACATCGGAAGAATACACACTCCAAAAGTAGGATTTCTTTTGATGGGTCCGTCGATCATTTCTTCAAAGCAAACATGAATCAAGGGCAGAGAGAGCCATCTTTTAACAGTAAAAGCATCATGAATATGCCACACAAGCAGATCAATTTGACCTTTGGCAGTCATTAGTAAAAGGTGACATGGATGGTTATCATCGAATCTCATCCATACATAAGCTTGGGTCTGTTGGTGAAGATTGCATTCTTAATAGGGCATCATCTTCGCAATCACGACAAGCTACTGATGAACCAGAGATTGTTGGATTTAATCGACCATGCAGACTTCCTGTAAGATTATATGTTAGGAATGTTGATCAAGATCTTGAATATTTAGAAGATGTGCAGCCCTTGATAATTGGGGCAGTGTTTCCTATTTAAATAGAGCAGTTGAGATTCACAAGGAAGGAAGCAATTGCATGACACTGAAGCATGCATTGAGAAATATACTTCGAGATATCTTTGGTGAAGAAGCACCTACTAATGCAAATGAACTTGACAGAACCGAGGAAGCTGATTTTGCCTACAGAGATTCAGAAATCACTTGTACGAAAAATGATTTAGTAGAAGAATCAAGCTTTGGAAGACAAGGACCAAATAAAGCTACTCTAGCATGCATCTGCCACAACAAACGATTGCCAAGTTGATGTCAGATGATCTTCCTGTTGGACTACCACCTTCTAAACTCAAGGGCGAGTTTTTTGCAAGAGGATTCGTTGGATCTTTTTTATTATTTTTAATAATTTTTAAATTTTTTGGTAATTAGGATATTTTTGGTAATTTCTATCTTTTGTATTTTAGGATTTTGAATCCGTTTAGGGTTTTTAGAATTTAGAATCTGTTAAGATTTTTTTCTTTTCTGTTAGGATTTTTCTTTCTTTTGCATCTTAAGGTTTTAGGTCTATTTAAACAAATGTTTGGGATGATGTGTTTTGTGGATTAATAATATTTTTTTGTTGTTGTCATTTATTTTCCTATTTCCTAGTATTCTTCCAAGTCAATATGTTTTAGAAGATTCTTTTCAACATTCGCAGTCGATCAACGGAATCAATACTGCCCATAGGATAATCGATATCACGTCCGGTGTCACACTTCTACTATAAATCACTCTTGTGTAGCAGCATACTATGACAGTAGAAAATGAGCTTGTTTGGAATATAATTTGGATCCCTTGAATCTTATGAATCCTTAGTAATAAAGTCTAATAGTAACTACGGCCGATCTTCAATTCCTAAGATTGCCTCAGGCAAGGATCTACTCTATCATCTTTCCAAGTTCACATTCAAGTTGTATTGACCAAAGTAACAGACTAAACTTGATATAGGATTTAACAAACCATTATATCTACAACCCAAAACATCAAACACCTTAGAGAACGAACATGCTTTTGTCTTCTTAATCATCCTTGATCCGTTTCTGATCTTTATCAAATTGAATCAAAATACAGGAAATGTTGCCAAGATTTTTATTCCAAGATTAACCAATGAGTACATACTTCTGAATAAATAATTTTTTCTAAGTTTATCACGTCCTCCAACCAATAAAGCATCCAGATTTGTTTATATTTAGAATCCAATGTAGTCCCAGATTCTACCATCAGATTAACTTCTCCATTCATAAGGCATGAAGTCTATGATTGAGTTCCCAGTAAATTCTTATTGGTTAAAATGTAGTGTATCAAAACAGGGAAATATAAAAAAAAAATTAATCATCAAACTTACTTATTACCTTATCGTCTTTAGAAAATGGGAAAACATTTCTAGAATCAAAGCATCACATTCAAGATCCAACATCAGAACACATGACCTAACTTTTGCAACAGTTTCCAGCATTGAAACTCTCTTGGGAAATGAGCGACTTGACATATCATCCAAATTTTCAAATGCTCGGACAATCAACTGAAATATTTCCTGAAAAATTCGAGTTTGAAAATGTCACTAAAACTGAAACTAAAAGACACAACGATTATCTAAAGGATATCTACATAAATACAGGTTTACTAACCTTCATTAGATCATCATCATACGGAGCTTCAGGTGCTGTTATTCTTGTGATTTCACTAAAGCATGCTGCGACAGCCACTTTAACATCTACATCTGAATGTCTCAACAGCTCCTTAGCCACCAATGATCTAATCAAGGGGTTAAGTACATTTGACATTGATTGTGCTGGGGATTGCTCCACTTTTGATAACAGGCCCTCAGTTTGCTAGGAAATGACAGATGAAAGTGAAACAATGCAACTAGCAATGAATTTTTCACTTAAAAAACGCACAAGCAAACAAAATCAATCATAGACTGATTTCAATGGATCACCTGGAAATCAAGGAGCTGATAGGAAATCATTTCAGGTCAAAAATAGAGTTTCCTAGCATAGCAACCAAAAATAACTAATTGGGGTCTATCTAAATAGATATCAAGTGGGTTAAGCATAAAACTTTAAAAATCAACTTATCCCTATCCACATTTACCAAGTGGATTGTGATTGGCATTGGCAAATCTGATTTTATCTGAAAAAAGCCTATTGAATCAGCCAAAAGAACCATCAGAAGATATGTAAAACTACCTAAAATTGGATGGATTTAGCAAGAAATCAGCAAGATTTAGGTGTTTCATCAAATCTCACTCAGTTCAACTCCGAAAAAAGGAAAAGAAAGAGAGGGGAAGAGAGAGAGAGATAAGCTGCACTTGTCAAAAGCTACATGATTGGTGAAGGGTACTCTATTGGCCATGACAGATGCAGTGTAATTTGGATGGTGCAGAGGTGGAATCTTGGTGTGAGATTTGGAACAGAGGCATACACGAGGTGAAGTTTAACTGCCATTAATACTGGCAGCATCGGCGTGCACTTTGTGAAAGTTCAACAATACAAGGTCAGTAGAAAAGCATTTCTTGGCCATTAACAACTAGCAAGAATCACATTAGTAGTATGAGATTAACTGGACAACAAATCAGAATGCCATAGTAAATAGAACTATGAAATGAGCTACATCAAACCATATAACATCCGAGAAAATGGACATTTTACTATGATAATACTGAAACCACATTGAGCAAGTAGAATAAACAGTGCTTTGATACAACTGATGAATGTGTAGCCAACATTGTCAAAAACCCTATAGCGCAAAACTACCAACAATATCAATAAACTCTAACCGACCTGATCATTCACATAACCTTCTGGGATCTATGCTCAAATAACTCTTATAATAAAAAATTATTTTCAGGGGAGAACAATCTAAACTCACGCAGTAGACAATACAATTTTAAGTAATTCAACGTAAAACAAACCATGATTCAAACATGTATACAAATAAAATGTCCTTCCTTTAGCAACTAGCAGGGAAAGTGGCAGTAAATATTGCTGAGGCTTACATCCAGAATGGAAAGAAGTTCATCAACAGCAGATGGAGGAGACAAAAGCCTGCTTCCAACCTCCCGGAGCTGATCCTCCAGCTCATTCTCCTTGGTTGCCATTGCTCAGAGCTTCAGATCCGGGATTCGTCGATCTCCCACAATATCTAAGAAGTCAATACCTTAGGAGCACCAGATTAAATAAAGGAAACAAGGAAATAGATCGTAGCGTCAGGCTCCTCGCCAAAAAGACCACGAAGAGGATATACGTTTCGAATCATACCTTTGCACAATAATCTACCGTCTTCTTTGTTCGTCGGCGATTCAGCGCCCCGGCAAATCTAGGGTTTTGGAGGCCGGGGAGGTGTACAGGCTCGAAAGGTACGAGGGGGAGAGAGAGAGACAGAGAGAGGAGAAAGAAAGAGTCTGGTTTACTCGGAAGATGAATGCCAGACCTGGCGGTACCCGTCCGGTGTATGCAATCGGATTTACTGAGAGAGGTTCACGTCCGCCTCTGGGTTTCAAATCGACGCGTTCCGCTCGCTGACGTGCAGTTCACGTGACACTACTATTGATGAGGTGGCGGTTCCCTTTCATTTTAGACATTTACTGAATAAAATCCTATTTTATTAGCGTTTTTCTTTTTCCAATTTAAAAAAAAGCAACATCTCATATTATAATTTTTTAATCAAAACTATTATAATATAAAATAATATTAGTTTCAAAGTGTCCTGGACTACGGTGCACCAGTTAAATCCTTAAATAGATAATTAGACCTTTTGAATTTGAATTTAAATTTAAGTTTAAAGTATAGGAGATTTTTCCTCTAACCCGATTTACTTTGATTATCGGTGTGAAATTTTCGTAAAATCAGATCGATCATCTTCAAAATTAATGTATTATACTTGGATTTCTTTTGTGGATATCTCTCTTGACGATAAGTCATCAATGTTAACTAGTTTAGGAACTTTCTTGATGTAGCTCAAGGTTTCCTCTCTTTACACTTACGCGGGTCAATGTCTTCTTAGGGTTCTACTTGCTCGAGTTTTCTCTGACCATGACTAACACCTAATGATGACAATCACCTCATAATTAAATTTGATTCGACTTTACTTAGCCCGACTTGAAGGGAGGACGTGTAATGGTATCTGAGTTATTTCCTGAGCATCCGGTCACACTTCTCGATTGATCAGTTTCATTTTGCGAGCGTTCTCGACTCGTCAATATCCTTCCCTAAGCACTTAACCCTTATCTAATAACATCCCATTCAAACTTGAAAAGGTCATTCGGGATATGCGCTCCCAAGCACTCAATGTTCATCTAGCAACATCCCATTTGGATTCAAGAAGATCGCTTGAGATTTGCGCTCCCAAGGACTCAATGTTCGTCCAACAACATCTCATTCAAACTCAGAAAGGTCGCTGGGAATTTGCACTACCAAGCACTTAATATTCATCCAACAACATTTCATTCGGACTCAAGAAGGTCACTCGGGATCTACGCTCCTGAGAACTTAGTATTATTCGTCCCAATAACATCTCTTTCGGACTCAAAAAAATCGTTTGGGACCTGTGCTCCTGAGCACTCAGGGTTCATCTAACAACAACCCATTCGAATTCGAGAGCCCACCTAGAATTAGTCAATCCGGCACTCGACCTCAACTTTGACGATTTGACACCCTAACAAAATGACTAGTGCATATGGTGGACACAAACCATCCTATGTGAAGATTCTTTCGACGGACAACTCATGGACACGTGTCATCCTATGTTTCAACGACTATTATCCCTTGGTGCCCTAGTCGTCGATGAACAGCTCATGGAGAGTTAGACCATGTTAGGCTATGATTTAACGATTGCCTTCCATTTTGTTTAGTTGACGAACACAACATCATATCCTTCCATTCCATTTATGGAATGGAAGGATATGATCTAAAAGACATATCCTTTCATTAATATTTTTGAGGTATAAATGAAATATTATGTTCTAAGAGATGTATGTGTTTTTTAATATTTAAATAAAAGATTATGATAAAAAAGATATGTCTCATTCCAATACTATGAAATATCATTCTACATAAATAATCAAATATCATATTCATAATAAAAATCTTCTCTCAAAAATATTTACTTTCAAAATATTATTTATATATTATTATATACTACAATAACAATATACAATTATTGAATTTAGTAAATCTAAGGCACTCAAAATTATTTTCAAACGTGTACTTTGAAAATAATATTTTTAAGAAATTTATTATATCCTAAAGGAATATTTATTCAGTCCAAGTATATCACCATTGTTGGAGTAAATAGTTTGTCAAGAAAAATAAGTATATGTGTTTTAGATTTGTTCTTTAATTTATTTAAAAATTTATAGAGTTTCTCTACAGTGAAAATTTTATTGTAAAATTAAAATTAAAGAAGTAAAATCCTATAATAATCGATCACCATCACTTTTATTTATCGGAAACACAAACTTCTACACGTCAGTTACGCTTAAATAAGAAAGCAGACTCAATTTTGCAGTCCACTCGTTACTCGAAAACTTGAGATCGAGGATGATTCTTTTTTTTTAAATTCAGAGACATAATTGAATTGGTTATAATAGAATAAAATTATAGAAGAGGATAAGATTCGAAGTTGAAATAATATTCTCCTTCGTCGTAATTATATAAGATCGATGTGCGAGGAGGCTATGGCTATTGCGGCGGAGGATGAACGGCATATCATCGCGCCGGCGTTGTTCGTCTCGCGTGAAGTGAAACCAATTACTCTGCTGCCTCCGGTCAACGAGTAGAACCGGAACCGAGACCGTCACAAGAACAGAATTTTGAATGAATCGAAGTCTTGGTCGGTTTAACGAGTAGAGCCGGACCAAGACCGGTTCACTTACCCGAATCATATTACTGATTCGAGCTGCTCCTTCCTTCCGCATTCTGTGGCTTTCACTGAGCTTGAAGCCCACTCGACCGACGGAACCGTTCAGTGAAGGAAACACAAAAGGACGAGATGTCGAGCGCAGGTCGGCCGTCGGGGGCGTGCCTCAAATGCTTGCTGGTGACCTTCGCAGTCGCCTCGGCGCTGTGCGTCTCTGGCCCCGCCCTCTACTGGCGCTTCAAGAAAGGCTTTGCCACCGCCCGATCTCTCTCTTCCTCTTCCACCCTTCCCGGATGCGCCCCTTGCGTCTGCGATTGCCCGCCCCCTCTCTCTCTCGATGCCGTCGCACCTGGTGATCTCTTTTCTTTTTCTTTTTTAAATTCCTCCCTTGGTTTCCAATACTGATCTGGGTATTGTGGTTGATCCGATCCATTTTTTTCGTAGTTAGAAGGATGGATCTGGTCAAAATTGGAAATTTTGATACTTAGGATCTTTCAGTGGCTGGGAGATGTGTTTCATCCAAATTTTCTCGGTTTCAGATTTGGCAATCTTGCTAATGCATTGTCTATGCAAGTTGTAGGTGTATGACATTCTATCTCATCTATAATTGGATTTTTGCTCCATTGGAGTTTTCGGGACTGTCTAATTTCGTGATACAGTATGCGAATTACTAGGATAGGCAAAAAGCGTATATCGTTGAAGGGTAATTAGGACTAGATCCTATAAATAACAAACCAAGAACATGTATTAAGGTGGCATCGGGAATTTATTATCATCATTTTATCATCTTGTTTTCTAGGGAATGCTATGTGTTTATTTCTTAAACTAACCTAGTCTTTGACATTGCATTGTCACCGCACAAATTTACCATTTTCTAATGCACCTATGAACGTTTCATATATGCTTATGGTACACATATATTTTTAAGAGTGTGTCCCGTTGCCCTTTGATCGGTATCGTTCCTTTATAGTAAAAAAAATTATGACTCAAGATAGAAAATTTGAGATTGAATATGATTTTGCCTTGTCCATGAAGATGTAATAGTTCTTCTTATAGGAGAGATAAGCTCTATTAAGTTAAATTTTTGCCCCCTCTCTCTGACCATGTTTGAAGAATTCTTCCCAACCTCCCTAACCTGTACTGCTAGACAGAAGAGGCCCTGGAGTGACATTCAATCTCATTTAACCCAGAATAATTGGTCAAATCCATTTTCATAACATTCTTAACTTAATATCCCTCAAATATGTTGATTATTGTTCATCTGAAAAGTCTTCCATCCAAGTAGCAATTCAACATGATTCATGATTTCATTTAGTTGCCATAAACTTAAGCCAATCCCAAGAGTCTCCATACTTGCAATAAAGTTAGCCACTTTTAACCTTCTACTTATTGTTCTGCTGAGAAATTTCATTTCTCATTGACCATATAACAGTCCAACAATTGATTCCATAAACAGCAAATAAAATCTGTTGAAATTAAGTACTTCAATTTGGTAAGGCTCAACCTTTCTGCTCCACTATGACCAGCTATTTTCCCCTGTGATCATTTGTACAAATATGCCTCAATTGGCCTCCATAGGCTACCATCTCTCGAGCATTTCAGTTAGTTTTGGAGGTTTTCACTGTAAGATAAAATACATGGAAATGGAACTTCTATCTGGTGTAAAAAATCAATGTGAATAACTGATCTAGTGAGTTGATCCAAATCCAAGCCTAGCAATTTATTATATATCCTTCATCCTCTTCCAGAAAAATTCCTCTTAGTAATCTATCCTAGTTATTGAAGAGAATTAGTTGCCTTTAAAGTGCCATGAAAGCCTAGATTGCCAGCATTCATTAATCGCCCAACACTTGACCTCCTTAGGACTTCCATCATTCGAATCTTTCTTTCTCATGAAAACCCAACCAAATCCCACTTGAAGTTAAACCCTTCTTGATAAGGATTGTATTAAAAATAATTCCATCACTCTTCAATCGATCACTGGAGCATGTTGTTTCTCTCTGTTTCTCAATCCACTGACTGGTATTTTTAGTTTGGAGATATTTGAAGTTGCTAAATCATGTATGACGTCTTACAATCTAGAATTGTACCCTGCATGCAAGTGTTTGTTGTTTCATGCCAACTGTATGAAGCTTTATACAAGTTCTATTCTTGGTCAATGTATGAAATTGTTTATTTGAAGTTTATAAAGGATTCTACTGCATTGTATTTCTTCGTACTAATGTAATTTTCCTTTTTTACCTTTCTCAGGATTGTTGAACCTCTCTGTGACAGGTAAAGAAGCATTTGTAGTTTATTGACATTGAAGCTATATTATGGTGCCAAGTTTTCCAACTATATTTTGTAGTGAATTTAGGCATGGTGGCTTATTTCTCCTTTCATTTCTTTTAACTTTCATTGTATTCCTTCAAATATCTATAAAGCCTAGGCATGTGTGATAAAAAGCATCTGGTGAAAGACTAATTATTTTCTAACTCCTTTTTATGGAACCATGCAATCATTGGATAAATCATGCCTTTGTTCACCCGTCTTTATTGTTCTGATCAACAAATTTCCAGATAGGTTACTATGAGCTTGAAAGATGTTGCACATGCATGCCAGAATAATTGAGATAGAATTCGACCAACAATAGTGAGAACCACCATCATCATCTCTGAGGCTCGCCAATCTTGTCAAACAGCTTGCTGTTGTAGGACTGGAATGTTCCAAGAAATATTTCTGATTGGGTCTTTTATCCAAAAGCTAGTATCTTCTCTGAAGGTTCATATCTGACTACTGATGTTTCTTATCTTTCCAAAATTAGCACAGATGTGTCAATGACCTATAATATATAAGTATAAACTGTCTGACATTACCAACCTAGTCAATGACCTATTATGAACTGAACCAGTAAGTTTCTTGCTCAAGTAACCTCAAGCAACCAGTTTGAGTCATTCCTATTCATCTATTATATTCTAGTGGAGCATAATCAACTCTCTTCATTCTTCAGTGTGTGAACAGTATGCAAATTGATGCTAACAACTGCCATTTGTATAAATTAGAGTCAGCTAACATGCATTTCTCTTGAATATGATTACGGCAGTTGTTAATCACACCGTCATGGACATTGTTTGCCCTATGGGAATTTAGTTTATATTAGTTGATCAAACTGAACTCATATTTGATTAATGTTTTTATTTCAAAATGTCAAATTAATAAGAGTTATGAATTGGTTGACAACGGACAAAGAAGATGAACATATGAATCTATTTATAGTTAGATCACATAAGTATTGGAATCATTAGATAAAGATTCATAATTAGTGAATGTAGCTTCCTTACTAGGAATAAAAAAGGCAATCCTGTGTGTTTATTTGATTGAAATAAATTACTGAGGCTTCTGCAAGCACTCAAAATTCTTCCCAGGGTGGAGAAACTGAATGATAAATGCAGTGTTGTATTTCTGAAGTAAACAAAAGCTGGTTTTAGACAATATACTTGCATGTTTCATTTATTTACTATCACTTGTCATTTTCATTGACTATTGGCACGGTTATCCACACATCTTGTGGTTCTTGATCATGTTTACATGCGAATGTTGACGGTTATCTAACACAACCCTCTGAATTGAAGATTGTGGTAAAAATGATCCTGAGCTCAGCAAGGAGATGGAGAAGCAGTTTGTGGATCTCCTCACAGAGGAAGTGAAGCTACAAGAGGCTGTTGCTGAGGAACATGCTCATCACATGAATGCAACCCTCATCGACGCCAAGAAATCAGCGTCTCAGTACCAGAAAGAGGCTGAGAAATGCATTGCTGCAACTGAGATATGTGAGGAGGCTAGAGAACGAGCTGAGGCATCCCTGAGGAAGGAGAAGAAGATAACAGCACTTTGGGAGCGACGAGCTCGTCAACTAGGGTGGCAAGCTGCATGAGCCAGGGTTCAGTAACTGCTCCAACAGCAACTGCATAAAGGGACTATTTAGAATCAAAATATCAACATTTGCAAAATGTAGAGTTCAATCAGATTCAGTTAACTAACATGAAGAACTTGCTATTTGCTGTGTATTTGATTAGTTAGTAGTTGGATTTGGACGTGTGTTATATGTACAAGGAACAGTGATAAATCTCATAATCGTCATTAAGGTGTATGCCCCAACTAAGGTTGCGGCGATACCGGTCGTCTGCCATCCGCTGCCGGAAGAGAGGTTACGGCGCCGGCCGAGGAAGGGATTTGATCTCTTTGGCAATCTTCTGTCTGCGGCAGGAATTGAGGGCAAAATAAATAGAGTTTTCAAACGGATCACTTACGACGGAGCGAGTTAATTCATTAAAAATCTATTATATGGTGAGGTGTTATGGACCGATCCATTAATTTAGCAGATTGGAAAATTTTCAATCCAATCTAACCCAAGATGGATTGCAGATTAGACGGATCAATTCACGGATTTGTCAAAAAATAAAAAATTTTAAATTTGAATTACAGTTTAAATTTATAAGTTGAAAATTTTAAATTTGAATTGTAATTTAGATAGATCAATCTCACTAATTTATTAAATTTTTTACTTTAATTTTAAAATTTAAAATAAATAAATAAATTTTTTCAATCTACTAATCAATTCAAGTCTATCGTCAATCCACACGGATCGCGAGTCTAGGCAGACCAATTCATCTAAATCAATTTTAAAATGAATTGATAAGATTTCAATTTAATCCATCTAAATTACTTAAAGGATGGATCAATTTGATGATTCAATTTAAATTGACGGCTATAATTATAGGTAGGAATTGATTCGAACTGCTTCAAATGAGCTATGAGCGTTTCTTCACCAGAAGCAGTAACTGATTCCGCTCCAAAAGGACCCCGTCGCATGAAAGCAGCAATTGAACCAAATCTTCATTTGGTTTTATCGCCTTTTGGACCAAGTAACCGGTCGAGTCGATCCCTTGTTGAAACTACTGAGATCCCTTCCCGACCTAGTTAGCCGGTCGAATTCTAGCGGTTTATTTTCCTCGGCCTCGAAATAAACCGGGCGTAGACGTTAGAGGTTGGCGGAGTTTCCAACTCCATCGGTTCGCCCATCGATTTCAACTCTCCGTGAAAGAAGTTCTTGTCCCGGAAACTCGAAGCAACCTTCGTTCTCGCTTACCCTCGCCGCTTCGCATATCTCGATCTCCGCGTCGATCTTGTGGTCGGTCTCTGGTGAGCGATCATGGAGGCGTCCTCGTGGGACGCCCTTAGGAAACAGGTGCCCTAACTTTTTCAGATCCCTTGTAAAATCTTATCTGCTCGAGGTTTTGGTTTTGATCTGATTACGAACATCTGAATTGCTGTTTTTTTTACTTCGCTCCTTTTTATTCTGCCAACTTGGTCTTGAACTGACCATGAATCCGCAAAATTTTGATTGCTCTGGATTTGGATTCCGTTGGTAGGACATGTGGGCGTCTTATTCGTTGAATTTGATTGGGCATCAAGGCACCCAGTGCCTAAGATCTATTGTTTATTATTTTAGTTTGCCTAAAGGCCGTTTTCCACCAATTTTGTTAAAAGAGTTTTCTTGATTACATCGCTTTGAAGTTGAAAGCATGGAAGCTTGCTTCAGATCCTCGAAATGTTAAGGCGACTTAAATTCTTAGTTGCTACTATCTCACCGGATCATGGAATAAATATATTGACACCATATAATATGTAAGAATAAGCATTTAGTACCTATGATAACTCGGATCAGCTGTTACCGCAAAAATACAAATAATGTATAAGGTCTTTTAACTCCTATCGTTCATGTTAATAAGTTTTTTATACATTTCACTTTTCTTAATATGATTTCCTGTAATCCATATTTGAATAAGATGCTTTGGGGAAAAGCTTGTATTGAAGTTCATTTTGGACAAGTATAGAAATTATTTTAGAAAAAAGTAAAAAAGACCACTGGCGACTAGAACAGATGAAGCGTGATGGGTATGTGGAGGCTAATTCACAACCATAACTAGTACTTTAATTTATTTTTTATATTTTAGTGATGAATGTTTGACTTATTAATTAATAAAATAGTCAAAATGTGATCCGGTAGTGATATGGTCTTTGAATTTGGTCCCACTGCATTGGGCAATATAATGAATTATGCCATCATATGCAAAAAAGAAGAAGAAGAAGAAGAAGAAGAAGAAAAATGGAAAAATGATAACAAAACTATGTACCAAGGAAAAAAAAAACAATTGGTGTGTATGTCAAACCATTGTCTATTGATGCTTTATTTGATGTATATGTCGATCTTGTATTTTCAGACAATTGACTCTGTTTGATGGATATGTATATCTTGTATTGTCATTAGTAGATGCTCAATATAAGATGTAGATGGTAACCAAAGAAATTTTATTTGATGATTTATTCTTTGCATAGATGCTCAATGCAAGGATAAAATTTATGTAGCAAATGCCATTAGTTAGGTTTACAATGGCTTTCTATAGTTGTGACTCTAATTGTTTCATGCACGTTGAGGCAAAATTATCTAACTTTACTCACTCACTTATGGCCAAATATAGTGCCTAAAGAAACACAAAAGTTTCAAAAAGAAAAAAAGAATGAAATTTGCGAAACATGACATTCATGATCCGTTCAGCAAGAAATTGCTTTCTTTTCCTTGGGAAGCATTGATATTGTGCACTTTCTTCATTTAAAACTTTAAGAAGTTACTTATGATAAAACATGTCAGCAGATTTGTACAAGATAGCTTTGTTTCCAGACCATACATTTCAACAATTTCTAGAGGATTTTTCTTTTCTCCTTTTTTGTTTACCTATAGAGCTGCGAACTAAATGTTCGTGAACAAGCTTTGTATTCTTCATGGTAAGAGCTTGCTTATGTCCATACAACATGTACAAATTAAATAAATGAACTTGAACAACTCATTCAAATAAATTAACAAGCAGAAATTCATGTGTTTAACTTGTTAATATTCGTGAACAAAGATTGTGAACTATTATGAACAATGTTCACTAACAAAGCATATTCATCATCAAACTATAAAAATATAAATAAATAATTCTCAAAACGAACAAATAAACTTGGAATATCTAGCTTGTTGACCAATCAAACAAGTTTAAAAATGTAAAAATTTTAAATAATCAAATAATCTTAAATTAAGAGAGTAATAACATCTAAATGAACCAAGCTTTGCTCATGCTTGAACCAAGCTCAAGCTCAAAAAAAGAAACCAAGCTTGGCTTGGTCGTTTTGGTTTGGATCAAATACCTTACCATGCAATCTTGAACAACACAAAACTTGACTTGTGTCTGGGTTCATGATAACCTACATGACCACTATTGAACTCATTGGTATTGAGCCACTGTCAAACTTGATAAGAATGTACCATACTTAGGTAGAACATTTTTTCGGTTGAACAAGCCCTTCCCTAAATTTAGTCGCAATGTATGGATACTTGCAAGATAGTTTCTATGTTGGATAGTTCATTAACTGTCATCTAAAAGAATCACTAGTTCAATTTTGTTCAAGTACATTATCAAGCAACCCAAGGGTACTCAATTCTCCATGATTCAAGATGGGTAATCTGTATCAAATGTCACTATTATTTTCTATTTCTTGCCTTGCTTAACTATACATAGGATCATTATTACTCTTTAACATTATAGGTATATATTTTCATTTACTGTCTTTCTAATTATGAATTGTCTTAGTTCTTGTTTCATCTGGAAGACAACATGAATAATAAAAAATTACATCAAGAATACTATCAAGAAAATGAACAGCAGTAGTGAGATGATGCATAGAAATTTTATTTTCTCTAGTGATACTGTATTTTATTTGGTGGAGATAACCTACCTCAATATGTCGCTACAAGTCAATGTCAGCATGCAAGGTTAGCTTGTGGATTAATTTCGGTTTGGGGCTTGCTTGGCAATCATGATAGACAATTTATGGTTATTTCTTAGGACAATCTTTTATGATGGGTATAAAGACATGTCCAACCATTATGCATTTTTCTCCTTAATCAGTAGATACATTTCTTTCTCCTTGTTGATAGGCAAGGAAGCTTGAAGCTCAGTTGGATGAGCAGATGACCTCATATCGTAGACTGGTTTCATCAAAAGCTGATGGTTCGGTAGCTGATTTGGAATCTGGAATTGAACATTTACTGAAGCAACTCCAGCAAGTCAATTTGCAAATGCAGACTTGGGTATCTTCCGGAGGCTCTCAGATCATTTCCCATACATTGACGCGACATAAGGAAATACTACAAGATCTTACTCAGGTGCAAATATATTACTAATATTTTTTTTTTAGTTTGTCAAAGGTTCTGCAAAATTTTTAAAAATAAGATTATGGTACACAAAAATTGTAGAAGTTAACCTGACATTTAATGTGGGATCTTTCAGGAATTTTATAGGCTTCGTTCTGGCCTTAGAGTAAAGCAAGAACGATCATCACTTCTAGAATTTAGAGATTATGATAGAGCAAAAGCAGACATGGAAGATGGTGCTGATTCTACTGAACACGCTTTACTTAAAGAACAAACAGCTCTAAGTAGAAGTTCAGGGCAGGTGCCGTTTCTGTATCCTCACTCCCTCTCAACTTCTATGTATCCCCTTTTAATCTTATTTTACTCTATCTTTTGGATTCCATTTTAATTTCTATCTATATTTTACTTTTTACTTTTTTAGTCATATAAGTGCGTAATTAGAACTTTCATGAGCCTGCTCTGGATGTATTTCACTGGATGCGACCAAAATTACTAAAAGTTTGGTGTCAAATAACATGAATAAATTGTTTATTCAGGTCATGTTTGTAAATACCTAACCAAGTATCTAGAGTATGTGTGCTCAATTTGAACCCACTTTGTCCAATGTTGTTTACCCCGCATCATTATATATTGTTTTTTTTGTCAATGCAAGTAACAATGTCTTAGTTTTGCATCATAACTTGATCCGCTCCACCTCATACAAAAGGTGGGGCGAAGATGAGAAGTTAAATCTCTTCTCCACAACATTGTCATCCTCATTGGCATTAAAGGAACTGTAGGCTGTTGGGTATGCATATACAAAGAAAGTTATTTCTATGAATGTCAAGGTCAATCATTGTGAAGGATTGCAGAGTGCATCACAGCACAATAATTGAAAAATTACTAACAATTCCCAGATTTTCTTAAGGAAATCTGAGGTTTTGTAGTCGCATTTAATGCTGCTCATTCACATATGAACCAAGGATTCCAAATACGACTGGTAGATTGCCCATTTTTTATGGCAGGCACGTGCTACGTCAATGATTTAATGTCGTATCATGAGGCCATGCAAAGAATTGCCTCGTATCTCATTAGCTTTGAAACTATCTTTTTTATGAAGTGATTAATCCTCTTATTCATTTAACTTTTAATTGCACTCCACCATGTTGGTCTTACTGCAGATGGATAATGTAATATCACAAGCCCAAGCTACTCTAGGAACACTTGTTCTTCAGCGTTCCACATTCGGTGGCATCACCACAAAGATCAGCAATGTCAGCAGCAGACTTCCTACGGTATGCTAATACTATATTGGATGGACACACTCTTTGTTTTTTATCAATACAATGCATAGCATCATACAATCTGCCTTTGCCTTTCTCTGCAGGTAAATCACATTTTGTCTTCAATTAGAAGGAAAAAGTCTATTGACACCATAATTTCTCTCTCGTGGCTTCTGTTTGTACATTTCTCATGTTGATTTACTGGTTGTCTAAGTGAAATTAGTCTTCAAGAAATGAAGCCTGCTAGAAGATCATCTTTATGTACTTTATAAAGTTTTTCATTTATACGATCAGAACAATTCCACGGAGAACACTCAACAGGTTATTTTGTATGTAACATGCAGTCACATTCGAATCGTGTGTATTCAGTAACTTGCTATTTTATGTGAGTTTGAATACTGAAAATCTGAAAGATCCAATTCAGTGTTTTAAGTAGTATTTTTAAAACCGGATTTATAGGTAAAATTGACGGCCAGTTCCAGCTGTTTCTAGTTGAATTGGCTTGAGAAGTCACAAAGATCAGCTACTCTTATGCAAAAGATGAAATCTATCATCCCAAGGGCTCCACAAGGTCGATCCTACGATCATCTATGAGGAAGTAAATCGAAAAATTATAGTTGGTCACGATGAGGGAGGGTATTATTTCGATTTCGTCGAGATTCAAATTCTTATCTTCTTCTGCAAGTCTACTCCATCATAATCAACTCAGCTATGTCCTAGAAGCATAAAGATCAGCTACTCAAATCATGTATAATGGCTTAAAATCAGCTACTCAAATCATGTATAATGGGTTAAAATGGAGAAAATTCTTCTCCTAAATAATCACTACAAAACATTACCATTTTCATCTCCGTGTTTGTGAGCTCGCTGTTGCCCTAAATACTTACCATCACAAAGTTCTCTTGAAACTCTCTTGCATTCTTTGCTCTCTTACTGTCGACATAATACTAGGATTAATCATGACTTCTTTGATGAACGATTAGAATAGCAATACTACAACTTCAATCAACTATGACTAATAGCAACTGAATATTGCAAATCTTGAATTCTCGACAACCTGTGGTTATTGATGTGCCAATTCTTGACGACCTAAGATTGTGGGAATTAGCATTTGGATACCTAAATATGTGGTAAATGCCAAAGTAGAACCTTCAAATAAAAGTTCCAAATGATAAACAAATGGAAGAGCTCCTTATGGTGCTACATATGAATAACTTTACAAAAGAGGCACATAATTATGATCCGTTTTAAGACTTGCTTTAGACAAGCCACAAACAAACTCGTTGTTCATGAATTATGATTGAGAGGCTATTGACCAGTGAACTAAATATAATAGCTATTTACTGCATGTTTGATAAAAACAATCATACACAGACAAACACAATTTGGATGGAGATAGTATCCAGAAAATGTCATGCAACAACATCAATTGAAAGCCCAAAGAGCTTGATTTATCGGTTAGATAAAGAAGAGTCTGGCACCTGAATAAACCTTCCAAAAAATCTCTTCCATAATGATTCTGGAACTCAAAATTAGAGGCACAACACCCTTGATGGCGAATCACAAATGTCAAGTAGCTCAGGGAGCTTTTTTTTTATATGGGAGCACGAACCTGTCCCTGAATTTTTTATCAGATAAGCATAAACAAGAGAGTAGACACGTTTGTTTGGTCCATAATTTTTCGACTTCAACAACTCCATCACCTGAAATCTTGGAATCACCCTCTTCTACAAGCTAAACAGAAGTAACAATGGCTGTTGAACAATGAAAGAAGGCTGATAGGCAACTTCCTTGATGAAAAATTCCATCTTTCTCCGCATGTGAGGTTGAGAAATATTTAACAAGGTTGGCCTCTTCCGGTTGCAGCGAAGTTTGACTCCAACAAGCCAAGGCCCAACAATAATTTATGTTTGGCTTCAAAGGTTTCTTTGCTGATATGTGGAATACGGGAAGCAACAACGGGAACATTGGAGATTGTCAGGGCACCCCCAGCTCGTCGGCTCTATGGACCAAAGGTAGACTGCCTACAACTTAGAAACATCTTTAATCGTCTTCAAAGGTGTTCATACCATCTTAATATATTTTCTCTATTATTTCCTTGATGATAGCAATATTGTTTTATTGAATTTTATGTATTCTAGTATCTTTGTACCATATTTTTAAAAAGGAGAAAAAAAGCATCAGACCAAAGAGCCACACAAAAGATAATATATGACTTACAATGTTTCTTTTCATTTCAGTCACTCTTTCTTCAAATTTGGTGCTATACCTAGGAAAACATACCCATCAACACCTGAATAACTTCTACATAATGAGATGCATAATTATGATTCATGGTAAGACTTTCTTTAAACAAACTCGTCATTCATTTATTATGATGATAGGTTATTGACCAGTTAAATATTTATAATAGCTATGATAGGGTGTTTAATAGAAACAATCACTAGTTAAATAAACTGAATTTTGACGCAGAGAGTATCCAGAAATTTTAGGAAAACAAGATCAATTGAAAGCACAAATTTAGCTAAGGAAGAGTCTCGCACCTGAATACATATTCTAAAAATCTCTTCTATAGGGATTCTAGAACTCAAAATTAGACGGACACCTCCCTTGACGGCCAGCGATAAATGTCAACTAGCTTAGGGACCTTCTCTTTATATGGAAGCACAAACTTCTCCATGAACTTTATGTCAGATAGGCCTATATAAGGGAGCAGACTCGCTTTTGCAGTCCATAAATTTTCAGACTTCAACAACTCCAACACCTGAAACCTAGGAATCAACCTTTTATCCAAACTAAATAGCAGAATTCCTGGATGTTGAGTGATGAAGGAAGGAGAACAGCCAACTTCCTTGATGAAAAATTCCATCTTCCTCCGTAAGTGAGGTTGAGAAATATTTAACAAGGTTGGCGTCTTCCTGACTGCAGTGAAGAAGTCCGACTCCGACCAACCAAGGCTCGCAAACAATTTGTGTTTGGCCTCGAATTTTTCTTTGTTGATACCGTAAAGAACAATAAGCAAGCGCGGGTACATTGGAGATTGTCGGGGGACGCCCAGCTCGTCGGCTCTACGGACCAAAGTCTGGAGTGAATCTGGTTTCTGGACAAGGAACTCAGGGCGGTTTTTCAATGCTTGAGACGCCTTCTCTTCAGAGATACCGCACACGTCCATAAAAAACTTGAGGTTGGGAAGGATTCTTTTCTCGACACTGTAGTTGAAAAACCATTTTTGCTTTAAACGCTTAACAAGAAGCTCCCTCGATCCAAACAGACGATCCCAGAACTCCAACTTGGGGACGACAGAACGCATGTTAACTCGAGGATATATGGATATGATGTAATTATCTCGACTAGGTCGGACTGCGAGAAGCCCGCGTCGAGCAAAGATCGGAACTTTGGCTCCACCTTAATGCAGACGCTTTTAGGGTTGATATTGATAATCCTCTTGATGTGGGAGTCGGTGAAGCCCTGGGACTTCAAGAAGTTGAGGAAGTAGTCGGGTTTCTCACTAGATTTGAGACCAGATAAGGAACGGGAGACCTTGGATGCCTCGGCGGCAGATAAACCACAGGAATCTACAAGGTACTCGACAACGGAAAACGGCTTCAGCGGAGGAACTGCGGAGGCAGCTGAGTCGGAGGAGGAAGAGAAGAGGTTTCTTAGTCGGAATTGTGCCGGGAGGCTGTGGCGGCGGAGGACGAACAGCAGCATCGCGGCGGCGCTGTTTGTCGCACGGCAAATTGCGAACCTAAATCCCTAATACTTCATGGACTGTTACACAGAACAAATTTTTGTGTCGCTGTGAAGGTCCATACACAGCCCATCGCGTGAAGGGTCTTTCACGACCGACACGTGTTGATTAAACTCATTTTCAGAATAATTACAACGCTTAGTATCTCTTTTAATATTCAAATTGCCTTTATCTACGTCTTAAATACGTATTTTATAATCCAAAAAAATCTTTAAAATATTTTAACATTATAAGTTAAAAATACTAAAAATATTGTAATATATTTTTAAAATTATCTAAGTATTATTCCTGTGGACGCAGAAAAGAAGGTTCAAAAATATCAAATGAGCATCGTTTTAAAAAATATATATACTTTTTGATTTAGCGCTATTATCAAATAGCTGCTATAGCATATAAAAAAATATCAAATAACTACTACAATATATAAAAACTACTGAATAACTACTATAACTTATTTAGAATAAATTTAAAATTTATACCTTATAAAAATAATGAGTAGTTACAATTATCATGTATAACATTTACTTATACAATCAATTTAAAATAATTTTAATAAAATTTAAATAATTTTAATTAAATTATAAATAATATTTGATATAATAAGGTTCAAACATCCTAAATCATAATTTTAAATTCATTCTAAATATATTATAAATTATTGAATAACTTCTGCACAATAAAAACCTAAACTCTAAACTCACTTTACAATATATTATGACAATTATTGAGATAACTTTTATACATAATAATAACTATTCAATAATTTCTATACATTTTAATAATTATCGATAATTACTATAATAACACTAGATCAACAAATAATTTTGATATAAAAATATTGAATAGGAGCGTCTTTTTGAATTTTTTTTTATAAAAAAATATCCTTTTGATGATTTGAAAATTTTTAAAATGCACTTTTGAGTTTTTACCCAAGAAAGTTTTCTTTCAAAAGTAACTTAGGCCAGCATATTTTTTCAAAGTAATTTAATTAAAATTTCAAAGCAATTTTTTTCTTCAAAATAAAACAATAAACCTTCGTAAAATTGAAACATGGGAAGAGAAATCACAAAAGGAACCGCTGAATAAGGTAAACGCAATGAGATATGCTCATGATTTTGCAAATGATATCAAGGCTTTCAGAGTATATATAATTCATGACGAACACAATAAACTGTGCTGAAAGATGGAAATTGCGATGTAGCTATTCAAATGGTAACTAGCACATCGGAGACAAAGTGTTGAATAAATGTTAGCAAATGACACATTCTGGATCGTAGCATCATGCAATCCTCCTTCCAAGTCAAACAGGATGATTCAATCTGCATTTTGATCAAAATTATGGTAAAAATGGCTTGATTTGGGATGCAGGGGGCAAAGCCAAAGATCTGCTACTCAAATCATGTATGATGGCTTGAAATGGAGAAAATTCTTCTCCTAAACACACAAAATTCTAAAACATTAGACTACCATACCCTTTTCATCTTCATGTTTGTGAGTTCGGTGCTGCCTCAAATACCCCATCACAAAGTTACTCTTAAAACTCTCATGCCATTCTTTGCTCGCTTTCTGTGGATATAATTCTAGGATTAGTCATTACTTCTTTGATGGACCATTAGAATAGCAATACTACAACTTTAAGAGACAATGATCAATGGCAACTGAATATAGCAAAACTTGAATTCTTAACAAGCTTACCTAAAGTTATTGATGTGCCAATTAAGAATTCAGATTTTCAGTGTTTTTGAGTTGTCCAATGTGTGAATGGTGGGAATTGTAAAATGCTTAAGTTTGAGCAGGGTAAGTTGTCCAAGTGTGACCCGAGATAGTAGAATGTGCCAAAGGGTAACATCAAAGTTCCTTTTTTTTAGGAACTGTCATAAAAAAAAGATAAGATTGAAGGTTAATCAAAATGCACCTAATCAAATCCATAAATTGTGTTTGTCTAAGCTATTCAGAAATTCATCAAAGTTCAATTCTTCTTCAGCTATCAACAGAAAAATCATAATGAAAGTTAATCAAAATTCACCAAATCAAATCCTAAGACTGTGCTTGTCTAAACTATTTAAGCATTTGCATTTGGCTACCAGAATTTCATCTCCATTGAAGTTGATGTAGAAATAAATCTCTAGTAATACACATTCTTTGACCTCCTTCTGCATGTAATGTTTTCTAACTATTATAAATTGAATGTATTTAATTTTATGAATTATATTGTTCATAAAGGCATTCTAGGAGGTTTCAACAATAGTCGTTCCACCAGTAGCTAGGTGGCCCTTTTAAAAAGGGCCCAAGCAGAGACCTAAACAAGTCTAAGTTTTTTTTTAAAATAAGTTGTTTGTTCATTTGACATTTGTTAACTTTTCTAATTTTGATATTGCAATATAACACTAAATATAAATTTACTATATATTTTCTTGCAATTTAAATTTATGACTATGAATTAGTAAATTTTATGTTTTGTAGTAATATTTACTTTCTTAATTGAAATATAAAATATAAAATAGTTCATCGGTATTGTGTGTTTATTATTTAATGTTTATTTATAAATTATAATCTGATTATTTTAGTGATTGCAAAAAATATCTTGATAGACTAAGGTTGTTGTATATAGAAGTTAATATAAATCATTATTAATTTAATATCCTCATCACTAGATGGATAATTTTAATGTTGACTTCCTAGACACTAAATAGTGGGACATCCACCTACAACTTAGAAACATTTTTAGTCATCTTTGAAGGTGTTCATATTGTCTTAAAAAATTTTCTCTATTATTTCCTCAATGATAGCAGTATTGTTTTGTTTAATTTTATCTTGTCTAGTATCTTTGTGCATACATCTTAGCATTTTCATATTGCAACATCAAATTTTTGTATGTGTTATCCTTACACCTTCAACTCAAATCAATTCAACTTATCTATATTCAATTCAACATATCTCTAAATAAACCTATAAAGATTTATAAATTGCATTTGAACATCTTCATACCGTAATATTTTCTGTCCTAAAATAATTATTATTATTTTAAAAAATTTTCTCTCACCCTTTTTTATTCGGGGTTGAGACCGACAATGGTGAGTTTAATTTTTTTTTAAAATAATTTAAAATATTAATTTTAAAAATAAATTTTTTATATAAAATTAAATTTTCTTGCGTTTTGAGAAGTAAAATTATTAATTAAATTTTCATATTCAAATTTTAATAATAAATTTTTTTCAATTGATAACATTGCTAAATTATTTAATTTTTCTTGAGACATAGTTGAACGTAAATAAGACTTTATTAATTTTAATTTTGAAAAACTTCTTTCTGCTGAAGCTACACTAACACGTATGGTCAGTAATATTCTATAAGCTATCCATGCATTAAGAAAAGAATTTAATTTTTTTATAAAATTTAATACTTCAAGTGCTGTTTTTAATTCTGGATTTATTATTTCATTTAAATTTTCAATTATATTATTTTCTGAGTTTTGATTTTTATTATTAATAACAAATTTATCAAGTGCGTATTTTTTAGATTCATTAAATTCTTCTATTTTTCTTTTTTTCATGCGTTTTATATATCCAGAATCATATTTTTTAGCCATATTTAATTTATATTCAAATAATAATAATAAAAATATAATTTCCTACTATTTTATGGAAATAAAAATGTTTTAGAATTAAATAATAATACAATCTAATTTATGCGTAGCAAAAAGGAACAGATTCACAAAGGGAGTGCTCGGTGCTTACCACTTTTCTTCGGTCCTGCTCTTCTTCAACCGCGACGAGTCGACGAGGTCTAGCGAAGGGGCCTTAATTTTGTGTACTTTCTTTAGCTTCCATGTCTTAAAAAATAAGCCCTCAAGACTTCCAACTTTTTAAAAACTTTTCACCCTAAAGAAACACATACATTAATCATTAATCAGATACATTAATTTTCACCCTAAAAAATTATTTAAGGGGCAGAAGAAAGATCAATTTATAATATTTTATTTACATATTCTATCAATATATATTTATTTCTTAATTCAATTCGTTCATGAACATGAAAACTATATTTTCATTCCATTTTTCAATCAGAATTATCTCGTCATTGATCAAATTAAATGAAGTAATTAGTCTGATTGTTTAATCATCAAAAGATGCCAGTAATTTAATGATGAAATAAATCATAATAATATAAGTCATTTGATAAAATAATAAAGATCATTTAATAAAAAAATCATTGCTCACCAGCAAAGACGAGAAGGCCGAAGGGTTAGGGCGCGAAGGCGAAGGGCGCGCAGGGTCGGCTGAAGGCGAAGGGCGCGCAAGGCCTGCTGAAGGCGAAGGCGTAGGGTCGGCACTCGGCCGAAGGCGAAGGCGCACTGGCGCAGGGTCGGGGTCGTCGGGCGAACCGGCGAAGGGTGCACAGGGTCGGGCAAAGCTGCGAAGCCGTGAAGGCGCAGGGCCGGCTAGCCGGGCGAAGGGTGCGCAGGGCCGGGTGAAGGCGAAGGCGAAGGCAACGGCTGATGAATTGGGATTTTATTAATTTTAAATCGATTTATTCTTGGGCTTTTACATGAAAATGATCATTTATTGAATCGATTTGACCATATTTGTCCCATATTGCATAATTTGATGTTTGATATAATTTTTATGATTTAATGGTGATTTTTTGGCATTAATTGGATTTTAATTGATTTTAGGGCTAAATCGGACCCGACTCGAGCTAACCGTGGTCAACTCAAGTCAAAATTGCCAAATCGATCATGCCAACATGGAGGACACGACTCGGATCGAGCCCGATCAAAATTCCTGATTTTTTTGGAAACCCTAAGCTGCTCTAAACCTCAGATCAAATTCTGACCGTTGAATCAGAAATCAAGGGCTGAGATTCACTGATTAATCAACCCTATATAAAAGCCGAACTTACCTGATGAACAGTGGGCTGCGCCACTGTTCATCGTCTTCTTGCCGCGACTCCTCTGCCGCGCAGCGTAACTCACGGCCAGCTCCCATCCTGAAATTTCGATTCTTGCAACCGTTGCAACCTTCTATCCCTGAGGAGTCCTAAACCAGTCAGTTGGGCACAAATAGGCGGCTGGAAGGCGAACGCCGGCTGAGGGGGCCTGGCTGAGCCGAGAGGCATCAAACTCAGCCCATCTAGGAAAAATCGAACATATCTTCTTGGCCTAGCGGCGTTGCCACCCCTGTTTCTTCGATTTCCTGTGAGTTGCTGAGAAATCCGAAGCTTCCAATCGAAGAGGGGTTCTCTGAAGATTTCGGGATACATTCAAGGCTTCAGCAAGATCATCGGTGCAAGGAGGAGGAGGGATTTCCGGTTTGCAGCTCCATTCTTGCTCGCACAGTCCGCTGTTTTGGCCGGAAAGGGTTTTTCTTCGGCTGTTCATGGTTCGGGCACGCGAGCAAACCACCTAAAGACCGAGTTGAAGCTTCCAAAGGATCATTGAAGCCACAATTGTGGATTCAACGGCTTGATTGACAACCAAGTTGAGAAAAATCGATGGAAAAGGGATGAATGGATGCTTAGTTTACAGTTTCTGCATTTTTTTTCCTGTTTCTGAAATTTCAGATTTCGATAGATTAGTTTCTGATTTCCGAATGTTGCTGTTACCTTGTTGAATTGGTTAGTAGCTCAATGCTTTAGTTGTGTTTTGATTTTGCCTAGTTTTAGATCTTCCTAGATTGGTTTTAATCTCTTCGTTGGTGTTACTGAAATTCCAAACCCATTTCTGCAGCACTGTTCTGTGCCAGTTTCTTGCTCGAGTATCAGGAGTTAGCTAGCTTAGGTTAAGCAAATTGCTCGCATTTTAGGATTAGTTAGCTAGTTCTAGTTGATTTTAGTGTGTGGTTTCTTGTTTTGTGAAAGGAGACGACCATTAGAATTTGAGAAAAGGTCAATACCAAGAAAGATTCGGGTAGAAAATTCATGATTAAGAAGACGAAGTAGAGAAGTGATGTCTTCTTGATCATTGTCGATTAGAAGAATATCATCTACATAAATACAGAGAAAAAGCATAGAGTTATCATTGCACTTATAAAATAAAATAAAGAGGAGTCAATCTTTAAGCCAAAGAACCCTTGAGTCTGTAGCCAAGTAGAGAGGCGATGAAACTATGCATGAGGAACTTGTCGAAAATCATATAAGAAGTTCTTCAAATACAAGCATGTATTGAAAGTTGTGGATGAATAAACCCAACCGGTTGCTCCATAAATATGGTCAACTCAAGATGACCAAGAAGAAAGGCATTGGAAACATCTAATTGACGTATTGGCCAATTGGAGCTAACAATTATAGATAATAATAATTTGACTGTTGTAATTTTAATAGTTAGACTGAATATATCATTAAAGTCAATATGTGGCTATTGATTGAATCCTTTTGCAACAAGACGAGCATTATACCATTCAAGAGAGTCATCCGCACGATACTTGAGACAGAAGAACCATTTAGAACGCACAACGTTCATGGAGGCAGTGTAAGGAACTAAGATCTAAATTCCATTGCGAAGGAAAGGATCATATTTTGTAGCCAACACAGTTCGTCAATTTGAATCCTTAACAGCCTATGTAAAACATATTGGTTTGATAGATTTTAAAGAGACCACTAAAAAAAATGATAATCCCATTAGCCACATCTCTGGGGGTGGCCGGTCCGGTCCCACGGAAGTTTCCCACCGACCACCAAGGTAAATCGGGAAGCACATACGGCGGCCAATCCAGATGCCCAGCATCTTTTGATTGCGTTCCCCATTTGGAGAAAAATTCCTGCAAATACGCCGTAGCTGGGGATCGAACCGTGGGTCCCTGAGTTACAACCCGGATGTCCTACCGTTGCACCATTGCCCCGGAAACTTAAAGAGACCACTAGAACACATGGAAGGGGGTATCAGATGATCACAAGTGGGCATCAGGCATAAATATCACTTAAGGGAAGTGTGCACCAAGGATCATCTTCATCAGATCACTTATTAGAGAAGATGAGGGGCTAGGTTGGGAATGCGAAAATGCGATATGTGGCATATCCGAGGAAGAAAGCACATTCTTCTCATGATTGAATGATGTGTTAGAAGAACCAAAAGGAGATGCCTCAGAAATTGTCGAAGATGGAGCTAGACCAAAAATACCATCACCTCATTCCTCGGTAGAGGACACAAATGTTGCATGCTTGTTGTAATTTGGGTGGTATCAAATAGTGTCACCTGTCTCTCTGGATGAGAGGTTGAGGAAGCTACTAAAAAAGGGAAGAAAGACTCATCAAAAATAACATTGGCAGGAAATCTAAATCCGCCTAATCGGTATATGTAAGCAACGATACTCATGATGCAAATTGCTAACCAAGAAAAACACACTATTGTAAATGAGAGTCTAATTTATGTTTAGAATAGGGACCTTTTCAAATGGCAAACAAATGGAAGGGTTCATTTGGTGATATACCCAAGAACACATACCCATCAACACCTGAATAACTTCTACATAATGAGATGCATAATTATGATCCATGGTAAGACATTCTTTAAACAAACTCATCATTCATTTATTATGATGAAAGGTTATTGACCAGTTAAATATTTATAATAGCTATGACAGGGTGTTTAATAGAAACAATCACTAGTTATATAAACTGAATTTTGATCCAGATAGTATCCAGAAAATGTTAGGAAAACAAGATCAATTGAAACCACAAACAGATCAGCGCAGAATTTATTGTTGATTTATCTGTTAGCTAAGGAAGAGTCTCGCACCTGAATACATATTCTAAAAATCTCTTCTATAGGGATGCTAGAACTCAAAGTTAGACGGGCACCTCCCTTGACGGCCAGCGATAAATGTCAACTAGCTTAGGGACCTTCTCTTTATATGGAAGCACAAACTTCTCCATGAACTTTTTGTCAGATGGGATTATATAAGAGAACAGACTCCCTTTTGCAGTCCATAAATTTTCGGACTTCAACAACTCCAACACCTGAAACCTAGGAATCACCCTTTTATCCAAACTATATAGCAGAATTACTGGATGTTGCGAGATGAAGGAAGGAGAACAGCCAACTTCCTTGACGAAAAATTCTATCTTCCTCCGTATGTGAGGTTGAGAAATAGTTAACAAGGTTGGCGTCTTCCTGACTGCAGTGAAGAAGTCCGACTCCGACCAACCAAGGCTCGTAAACAATTTGTGTTTCGCCTCGAATTTTTCTTTGTTGATACCGTAAAGAGCAATAAGCAAGCGCGGGTACATTGGAGATTGTCGGGGGACGCCCAGCTCGTCGGCTCTACGGACCAAAGCCTGGATTGAATCTGGTTTCTGGGCAAGGAACTCAGGGCGGTTTCTCGTTGCTTGAGACGCCTTCTCTTCAGAGATACCGCACACGTCCATAAAAAACTTGAGGTTGGGAAGGATTCTTTTCTCGACACTGTAGCTGAAAAACCATTTTTGCTTTAAACGCTTAACAAGAAGCTCCCTCGATCCAAACAGACGATCCCAGAATTCCAACTTGGGGACGACAGAACGCATGGTAAGGTTGAGGATAGATGGAGATGATGTAATTATCTCGACTAGGTCGGACTGCGAGAAGCCCGCGTCGAGCAAAGATCGGAACTTTGGCTCCACATTAATGTAGATGCTTCTGGGGTTGATATTGATAATCCTCTTGATGTGGGAGCCGGTGAAGCCCTGGGACTTCAAGAAGTTGAGGAAGTAGTCGGGTTTCTCACTAGATTTGAGACCTGATAAGGAAAGGGAGGCCTTGGATGCCTCGGCGGCAGATAAACCCCAGGAATCTACAAGGTACTCGACAACGGAAAACGGTTTCAGAGGAGGAACTGCGGAAGCAGCGGAGTCGGAGGAGGAAGAGAAGAGGTTGCTGGTTCGGAAGTGTGCGAGTAGGCTGTGGCGGCGGCGGACGAACGGCAACATCGCTGCGGCGCTGTTTGTCGCACGGAGAATCGCGAACCTACCTGCCTTAAAAATTTAGGGACAGTTGGAAATAGTAGACCCTAAAACCTAAGACCATCCTTTTCAATACTAATTCAGTGTCATTTCAATATCAATTTTTTTTAACTCCAATCAATACACGTCATTTTCTATCTAAAAGAAATATTTTTTAAAATATTTTATTTTTTATTTTATAATTTATTATTTAATATACATATTAATTTCAACATATCTATTAATTTATTAAATATTTTTATTATGATCATAATTATTATTAAAATTAATATTTTATGATATATAATAATTAATTTTTATAATATTATATTTTTTAATTACAATAAAATAAATATTAGTATTTTCCTTTTTAATTTTAATAAAAATATTTTAAATATTACTTATTTAAGTTAATAATTTATATAAATTTATAAAATATAAAATTTATAAATTAAATTAATTTATTCAAAGGACTTCAAATGAGTACTTGCACCATTTTAGTGCAAATAAACAGTGCACCAAAATAATACAGTACAATTCACTTACATCATTTTAGTGCAAAATTAAAAGTGTTCCTTGGAGAATAATTAGTATCCCTTTCACATAAAATTTGTGTAAAGGAATATCGATTGAAGATGGTCTAAAAGAACACATTCTAAAAAAAAAGTAATAGCTAAGTAGCTTATAAAATTCACCTGCAAATTTTTTATGGTGATCAATCCTGTTAAAATAACACCTCAGCAACAGACATATATTGCTAAAAGAATTTTAACTCGGAACCTCAGATAATACATATTTCAATGCTTAACACTTGAGATAAATCACTTCTACAAATATTAATAATTACTACAACTAGATTAAAAAATAATTTTAAAATAAAATCATTGAAAACACACTTTTTGATTTTTTTTTTACCTAAAAGAAATGTGATTTATAAATTTTATGACGCCTTTTTTATTTTTACCTAAGAATCTCTTTCGAAAATAACTTAGGCCAGCAAATTTTTTCCAAGTAATTTAATTAAAATTTCAAAGCAATTTTTTCTTCAAAATAAAACCATAAACCTTCGTAAAATTGAAACATAGGAAGAGATATCACTAAAGGAACCAAGAAGGCTGAATAAGGTAAACGCAATGAGATATGCTCATGATTTTGCAAATGATATCAAGGCTTTTAGAGTATATATATTTCATGACGAACACAACAAACTGTGTTGAAAGATGGAAATTGTGATGCAGATATTCAAATTGTAACTAGCACAGTGGAAACCAAGTGTTGAATAAATGGTAGCAAATACCACATTCTGAATCGTAGCATCCTGCAATCCTCCCTCCAAGTAGACAGGATGATTCAATCTGCACTCTGATCAAAATTACGGTAGAAACGGCTTGAATTGCGATGCAAGGCAGCAAAGCCGCAAAGATACTGTTCAAATCATGTATGATGGCTTAAAATGGAGAAAATTCTTCTCAAACACACTAAATTCCAAAACATTAGACTACCATACACTTTTCATCTTCATGTTTGTGAGTTCGGTGCTGCCTCAAATACCCCATCACAAAGTTACTCTTGAAACTCTCATACCATTCTTTGCTCTCTTTCTGTCGATATAATTCTAGGATTAGTCATTACTTCTTTGATGAACCATTAGAATAGCAATACTACAACTTTAAGAGACAATGATCAATGGCAACTGAATATTGCCAATTAAGAATTCAGATTTTCAGTGTTTTTGAGTTGTCCAATGTGTGAATGGTGTGTGAATTGTACAATGCTTAAGTTTGAGCAGGGTTAGTTGTCCAAGTGTGACCCGAGATAGTTGAAAGTGTCAATGTGTAACATCAAAGTTCTTTTTTTTTTGAACTGTCATAAAAAAAAGATAAGATTGAAGGTTAATCAAAATACACCAAATCAAATCCATAAATTGTGTTTGTCTAAGTTAGTTAGGAATCATCAAAGTTCAATTCTTCTTCAGCTATCAACAGAAAAACCATAATGAAAGTTAACCAAAATTCACCAAATCAAATGTGTTTGTCTAAACTATTTAAGCATTTACATTTTGCTACCTGAATTTCATCTCCATTGAAGTTGATGTAGAAATAAATCTCTAGTAATACACATTCTTTGACCTCCTTCTACATGTAATGTTTTCTAACTATTATAAATTAAATGTACCTAATTTTATGAATTGTATTGTTCAAAAAGGCATCCTAGGAGGTTTCAACAATAATCCTTCCACCTAGTGGCTAGGTGGCCCTTTTAAAAAGGGGCCCAAGTAGAGACCTAAACAAGTCTAAGAATTTTTTTTAATAAGTTGTTTGTTCATTTGACATTAGTTAACTTTTCTAATTTTGATATTGCAATATAACACTAATTACAAATTTACTATATATTTTCTTGCAATTTAAATTAAGGATTATGAATCATTAAATTTTACGCTTTGCTGTAATATTTAATTTCTTAATTGAAATGTGAAATATAAAATAGCTCATCAGTATTATGTGTTTATAATTTAGTGTTTATTTATAAATTATAATCTGATTATTTTAGTGATTGCAAAAAATATCTTGATAGACTAAGGATTCAGTTGTTATATATAGAAGTTAATATAAATCATTATTAATTTAATATCCTCATCACTAGATCGATAATTTTAATGTCAACTTCCTAGACACTAGGTAGTAGGGCATCCACCTACAACTTAGAAACATTTTTAGTCATCTTTGAAGGTGTTCATATTGTCTTAAAAAATTTTCTCTATTATGTCCTCAATGATAGCAGTATTGTTTTGTTTAATTTTATCTTTTCTAGTATCTTTGTGCATCCGTCTTAGCATTTTCATATTGCAACATCAAATTTTTGTATGTGTTATTCTTACACCTTCAATTCAAATCAATTCAACTTATCTATATTCAATTCAACATATCTAACTATAGAGATTTATAAATTGCCTTTGAACATCTTCATACCATATTTTCTGTCCTAATTGCTCCATGATAGTAGTAATTTTTTATTTTATGTTCTATATTAACTCTGAGTGTCCATTTTAGAATTCTCCTCTCTCCTACATCAACTCTTTGTATGTGTTATCTCCTAATTGTTTAACATTCTAATATATTATGGCAAGTTATACCATTTTGTTTTAAAAAACTTCAAACCAAAGAACTACACAAAGATAATGTATGACTTACAATGCTTCTTTTCATCTCATTCACTCTTTCTTCAAATTTTCATTAATGTCTCTATCTTATTGAATTTCATGTTCATCCATCCAAACTATTTCTGTAATCGTAAATTATTGAGAATTATATCATATATTCAATATTAGATCTGCTCAACTTAAAATTTTTTATTTCTAAACATTCTCTCCGCAATTCATGCTTTGAGTTAATCTATTTAAACTCTCATCAGTTGGATCAATATCATTTGAAAGCAAATGCACCAATTAGGTTATAGGATTTCACAATTCTGTCCTAATGATACAATTTTACAAATGCAGAAATGCTCCTATGCAGTGTAGCAAAATTGTCATCTGCTAACTTTGTGATAAATAATTGCAGATAAGAAAAGCAAAAGAGAAACATAAGATAGAAACTAAGTTTATTGTCAAAGGTAACTGTAAAAACTAATTAATGGATCTGAATTAACTAAGAATGCAAATGATCATCTTTGTTTCATATTCTACTGTACATCTTAGAGCTTGTTAACAGAACAGAGACTTTTGGAACTTCACAGTGTGGTTACGTACTTAAAGGAGTAACAGATTATAGTTTTGGCACCAAAAGAATGTTTATACCATAAAATATGCTTCTATCACATCCAATCTGTCACAATTAGCGTACCTTTCAATCCTAGAGGAAGTTGATTGCTAAATAGGTACTTTCTAATGACTACATAGACTGCAACTGTTTAATAGACACAAAATTTTGAATGTGAAGACAATATGTTGTTGATACCAATGTAGAGCCTTCAAAGCAAACATTCAAATGGCAAACAAATGGAAGGGTTCATTTGGTGATATACCTAAGAAAACATACCCATCAACACCTGAATAACTTCTACATAATGAGATGCATAATTATGATCCATGGTAAGACATTCTTTAAACAAACTCATCATTCATTTATTATGATGAAAGGTTATTGACCAGTTAAATATTTATAATAGCTATGACAGGGTGTTTAATAGAAACAATCACTAGTTAAATAAACTGAATTTTGATCCAGATAGTATCCAGAAAATGTTAGGAAAACAAGATCAATTGAAAGCACAAACAGATCAGTGCAGAATTTATTATTGATTTATCTGTTAGCTAAGGAAGAGTCTCGCACCTGAATACATATTCTAAAAATCTCTTATATAGGGATGCTAGAACTCAAAGTTAGACGGACACCTCCCTTGACGGCCAGCGATAAATGTCAACTAGCTTAGGGACCTTCTCTTTATATGGAAGCACAAACTTCTCCATGAACTTTTTGTCAGATGGGATTATATAAGTGAGCAGACTCACTTTTGCAGTCCATAAATTTTCAGACTTCAACAACTCCAACACCTGAAACCTAGGAATCACCCTTTTATCCAAACTAAATAGCAGAATTCCTGGATGTTGAGTGATGAAGGAAGGAGAACAGCCAACTTCCTTGACGAAAAATTCTATCTTCCTCCGTATGTGAGGTTGAGAAATATTTAACAAGCTTGGCGTCCTCCTGACTGCAGTGAAGAAGTCCGACTCCGACCAACCAAGGCTCGTAAACAATTTGTGTTTGGCCTCGAATTTTTCTTTGTTGATACCGTAAAGAGCAATAAGCAAGCGCGGGTACATTGGAGATTGTCGGGGGACGCCCAGCTCGTCGGCTCTACGGACCAAAGTCTGGAGTGAATCTGGTTTCTGGGCAAGGAACTCAGGGCGGTTTCTCATTACTTGAGACGCCTTCTCTTCAGAGATACCGCACACGTCCATAAAAAACTTGAGGTTGGGAAGGATTCTTTTCTCGACACTGTAGCTGAAAAACCATTTTTGCTTTAAACGCTTAACAAGAAGCTCCCTCGATCCAAACAGACGATCCCAGAACTCCAACTTGGGGACGACAGAACGCATGGTAAGGTTGAGGATATATGGATATGATGTAATTATCTCGACTAGGTCGGCCTGCGAGAAGCCAGCGTCGAGCAAAGATCGGAACTTTGGCTCCACCTTAATGCAGACGCTTCTGGGGCTGATATTGATAATCCTCTTGATGTGGGAGTCGGTGAAGCCCTGGGACTTCAAGAAGTTGAGGAAGTAGTCGGGTTTCTCACTAGATTTGAGACCTGATAAGGAAAGGGAGGCCTTGGATGCCTCGGCGGCAGATAAACCACAGGAATCTACAAGGTACTCGACAACGGAAAACGGCTTCAGCGGAGGAACTGCGGAGGCTGCGGAGGAGGAGCAAGATAATAGGTTACTGGGTCGGAAGTGTGCCGGGATGCTAAGGCAATGGAGGCGGATGACGAACGGCCGCATCGCGGCGGCGCTGTTTGTCGCACGGAGAGGCGAAACCTAATTACCTAGGGCATCGTTATGGCTCTAAATAAGTTTTTTTTTTTTTAGTTTTCAATATACCATATTAAATACATAAAAATTTACTGTTCTTTTTACAATAAAAAAAATCTCCTTAAACATCTTTAATCTCATTACTAATCTCACACGTATATGACTAATTTCTCCGCGAAAAAAAAAAATTTACAAAATTTCGGCCTACGGCTCTTAAACTAAACATCCCATGCCCATATAGTTCAAACTCTTTGTTTCAATTTTTTTACTCCACAAACCTCTTCAAAAATTTTACATTAGAAATGTCTTTATGAGCTGCATTATGTTGAGAAAATTATTATGTCGTTGTGAAGTTGACACGTTTTACTATTACTCTTACTCTTCTTCGATGAGGTGTTGGCTCAACCCTAACTCAATTTTCCAACTCATCACAACGAGTCTACTTGGTAGGCAAATGCCGCAACTAAGAGGGAGATAAGAATCTCTAGTATTGTTGACGCTGGTCCACTACTTGATGGATCTTCCTAGAGAATTGATTGTATTCGTGGGTAGAGTGGGTGCACAATTGATAATATGCATAGAAATGGATCGGTCAACTTCTCTTAGGATGATAAACCTCGCATTTTGATCTGCATTAAGTCAAGCAGAATAATTCAATCTGCATTTTGATCAAAATTATGATAGAAATGGCTTGATTTGGGATGGAGGGCAGCAAAGTCATAAAGAACTGCTACTCTTTTATAAAAGATGGAATAAAACCGCCATCCAACGATCTCATACGGTCGACCACACGACCATCTGTGAAAAAGTAAATCAAAAAATTACAATTGACATGATGAAGTAGCAGCTATTCGTAACTAGCACATTCAAACCTTTGTCCATTTCTAGCATCATTTGCAAGTCTGCTCCATCGTAACCAATTCAATTATGCCTTGGAGACAAGATCTGCTACTCCAATCAAGTATGATGGCTTGAAATGGAGAAAATTCTTCTCATAAAACACACTCAATTCTAAAACATTAGACTACCATACCCTTTTCATCTTCATGTTTGTGAGTTCGGTGCTGCCTCAAATACCCCATCACAAAGTTACTCTTGAAACTCTCATACCATTCTTTGCTCTCTTTCTGTGGATATAATTCTAGGATTAGTCATTACTTCTTTGATGAACCATTAGAATAGCAATACTACAACTTTAAGAGACAATGATCAATGGCAACTGAATATAGCAAAACTTAAATTCTTAACAAGCTTACCTAAAGTTATTGATGTGCCAATTAAAAATTCAGATTTTCAGTGTTTTTGAGTTGTCCAATGTGTGAATGGTGTGAATTGTAAAATGCTTAAGTTTGAGCAGGGTAAGTTGTCCAAGTGTGACCCGAGATAGTAAAATGTGCCAAAGTGTAACATCAAAGTTTTTTTTTTTTGAACTGTCATAAAAAAAAAAAGATAAGATTGAAGGTTAATAAAAAATGCACCAAATCAAATCCATAAATTGTGTTTGTCTAAGCTATTCAGAAATTCATCAAAGTTCAATTCTTCTTCAGCTATCAACAGAAAAATCATAATGAAAGTTAACAAAATTCACCAAATCAAATCCTAAGACTGTGCTTGTCTAAACTATTTAAGCATTTGCATTTGGCTACCAGAATTTCATCTCCATTGAAGTTGATGTAGAAATACCTCTAATAATACACATTATTTGACCTCCTTCTGCATGTAATGTTTTCTAACTATTATAAATTGAATGTATTTAATTTTATGAATTATATTGTTCAAAAAGGCATTCTAGGAGGTTTCAACAATAGTTGTTCCACCTAGTAGCTAGGTGGCCCTTTTAAAAAGGGCCCAAGCAGAGACCTAAACAAGTCTAAGTTTTTTTTTAAAAATAAGTTGTTTGTTCATTTGACATTTGTTAACTTTTCTAATTTTGATATTGGAATATAACACTAATTATAAATTTACTATATATTTTCTTGCAATTTAAATGTATGACTATGAATTAGTAAATGTTATGTTTTGTACTAATATTTACTTTCTTAATTGAAATGTAAAATATAAAATAGTTCATTGGTATTGTGTGTTTATTATTTAATGTTTATTTATAAATTATAATCTGATTATTTTAGTGATTGCAAAAAATATCTTGATAGACTAAGGTTGTTGTATATAGAAGTTAATATAAATCATTATTAATTTAATATCCTCATCACTAGATCGATAATTTTAATGTTGACTTCCTAGACACTAAATAGTGGGCATCCACCTACAACTTAGAAACATTTTTAGTGTCTTTGAAGGTGTTCATATTGTCTTAACAAATTTTCTCTATTATTTCCTCAATGATAGCAGTATTGTTTTGTTTAATTTTATCTTTTCTAGTATCTTTGTGCATCCGTCTTAGCATTTTCATATTGCAACATCAAATTTTTGTATGTGTTATTCTTACACCTACAACTCAAATCAATTCAACTTATCTATATTCAATTCAACATATCTAACTATAGAGATTTATAAATTGCCTTTGAACATCTTCATACCATATTTTCTGTCCTAATTGCTCCATGATAGTAGTAATTTTTTATTTTATCTTCTATATTAACTCTGAGCGTCCATTTTAGAATTCTCCTCTCTCCTACATCAACTCTTTGTATGTGTTATCTCATAATTGTTTAACATTCTAATATATTATGGCAAGTTATACCATTTTTTTTTTAAAAAAACTTCAAACCAAAGAACTACAAAAAGATAATGTATGACTTACAATGCTTCTTTTCATCTCATTCACTCTTTCTTCAAATTTTCATTAATGTCTTATTGAATTTCATGTTCATCCATCCAAACTATTTCTGTAATCGTAAATTTGAGAATTATATCATATATTCAATATTAGATCTGCTCAACTTAAAATTTTTTATTTCTAAACATTCTCTCCGCAATTCATGCTTTGAGTTAATCTATTTAAACTCTCATCAGTTGGATCAATATCATTTGAAAGCAAATGCACCAATTAGGTTATAGGATTTCACAATTCTGTCCTAATGATACAATTTTACAAATGCAGAAATGCTCCTATGCAGTGTAGCAAAATTGTCATCTGCTAACTTTGTGATAAATAATTGCAGATAAGAAAAGCAAAAGAGAAACATAAGATAGAAACTAAGTTTATTGTCAAAGGTAACTGTAAAAACTAATTAATGGATCTGAATTAACTAAGAATGCAAATGATCATCTTTGTTTCATATTCTACTGTACATCTTAGAGCTTGTTAACAGAACAGAGACTTTTGGAACTTCACAGTGTGGTTACGTACTTAAAGGAGTAACAGATTATAGTTTTGGCACCAAAAGAATGTTTACACCATAAAATATGCTTCTATCACATCCAATCTGTCACAATTAGCGTACCTTTCAATCCTAGAGGAAGTTGATTGCTAAATAGGTACTTTCTAATGACTACATAGACTGCAACTGTTTAATAGACACAAAATTTTGAATGTGAAGACAATATGTTGTTGATACCAATGTAGAGCCTTCAAAGCAAACATTCAAATGGCAAACAAATGGAAGGGTTCATTTGGTGATATACCTAAGAAAACATACCCATCAACACCTGAATAACTTCTACATAATGAGATGCATAATTATGATCCATGGTAAGACATTCTTTAAACAAACTCATCATTCATTTATTATGATGAAAGGTTATTGACCAGTTAAATATTTATAATAGCTATGACAGGGTGTTTAATAGAAACAATCACTAGTTAAATAAACTGAATTTTGATCCAGATAGTATCCAGAAAATGTTAGGAAAACAAGATCAATTGAAAGCACAAACAGATCAGCGCAGACTTTATTATTGATTTATCTGTTAGCTAAGGAAGAGTCTCGCACCTGAATACATATTCTAAAAATCTCTTCTATAGGGATGCTAGAACTCAAAGTTAGACGGACACCTCCCTTGACGGCCAGCAATAAATGTCAACTAGCTTAGGGACCTTCTCTTTATATGGAAGCACAAACTTCTCCATGAACTTTTTGTCAGATAGGATTATATAAGAGAGCAGACTCGCTTTTGCAGTCCATAAATTTTCGGACTTCAACAACTCCAACACCTGAAACCTAGGAATCACCCTTTTATCCAAACTAAATAGCAGAATTCCTGGATGTTGAGTGATGAAGGAAGGAGAACAGCCAACTTCCTTGACGAAAAATTCTATCTTCCTCCGTATGTGAGGTTGAGAAATAGTTAACAAGGTTGGCGTCTTCCTGACTGCAGTGAAGAAGTCCGACTCCGACCAACCAAGGCTCGTAAACAATTTGTGTTTCGCCTCGAATTTTTCTTTGTTGATACCGTAAAGAGCAATAAGCAAGCGCGGGTACATTGGAGATTGTCGGGGGACGCCCAGCTCGTCGGCTCTACGGACCAAAGTCTGGATTGAATCTGGTTTCTGGGCAAGGAACTCAGGGCGGTTTCTCGTTGCTTGAGACGCCTTCTCTTCAGAGATACCGCACACGTCCATAAAAAACTTGAGGTTGGGAAGGATTCTTTTCTCGACACTGTAGTTGAAAAACCATTTTTGCTTTAAACGCTTAACAAGAAGCTCCCTCGATCCAAACAGACGATCCCAGAACTCCAACTTGGGGACGACAGAACGCATGGTAAGGTTGAGGATATATGGATATGATGTAATTATCTCGACTAGGTCGGACTGCGAGAAGCCCGCGTCAAGCCAAGATCGGAACTTTGGCTCCACCTTAATGGAGACGCTTCTGGGGTTGATATTGATAATCCTCTTGATGTGGGAGTCGGTGAAGCCCTGGGACTTCAAGAAGTTGAGGAAGTAGTCGGGTTTCTCACTAGATTTGAGACCTGATAAGGAAAGGGAGGCCTTGGATGCCTCGGCGGCAGATAAACCACAGGAATCTACAAGGTACTCGACAACGGAAAACGGCTTCAGCGGAGGAACTGCGGAGGCAGCTGAGTCGGAGGAGGAAGAGAAGAGGTTTCTTAGTCGGAATTGTGCCGGGAGGCTGTGGCGGCGGAGGACGAACAGCAGCATCGCGGCGGCGCTGTTTGTCGCACGGAGATTGCGAACCTAAATGCCTA